>NC_048572.1:54643414-54953414 GCF_013265735.2 Oncorhynchus mykiss
GCTGCATTTCATTCCAGAGTTGCCACCTCTATTCTGTCCATACTTCCATTCACTGCGACCTTGGAGGCGAAAGCAATATGGCAGACATTGCTTATAAACCTGGCCAGTAGCCTCAGGTCTGTGTCAAGGGGAGTGAATGCGAACAGGAGGTAAGGGCACAAACTTCTGGAATGAAATGGAGATTTTGTTTGTTTGGTTTATGTATGCACTTGACTAATGCAAGCACCACAGGGCTACAAGGCGAAGCCGAGACAGTTCTCATTGACCCCCCCCCCCCCCCCCCCCCCCCCCCCCCCCCCCCAGCTGGCTCTTAGTAAACCATCTCCAAGCTTCCAGCCATGTAATTGAACTGTTTCAGCCAACAACTAGGTCACGTTATGGTGTTTTGTTCTCTCACACTATCACCAAAAGCGACACGTCGGGTGTGACGGGCTCGTGAAGCTGAAAGGACAGTGACCGAAATATGCAGCACACTTCATGTTGGAGGGTGCACTTTTCTTTTTCTTTTTTTGAATTTGACCCCATTTTCGTGGTATCCAATTGTTAGTGGTTACTATCTTGTCTCATCGCCACAACTCCCGTACGGGCTCGGGAGAGACGAAGGTTGAAAGCCATGCGTCCTCCGAAACACAACCCAACCAAGCCGCACTGCTTCTTAACAGTTTGCATCCAACCCGGAAGCCAGCCGCGCCAATGTGTCGGAGGAAACACCGTGCACCTGGCGACCTGGTTAGCGTGCACTGCGCCCGGCCCGCCACAGGAATTGCTAGTGCGCGATGAGACGAGGATATCCCTACCGGCCTAACCCGGACGACGCTAGGCCAATTGTGCATGGCCCCATGGACCTCCCGGCTGCGACAGAGCCTGGGCTCGAACCCAGAGTCTCTGGTGCGATGCAGTGCCTTAGACCTCTGCGCCACCCGAGAGGCCCCTAGAGAGCGCACTTTTTGTAAAACGCACACAGGGCTGACAGAAAAACAGCGGTTGTGAATAAGCATGTTAAAGAATGAGCAGCCCATTCACTCTGGCATAATAAGACACAAGGTCCCAATCTTAAGAATACAGACAAGGCTAAGCATTTCCCAATTTGAAATGTACAACTATTACTTCCCATGGCAAACACATTTTTCACATTAAGCACACAAAGTAACCAGTGATCTGAAGTTTAAATGCAACAGTATTTCACACGTTATTTTCAGAGATGGCTAACAACCGCAAATGAGCTGCAATGAAAAAGCACAATTCTACTCACCAGATGATCATTTGTTGAAAGTTAATCTGAAAAAGGGGGAAGCTAGCAAATTAGCAACAACATCCTCGTCGATAACACCTGCTGCAGCCGCTGCAAACTAGCCTACAAAAAAGCTAGCTTGCTAGACTGTTGGGGAAAACTACTGTTCGCTATTGTGCTGTTGGCCTTCTAGAAGGGGGAGGTTGCCATACCTTTTTTGTTAAAAAATACGGTCCCACCCATTACAAGTTAAAATGTGATTGGTTGATTCCACTGTCACACCAAATTTCTGTCCTCATACAGTTAAATGGCCTATCTAGCTTCAGCTTCTAAAGGCCTAGCCATTGGCTGACTTAGCTAACTAGATGTATCTCCCCGGAGACCACGCAAAACAAAATCCCGATTTTTAGATTAAATCGGAATATCAATGAAAATAATAATTAGAATATTTTTGAACAATGAATTTATATTAAAAGGACATTTTATATTAAACCACAACTATTTCATAAATCCTTAGGCCTTCTCTGTAGGCCCTCAGTTCCCCATTGTTTTCCATTCGGGGTCACCTCTGCAAAGTGAAAGGGAGGTTAGTGGAATGCCAGTTCAGAGAGGATGAAAGTCAAAGATTGGAACACACTAGGCCAGTGGTTTTCAACTTGTGGTCTGCATACCTGCAGGTGGTCCATTAATATATATTTTTTAATTTTTTTATAACAGTTGGGAGTTTTAATGGTGTTTTAAGCAATTTTGCATTACTTTTCTAAATGCTACTTTATAATAATGATAGAATAAAGGCCTGTTACATTCATTGATAAAATGTACTCTAAATTTAACCGGCAAGGTATTCAATGTAAAAAGATCCTCAAGCTTTTGACAGTGATTTAGTGGGCCCTCGAACTGAAAAGGTTAGGAACCGCTGCACTAGGATGCGTCCAACTTAAGAAAGTTGGCTAGCATTACAGTCCACATAGCCTAAGGGAACTATGTGCTTGAGTTATTAATTCCCGTCGTCCTTATCGCTAATGCTAATCAGCATGGGCCGGGTTGCACTGTAGCCACAGAAGTAGATTACATTAGTGCAGATTTTATTAGCCATTTATCCCCACATGATGTGACCTTTGCTAGCAGAGCTCAGAGTAACCTCTGCAGACTTGACTTTTGACGATCTACTTCATAGAGACTTAAGAGACTCCTGAACATGTCTTTCCTATCTCCCCCCCCCCCCCCCCCCCCCCCCCCCCCCCCCCACACACACTGGAGTGCTTGCTCTATCCTGTCTTCTCATTTAGTCTTTACCTGCTCTCTTCCCAGTTACTCTCCCTTTCCCACACTTTCAGCATCCTCTTTCTCTCATGCTCCCTCATCTTCTAAATTAAATGTTCCCCCTGGGAGTCAGATGGAAGCAGTGTACCTTGTTAGCTCAAGATGCAATGCAGATCGAGATCCATTAAACATGTTACGGTCATCTTTAGGTCATTTTAAAAGCATATAAACATCTGAGAGGAAACGCTTCAGTCTAGGAAAGAGGGAGACCGTAAGACCAATAGTATAGGCTTGGGCAAAACTCAAAGAGTGAGAAAGAGAGGAGAGACTTAAATTATTAAAGATATGGTTCTTGACGGATCAAGTATGTGTTTTAATTAAGGTGGACACAATTGTTGCTGATAAAAGAACTCGAAGTGCTCTGTCGCGGGAAGTAGGGGTGCTGGAGTTGCTGCAGCACCCTCGGATAAAGGGTGCACCCTCTACATACTCCTGTCTGTAGGCTACAGACATCAATGAAATCATTCAAAATACTACAGAGACGCAATTTGGGCTTGTTGCGTTGCGGCCATATTAATATAATCCATAGAAGGGCCTTAACCTCTAACCCTGGCAATTAGACTGGTAAACTCATGGGTGCACTCCCAATGGCTGCCATTCCTGATTGGAATGGGCACGTTCGTTCTGTGGATTCTATTTCTATACCTAATTGACCTTTCGCAAATTTTTAAATACAGTCGTGGAGAAAATCCGTTAACCTCTGCGTCTCACAAAGATCGCAAATTTGGACTAATCAGACCAAAGGACAGATTTCCACCAGTCGAATGTCTATTGCTTGTGTTTCTTGGCAAGTCTCTTCTTATTATTGGTGTCCTTTTAGTAGTGGTTTCTTTGCAGCAATTTGACCATGATGTCCTGATTTCAGTCTCCTCTGAACAGTTGCTGTTGAAATGTCTGTTACTTAACTCTAATGAACTTATCCTCTACAGCAGAGAACTCTGGGTCTTCAAGAGAGTCAGTTTCATCATAGCGCTTGACAGTTTTTGTGACTGCACTTAAAGAAACTTTGAAAGTTCTTGTAATTTTCCGGATTGACTTCATGTCTTAAAGCAACGATGGACTGTCATTTCTCTTTGCTTATTTGAGCAGTTCTTGCCATAATATGGACGTAGCCCTATTTGGTGAAATACCATCTTCTGTATACCACCCATACCTTGTCTCAACACAAGTGATTGGCTCAAACACATTAAGAAAGGAAAAATTCCACAAATTCAGGCGCACCTGTTCATTGAAGTGCATTCCAGGTGACGACCTCATGAAGCTGGTTGAGAGAATACCAAGAGTGTGCAAAGCTGTCACGGCAAAGGGTGGCTATTTGAAGAATCTAAAATATATTGGGATTTACTTACTACATGATTCCATGTAATTTCATAGTTTTTTCACTATTATTCTGCAATGTAGAAAATAACAAAAAAAACTTGAATGGGTAGGTGTGCCAACTTTTGACTGGTACTGTAGTTTGGAAAGCAAATGCCTATTGTGGAAAAGAGAAGACTAATCTGTCTGTAGAAGCTACCAAATGTCTTCATCTTCTCTCCATTATTGAGCGAACAGCACTGTTTTTCAAAGAAACCTAACTTAAGAGGCTATTGGCACGAGCATCGGCCATGACCGGTGTGTAGCCTAGCCAGAGCATTTTCATGCTCTCTTTATACTGTAGCCTATTTATGTTGACTGACCATGTTTTAAAGCAACGATGGACTGTCGTTTCTCTTTGCTTATTTGAGCAGTTCTTGCCATAATATGGACTTTGTCTTTTACCAAATAGGGCTATCTTCTGTATACCCACACATACCTTGTATCAACACTATTTTCATTGGCCTGGGCCATAGGTTGCTTACAAATTGATCTCAGTTTGTCAGTGTTGGAATAGCCACTCATTTCGGTCAATTATGTGGTTTTAAAAAGATTCTGCCAATGTCTCCAGTCATGTAAAATGACGTAGAATTGCATGAAATGTGTTAATGAAGGCCACCGACAACGTCAACAGTGACGAGGCGACTCAGGGATACTGGCCTTCTAGGCAGATTTCATCTGTCCAGTGTCTATGTTCTTTTACCCATCTTAATCTTTTATTTTTTGGGGTCCAGTCTGAGATATGGCTTTTTCTTTGCAACTCTGCCTAGAAGGTCAGCATCCCAGAGTCACCTCTTTACTGTTGACTTTGAGACTGGTGTTTTGTGGGTAGTATTTAATGAAGCTGCCAGTTGTGGACTTGTGAAACTAGACACTCTAATGTACTTGTCCTCTTGCTCAGTTGTGCACCAGGGCCTCCCACTCCTCATTCTATTCTAGTTAGAGCCAGTTTGCGCCATTCTGTGAAGGGAGTAGTGCACAGCGTTGTACGAGATCTTCAGTTTCTCGGCAATATCTTGCATGGAATAGCCTTCATTTCTCAGATCAAGAATATGCTGCCGAGTTTCAGAAGAAAGCTCTTTGTTTCTGGCCATTTTGAGCCCGTAATCGAACCCACAAATTCTGATGCTCCAGATACTCAACTAGTCTAAAGAAGGCCAGTTTTATTGCTTCTTTAATCAGAACATCAGTTTTCAGCTGTGCTAACATAATTGCAAAATGTTTTTCTAATGATCAATTAGCCTTTTTAAAATGCTAAACTTGGATTAGCTAATTGGAACACAGGAGTGACGGTTGCTGATAATGGGCCTCTGTACGCCTAATGTAGATATTCCATTAAAAATCAGCCGTTTCCAGCTACAATAGTCATTTACAACATTAACCATGTCTACACTGTATTTCTGCTCAATTTTATGTTATTTTAATGGACAATTTTTTTTGTCTTATTTGCTTTCAAACACCAGGACATTTCTAAGTGACCCCAAACTTTTGAGCGATAGTGTGTGTGTGTGTGTGTGTGTGTGTGTCATAGGGTTGGGTAAGATTGATGATAAACATGAAACCATATCTGGATTGAAACGGAATGCTGTTGCCTTACTTTGCACAGAGCAGATGTCAGCACCCTGTGAGATTCAATTACCCAGAGATTATATCCAACTATTCACACTTATTTCTTTAAAACCTTACTGTGTAAAGAGCATTAAAAGTATTGATGGCTGTGTCAGTTGGGCAATATGTATTGCTCTATTAATACTTCATATCTTGCCCCCAAGACCTATGACATTGCACTTGGCTGTGACAAAGGCTTAAACCTCGAGCTAAAAGCTCCAGTTCCCCATAGCATTGAAATCAGTCCACTAAGTCTAGAAAGTGCATCTCACTTGGCCTCAAAGACATCTCTGTGTGGGAAGCTTAGTTTACTGTATTTGTACATCTGGGTTCTCTACATTTCTAAGGTTTGTTTGGTTCCTAGGAACGTAGCAATTAGTTGAGCCTTATTCTGGATGCCACTTCTGACACCAAATGTTACCGCCTGTGTGAAACCCCGAAGCTCTTTGCTGCTCATTTGGTGACCTTTAAAAAAATAATAAAAATTAAGGTCTCTAGCTTGTGGGCTTATTGCCTTAGGGACTTATGCTTCATGTACTATACTATAACTCGTGTGTTGTTTTAATGGACGCTTTAGGCGCATCAAGTTGAAGCGCTCTTGTAGCAATTTCATCATGGTCTCCAATCCCACAGTAGCAAGGGACAATGACCAGGTGCTACAAGAGCCACTATCAATGGACTCGAGCAGGAACAATGGCTTTCAGGAACACGCGTTCATTTATTATGCATCATGAATGTATAATTGATAACAATAGGTCTAGTAGGTTGGACACATTGTGAATACATGAGTAATTGGTTTGTAAGCCTATGAAAGTAACTACGCAAGCTTGACATGTAATAAACTAGATCAGTATTGTATATTGATGATTTTTTTAGTTTACTGTCATATAAATAGTACACACAATTATAGTTACACGAATTGAAAACACCCTGGAAGGTTGGTGGATGTTGGTTAATCCCGACCAGACCCCAACCCGAGCACTCCGTTCTGCCACCTCTGGTCTCTTGACTCTCTAAATTACTAAAAAATAAGTGTAAATACGGTGCATGGCAAAACAGACAGCACATTCAAAAGGCTGTGTTTGGTGTGTATCGTGTGTCAAATTCGAGGCCTGCAGGCCTAATCTAGAGCCCAAATGTGGCCCGTGGGTGGTTTGAGTAAAAACAACATTTGGGGGAAAGTCAACTTCAGTTGAAATGACTAAAACCAAATTGAAACCATGTAGAAATGATATTGCTCTAGATTTATACAGTCCCTTCACTCTTTCCATGTTGCTAAGAATAACCAATACAAAAGCTGGATTGTCAGGGAGCATCAAATTACAGAAAAATACTATTTTTGGGGAGGAGGTGGGGGGTTTTGACACCCCCAGCGTATCAGTCATTTCCACATAGCCTTCCTGACTCTTGGAATGATTTCAACAGTCCTTATTCAGTAGTCTTGGCTAATTGCTGCTAGAGGTATGTCTATGTATGGACATGGCTAGGTGGCATTTAATGGTGCAGAAGGCCCGTCTCTGTCCTCTCGGAGGCTCATATGGTGTCACCATTTTAACCACTGACCTCTCATCCCCTCTCCCTCTCATCCCTGTTAGAAAGGAACTCGTATCTGCTCAGACCTTAGCGCCAGAGTCCAAGAGAGAGGAGTGGGATAGAGAGATGGAGACGTTAATGAGAGAGACAGGCAGGCTGTCAGACAACTATCCAGTAAAAAAACATCTGCCAATGTTGCTTTGTGCCACTCACTGAAAGAAGTTCTACTGCTTGTCAGTTTGTCATAAAAAAAAGTTCAATAGAGGTGACCCTGCGAGACTCCAAGTTCTGAAAGTTTCCTACACAATGCACTACACGCAGTCGCAATGAAAATTGTTTAATTTACCTCCATCTAGCCCCTCCTGACGTAGAACTTGATTGAGCGCATCCACTTGTGCTTGGTAAACTCAGCAAAAAAAGATGTCCTCTCACTGTCAACTGAGTTTTTTTTATTTTTAGCAAACTTAACCTCTATGAGATGTGGGACGCCAGCGTCCCACCAGGCCAAAAGCCAGGGAAAATGAGTGCCAAATTCAAATAAATTACTATAAAAATCAAACTTTCATTAAATCACACTTGCAAGATAGCAAATTAAAGCTACACTTGCTGTGAATCCAGCCAACATTGTCAGATTTCAAAAAGGCCTTTCGGCAAAAGCAAACAATGCTATTATCTGAGGATAGCACCTCTGTAAACAAAGCGAGAAACCATATTTCAACCCGACACAACGCAGAAATAAAAATATAATTCATACCTTACCTTTGACAAGCTTCTTTTGTTGGCACTCCAATATGTCCCATAAACATCACAAATGGTCCTTTTTGTTTGATTAATTCCATCTATATATCCAAAATGTCAATTTATTTGGCACGTTTGATCCAGAAAAACACTGGTTCCAACTTGCGCAACGTGACTACAAAATATCTCAAGTTACCTGTAAACTTTGCCAAAACATTTCAAACTACTTTTGTAATACAACTTTAGGTATTTTTTAATGTAAATAATAGATACAATTGAATACGGGATGATCTGTGTTCAATACAGGAAGAAAACAAACTGTAGCATGCTTTCTGGTCACGCGCCTCTATCTAACAGTACACTTCAAGTTACCCTCGTTCAAGATGGCCATACTTCTTCATTACACAAAGGAATAACCTCAACCAATTTCTAAAGACTGTTGACATCCAGTGGAAGTGATAAGAACTGGAAGAAGGTCCCTTAGAAATCTGGATTCCCTATGAGAAATCATTGAAAAGATTGACCTAAAAAAAATTAAAAAAATAAAAATAAAAAAAAATCTGAATGGTTTGTCCTCGGGCTTTCGGCTTGCTACATAAGTTCTGTTATACTCAGACATGATTCAAACTTCAGTGTTTTCTATCCAAATCTACTAATAATATGCATATCTTATCTTCTGGGGATGAGTAGCAGGCAGTTGAATTTGGGCATGCATTTCATCCAGAAGTGAAAATACTTCCCCCCTGTCACCAAGAAGTTAACATGTGTAAGTATTTGTATGAACATAAGATTCAACAACTGAGACATAAACTGAACAAATTCCACAGACATGTGACTAACAGAAATGGAATGTGTCCCTGAACAAAGGGGGGGGTCAAAATCAAAAGTAACAGTCAGTATCTGTTGTGGCCACCAGCTGCATTAAGTACTGCAGTGCATCTCCTCCTCATGGACTGCACCAGATTTGCCAGTTCTTGCTGTGAGATGTTCCACCAAGGCACCTGCAAGTTCCCCGACATTTCTGGGGGTAATGGCCCTCGCCCTCACCCTCCGAACCAACAGGTCCCAGACGTGCTCAACGGGATTGAGATCCGGGCTCTTCGCTGGCCATGGCAGATCACTGACATTCCTGTCTTGCAGGAAATCACGCACAGAACGAGCAGTATGGCTGGTGGCATTGTCATGCTGGAGGGTCATGTCAGGATGAGCCTGCAGGAAGGAAGGGTAACACATGAGGGAGGAGGATGTCTTTCCTCTAACGCACAGCGTTGAGATTGTCTGCATTGACAACAAGCTCAGTCCGATGATGCTGTGACACACCGCCCCAGACCATGACGGACCCTCCACCTCCAAATCGATCCCACTCCAGAGAACAGGCCTCGGCGTAACGCTCATTCCTTCGACGATAAACGCAAATCCGACCATCACCTGTGGTGAGACAAAACTGCGACTCATCAGTGAAGAGCACTTTTTGCCAGTCCTGTCTGGTCTAGCGATGGTGGGTTTGTGCCCGTCTGCCTATGGGGAAACAGTGTTTAAACCCTTTACAATGAAGACCTGTGAAGTTAATTTGTAAAAATCCAAATATCTCTGAAGAACAGGGTCCTGAAAACTTCCCTTTTTTCTTTTTTTTTGCAGAGTTTATGAAAGTACACCCATTGGTGAAATCTTGTTATCATGAAACGTAACATTGCTAGTCATTCAGAAACATATTTTAGACTAAATGCTACCGGCACTTTTATCTACTTAGTTGAAGTCGGAAGTTTACATACACTTAGGTTGGAGTCATTAAAACTAGTTTTTCAACCACTCCACAAATTTCTTGTTAACAAACTATAGTTTTGTCAAGTCGGTTAGGACATCTACTTTGCATGAGACAAGTCATTTTTCCAACAATTGTTTACAGACAGATTATTTCACGTATATCACATGTTTTACATTTCCAGTGGATCGGAAGTTGACATACACTAAGTTGACTGTGCCTTTTAAACAGCTTGGACAATTCCAGAAAATAATGTCATGGCTTTAGAAGCTTATGATAGGCTAATTGACTTAATTTTAGTCAATTGGAGGTGTACCTGTGGATATATTTCAAGGCCTACCTTCAAACTCAGTGCCTCTTTGCGTGACATCATGGGAAAATCAAAAGAAATCAGCCGAGACCCCAGAAAAAAATTGTAGACCTCCACAAGTCTGGTTCATCCTCGGGAGCAATTTCCAAACGCCTGAATGTACCACATTCATCTGTACAAACAATAGTACGCAAGTATAAACACCATGGGCCCACGCAGCCGTCATACCGCTCAGAAAGGAGAGTCGTTCTGTCTCCTAGAGATGAACGTACTTTGGTGCGAGAAGTGCAAATCAATCCCAGAACAACAGCAAAGGACCTTGTGAAGATGCTGGAGGAAACTGGTACAAAATTATCCATATCCACAGTAAAACAAGTCCAATATCAACATAACCTGAAAGGGAGAGGCTTGCAAGCCGAAGAACACCATCCCAACCGTGAAGCACGGGGGTGGCAGCAGCATGTTGTGAGGGTGATTTGCTGCAGGAGGGACTGGTGCACTTCACAAAATAGATGGCATCATGAGGCCGGAACATAATGGATGTATTGAAGCAACATCTCAAGACATCAGTTGAAGCTTGGTTGCAAATGGGTCTTCCAAATGGACAATGACCCCAAGTGTACTTCCAAAGGACAACAAAGTCAAGGTATTGGAGTGGCTATCACAAAGCCCTGACCTCAAACCTATGTAAAATGTGTGGTCAGAACTGAAAAAGCGTGTGTGAGCAAGGAGGCCTACAAACCTGACTCAGTTACACCAGCTCTGTCACGAGGAATGGGCCAAAATTCACCCAACTTATTGTGGGAAGCTTGTGGAAGGCTACCCAAAACATTTGACCCAAGTTAAGCAATTTAAAGGCAATGCTACCAAATTCTAATTGAGTGTATGTGAACTTCTGACCCACTGGGAATGTGATGAAAGAAATAAAAGCTGAAATAAATCATTCTCTCTACTATTATTCTGACATTTTCACTTTGTTAAAATAAAGTGGTGATCCTAACTGACCTAAAACAGGGAATTTTTACTCAGATTAAATGTCAGGATTTGTGAAAAACTGAGTTTGAATGTTTTTGGCTAAGGCGTACGTAAACTTCCGACTTCAACTGTATATCTACCCTGTAAAGTGCACTTACCACCATTTTCAGGCGAACTCCAACTCCCCATTAAGGCGGCTCAGCAGGCTGCAGGTCACAGTGGCAAATGTAGTAGTCCGTTTCACAGCGAACCCTCTGCTCCATAAAATTGTTAATTAGCATTAGTTAGTAAATAAGCCTTTGCTAATTCACTTCCGAGCGTATGCTGTCAGGTATTTCTTCACGAAACAAGTCTAAGTTAGTTGGAGTGTTTGTCTCAAGTGTAGAATGTATAATGACTTGTTCAGAGATTGGCTCCTTTTTGATATAAAGGACCTTTGCATTGCAATAATAGTTTCTTGCTGACTTGACAGCCTTGAGTAGTAACATTTTGCTACTATTAAACTCTCGTTTCTATGGTTACTGTCAGGCAATACTTTTCTAGTTATGTTACACACCGTAAAAGGATTATCTATTTTAAGACTTCTTGGAATATATTAATATTCTTGGAATATGTTCAAAGTTATTTATGTCATTTTTATGAGGCAACTCTTTCACTGTGGTTAATGTTGAATCAAGTTTTAGTGTAGGGCCAGCGTTTTATTGAGGAACTCTTTGCTATGATAAAATACCTGGGAATCAGGAAAATTATTGACTAAGTGGAATTTGGCAATGTTTTTGCATGGACTGTGCGCACCCATTTTCTTGTTGGTAAAAATAGGTTTCATGTGAAAAACTCTTATCTTAAAACACCTGGTTGCTGCCTTCCTCTCCCATGTCATCCTCTTCTCATTCCTCCTCTTTTCCCATCCCTTCCTCCTCTCCATTATCCTCCTCAGTCATTTATCTGCAGTGCCAGTAACACAAGCATGTGCTCACTCTCTTTTAGCCTTTGGGGCACTGGGGGCAGATTTCTTTATGCAACCTCTCATTCGAAGTGTGTGTGTGTGGCAGGTGATATGAATCTCATTGCCACCAGTGTAACACTAGCTATAGAAATATTTTCTGTAGGTCTGTTACACTGTAGCTGAAAGGATACAGAAGAGACTGCAAACACACAAATACTATTTAGTGAGCGGTTGTATTGTTTTACTGCTGTGTACCTGACAGGTAGTCGATTTCCTTGTTGTGACCATAGCTTATACTGCTCCTTGTCCTCATGCAGGTGGCCTGGCTCTACATTCCAGCCTTGTATTCCACTCTGTTTTCACTCCACACACGCACCCTTTACAACCCCCAAACCTGCAGAAGGGTGTGTGTGTGTGTGTGTGTGTGTGTGTGTGTGTGTGTACTACCCCCTCTGAGTTTAGACTATACACACTATGTCTTCCAGCACATTTTACAGCTGACATTACTGGAAGAAGGTGGGCGTGTACCAGACCCCCCCCTGTCTGTGTTTAGACTGCAGGCTTTCACATTCGGCATGTTTTAAACAAGTCATTACTGTTTGAGTGTTCACACCTTCTCTATTTTTCCTGTCGTATCCTTCTGTCTCCTAGATCCAACTGTACTTCTTTGTGACGTTCTCACACACACACAGCTTTCCCAGTTGACTCATCTATAGCGTCAGCGAGGCATTAATTCAGCTTTTCTGTGTGAATCACACGAGAGCAGCACACATGAAGGAAGTGTGTGTTCAGTCTCATCGCCTGTGGGACATCTCAATCGCACCGACTTGCATTCCTCTTGTTAGGTTTCTGTGTGTGTGTGTGTGTGTGTGTGTGTGTGTGTGTGTGTGTGTGTGTGTGTGTGTGTGTGTGTGTGTAAAGAGTGACGAGATGGCAGGATGAGAGGGGTAAGGTGGAGGGAGCGCTGTAGGTTTGAGAATAAGGATGGAGGAGAGATGGAGGGATGTAGAGCGAGAGGAAAGGATCGATGGAAAGAGAGCTGTAGCGCTAAAGGGATGAGCAGAGTGAACCAAAGGGACAGAGAGATGGATGATGTTCCCTAGGCTCTGGAGTACAGCACGTCTGGTGTCTCCTAAGGCATGGTGCTGAAGGCACAGTACAGCTCCCAATGGAGCTCAGTATTTTGTGTGTGTGTGTGATTCCCGAAATGTGTTCTCCAGTGTTTTGAGGCCTGCTCATATCTGGCATCTCCATCCCCAAGCATGTATGTGCCTCTGCCTCACCTGTAATATCTCAGAGCCCTGTGGATGTGCTGGGGTGCTATGACCAAATCGATTGCATCTTTGTCCACACTTTGGATGAAAGTATGTGTAGCTCTGTGTGTGTATGATTAGTGTCAGTGTGTGTACTTTCATGCCCTCTTTCTGGGTTCTTTCATCTCTGCGAGATGATGACTTTGTCTACTGCTAGGAACTATATACATTACATGGCCAAAAGTATGTGGACACCGGCTCGTCGAACATTACCTCTCCGTCTCTCTAGCTCATTCTCTCGTTTTTTTTTTTCTTTCCCTCTCCTCTTTCTTTTTCCTCGCTCAGACACTACACACACACACACGCACATTACCCCTGAGCAAAGCTTGAAGCATCGGCTCAATAATGAGACCCCACCTGAAAGTGTGTTTTTGTCTTACCCTCAACTTTTACCTTTACCCATGGGTGGCCCTCTTCCTCATTTAGATAACTGTGCACTGTCCTCCACTCCTCTCTCTGTTCGGTCAGAAACAGCGCTGTCAGTGTGTTCTCTGGTAATGAGGACTTAGGGTGATAGGGGTGGGTAGGTCGCTCGCTCTCTCTCTCTCACACAACATGCTGCCTGTGCTTGCAGTGCTGGGAATTTCAGCACCCATACAGTTCACCATCAAATCTGACTCCTGCATGCAAGTGTACGTCACACGTTTTATTCATGAGTGAAAGAGTCCATATCAGGGAGACCATGAGAGAGTAAGACTGAGACAATGAGAGGAGGAAGAAGGAGAGCGAGAGCTGTCGTAATCTCCTGAACATAGTGACCCAGACTCTGATCCTGTTCGTTTTCACATCTGGTGCCCCCATTCTCCCCTCCATCTTTCCCCTCGTCAATTTTTCCTCGCTCGGTCTCTCTCTCCCTTACTCACTCTCTCTTTCATCGACAGTCAGTCGGTTTCTTTTGTGTCCACAAGGTGTTTTTTTAAGTGCTTTAATTCTCTATCAAACCACTGCAATAAGCCCCTCGCCCCTTCAAGCCTGCCTAATGATGACAATACTTCAGAGCGCCTGTCAGACATCTAAATCATTCAATCTAGAATAAATAAAACCCTGAAAAAAAATAGTACAAATGGATCAATAGTCAGATGGAATAATGCCCACTTGATGGAATATGCCCACTTCAGCCCTAGCCCGGTCTCAGACCTGCATGGGCGGTCTTCTCAACTCCTATGGTCAGTGTAACGCCAATGGCAAGATACTACCACAAACTGATCTTGGACCTCATTTCTCTCACAGGACACTGTAACTTGTTAAGAGATTTACTGTAATGTATAAAAAGCTGTGGGTTAGTGAGGGCTTGTTTATTACCCCTGACCAGCCCTGTTCTGTCCCTGAGTGGTGCTGGACACCGCTGGCAGGAGAGTAGAAGATCAAAGCGCAGGAAGTTGGTGTTGTGGACAACATTGGGTCCCCGGTCTAGTGTTGTTGGCATAGGAGGAAGTAATGTGTTCTGAGATGTCTTTTGGCCGTTATTACAGCATTTATTTCATCGCCTGTCTGTTTTATTGAGGACAATTATGGGTGTGGGTGGAGGGGAGGTTAGTGTGTGTGTGTGTGTGTGTGTGTGTGTGTGTGTGTTTGAGCTTGTCATTTGTTTTTGTTATTTTCAGGCAAACTAGGTGTTTTCTATTGATATTAGCACAAAACGAATAAACCAAAATGGATTCCAAATTCCATCGCTAGTGCTTTATGGAATCTTGGAGTAGCCTTTTTATGCCTATGAGTGTACAAAACATGAAGAACCCCTTCCTAATATTGACTTGCTGTTGCGTGTGGAAAACCCAGCAGCGTTACAGCACTTGCCACAAACCCGTGGGTCTGGCACCTACTACCATACTTAGTTCAAAAGCACTTAAATATTTTGTCTTGCGCATTCACCCTCTGAATGGCACACACACACAATCCATGTCTCAAGGCTTAAAAATCCTTTAACCTGCCTCTTCCCCCTTTCATCTACACTGATTTTGAAGTGGCTTTAACAAGTCACATCAATAAGGGGTCATAGCTTTCAGCTGGTCAGTCTGTCAAAGAAAGAGGTGTTCCTAGTATGGATGCACGGTATATCGGAATTGTCTAGTTTTAACGCCGATGCAAAACCCATGTCAAAGCTGAAGTGCATACCTATTTTATTTTTTTATTTAACCAGGGAGGCCAGCTGAGAACAAGTTCTCCTTTTACAACTGTGACCTGGCCAAGATAAAGCAAAGCAGTGTGACACAAACAACAACAGAGTTGCACACGGAATAAACAAACGTACAGTCAATGACACGATAGAAAAAAGTCTATATACAGTGTTTACAAATGATGTGAGGTAAAGCAATACATAGGCCGTAGTAGCGAAGTAATGACAATTTAGCAAATTAACATGAGTGATAGATGCGCAGATGATGATGTGCATGTAGAGATACTGGGGTGTAAAAGTAAATTAAAAACAATATGGGGATGAGGTAGGTAGATTGGATGGACTATTTACAGATCGGTTTGCTGCTCGGATAGCTGATGTTTAAAGTTAGTGAGGGAGATATAAGTCTCCAACTTCAGTGATTTTTGCAAGTAAATACCAGCACTGTAGGTGCGCGAGACAACTTTACCAGCATCGTAGCATACGTATCAATGAATCGTTGTGACATATGACATATGAGTGAGTGTGTAATAACTACATCAAAAAATGTATGAACGCATTAAATGATTGTGATGTGCAGTCATATTCAGGTCCTGATTGGTCAACAAGCTAATTTGACGTGTTAAATAGTATATTTTTTGATACGCAAAGACCCAAACGACGTTCCATAGAAATCCTGGTTGAGAACGACTGAACAAATGAACAACGAAACAGCACAGCAAGTAAGTGAAATAAATAGGTTTTCATTATGTTTTATTGGTAATGGGGATATACATAAATGCCAACAAAATAACTTTTTGTGTGTGTGTGTGTGTGTGTGTGTGTTTTTAACCTTTTAACTAGGCAAGTCGATTAAGAACAAATTCTTATTTACAATGACAGCCAAACCCGGACAACGCTGGGCCAATTGTGCCCCGCCCTATGCGACTCCCAATCACCACCGGATGTGATGCAGCCTGGATTCAAACCAGGGACTGTAGTGGCGCCTCTTGCACTGAGATGCAGTGCCTTAAACCGTGTGTGTGAACAGTTTAACTGTACTAGAATGCTTAAAAGGGCAGCTAAAATTTTAAATATCAGTTATCGGTATCGTTTTTATTGGCAAGGAAAATATCGGTATCAGACAAATGTCATATCGGCGCATCACTAATTCCTAATCCTAATGTTTTGTACACTCAGTGTATATAACAAAGTCAAGTGAGCAGCTTGCTAACATAACCTCGTCCCAGGGTTACATGTACAGTTAGCGTGGCTGCTACAATCCGATATCCAATAAAGATGACAAAAACAAAGGTTATCTAACTATTTACTGGATGTGTCTGTTTTGTATGACTCCTGTTGGCGAGAGACCTGCATTGGCAGCTTTTGCTTGTGAGAGCTCATTAGCTCTGGCTGCTGTATTATTGTACTGTACCGAGGAAAGAGGATTATCTGTCTCGACAAACACCCACATGTGTTGACACTGTACTGCACTTAAGCAAGTTTCCCCAGAAACGTAGGTGTTTGAATAGTTGGTTAGCATAATGCTAACGCTACAATATGGGGATTTCCCTCGGGATCTTCAGCAAAACGTTAGCCATTGAATGAGCATGTGAAAGCTGTCACTGGTCCTGTACTCTACTATCAAACTGCAGTAGACTGCTTCTGTATTCCTGGCCAATGGCAAGTGCCTTGGTCCTGTTTAAACTACATGAGTCCTGATAAACCTATAATCAGCCCCAGCTGTTCCTCTCTCATATACTGCACTGATGTACTGGGATCAGAGGAGAGCCTTTCTATCCACAGTGGGGATCAGTCTCATTTGTCCTTGAGAGCGCCTCAAAGCCTTAGCTTGCCTCTGTAAATATGCCAGTGGCAGAACTGGGAAGCTGGTCAAATATGAATTCTGCAAGTCATTTGCTCCTGTGGTAATGAGTGTGGGTGGCAGTGCGTGCGTATGTTGAGTTTATTTGCGAGTGTGTGTATTCGCAATTGTCTATGTCCGTTTCCAAATCTGTGTCTACATGTATCTGGCTACATGTCTGTGTATCCGTATCTGGCTACATGTCTGTGTATCCGTATCTGGCTACATGTCTGTGTGTGTGTGTCCATATCTGTCTGTGTCGAAAGGCTTGTGTTCCTAGCTCCAACAGTGCCGTAGTGTCTAACAATCCACATCTAAAGAGTAAAAGAATGGAATGAAGAAATATATCAACATTAGGATGAGCAATGTCGGAGTGGCTTAAACTAAAATACAGTTGAATAGAAAACTGTATATATTTGAGATGAATAAACGTTGTTATTGAAGTGGCCAGTGATTCCATGTCTCTATATAGTGCAGCAGCCTCTAAGGTGCAGAGTTGAGTATCTGTGTTTATATACAGTACCAGTCAAAAGTTTGGACACAACTACTCAAACCCTGGAATGTCTATATTTGTACTATTTTCTACATTGTAGAATAATAGTGAAGACATCAAAACTATGAAATAACAAATATGGAATCATGTAGTAACCAAACAAAGTGTTAAACAAATCAAAATAGTCCAAATAAAGAAAACCCTTGAATGAGTAGGTGTGTCCAAACTTTTGACTGGTACTGTGTATGTCTACGTGTGTGTGTGTGTGTGTGTGTGTGTTTACATATCAGTGTCTACATCAGTTTGATGAAAACACAATCTTTCCCACTTGTTCACGTTCCCAGGCAGCTTGAGAGACAGTGGAAGTCAAGGAGACATTCAATCCATAACAAACTTCCAAGGTGGTGACCCAGAAGAAGGTTGATCGACCCCACTAATTGCAATGTAAAAAAGCAATCATTGAACAATTCCGACGCGTCCCAATTGTCGTCATCATCCTCTAGCTGCAGTGTGTATGGATGTCCCTTGAATGCAAAAGGCATGAAATTGAATGAAAGGCATTGAATTGGACGCTGTTGGAGGCTTTGGAAGTCATATGACGCGTGGGTTCTTTTCCACGTTAATCGCTAATGGTAGCCTCGGGGGGGGGGGGGACATGTGTGTGCCTCTCTGTGTATGACTCCTAGGAAAGCCACCATGACTGGTACGGGTGCAACTATTAGCAGATCAAACACTGGTGATTCTATTCCCTTGGAAAAGAAGTGAAGAAGGGCGGAGGAGAGAAGGATTGGGTTTCATACTGCGTGGGATCTTCTGGTATCTTTCTGTCTTTCTGACAGATTGTTCAATGCAAATACACCTGATCAGCACACTTATCACAGTGGAAAACCTCCTGTGTATGGGTCTCCACTTTCCTACTAGTGTATCTCCCTCTTTATCCCTCCTCCCCACCTGGAAACAGTGCTTTCATATTTGTAATTGATCTTTTATATCGATCAAGTGTCCATCTAGCTTTTCCCCTGCCGGTTGTCTGTCTCTCTCTCTCAGATCTTCCCCTCTCTCTCGAATCTTCCTCTTAAATCTTTAAATCCATCATATTAGAGAAGGGTTTCACAGTGGATTTGTCAGTCCCTTCAAAGGCAGCCAGCCAGGGCGAAGACTGCTGATGCAGCATCCTCTAACACAGCGTTTCCCAACTCCAGTCCTCGATTACCCCCAGCAGTACACCTTTTTGTTGTTGTAGAACCTCATCCAACTCCTCCGGGACCACAATGAAAATGTGTGCTGTTGGGGGTACTTGAGGACCGGAGTTGGGGAACACTGTATTACAGGATTCTGCGAAAGCACTTTACACCGGCTGCCTTTTGAACGGACTGACAATAAATCCGCTGTGAACTACTGTCTAGTCGCCTGTCACTAAGGAGTGTCATGTCAAGTGCTCCATCAGATGTGGCTCCCCTCCCACTGCAGTAGACTTGGCCTGGCCTGATAAACGAGTTCGCTGCTTAACCTGACTCATTAGCTCATCAGCTAGCATTAATAGATGCTGCTGCTATGTTCAAATAATGGCTTTGTGAGTCACCACTAAGGGTATCTTGGGTACTTATGTACTGTAATTGTGGTGGTAATTGATATCATCATTATATCGGACAAAATGTAATAGTTAATGACTAGTGATGTGTAGTGGATATTTTCTTGTCCTTTGTCATCCGTGAAACCAAGTGACAATATTTGATGTGTAAAATAGCTGTGTGTTTTCATGCGTCTCATGACAAAGGGTTGGCAAATCTGTAGCTAATTGCTACAACATACTGCAATGTGCAGCTTTATAAACTGTTATCTAATGGTGGGTTTTTTTGAGCTGTGAATCCTCCAGCAGTGGTACAGTATTCCCACCTTAATATGTCCTGATCTGTCTGGTGTCTCGCTTCTTGATAAACTCTCTGACCCATCCTTTCCTTGATCAAAGACTACTTGGCTGCACTAATCACTCGGAGACTGGATCACTTCGATTACGTTCCCAGTTGGATTCACTGAGGCATGACATCTTGTGAGGGCTTGTAATAACTTACTGGTTCCCTTTTCATTGAAGTTCAAGTTATCAGCAGACAGGCGTAGGGAGTTCGAAGACTTTGATTGATTGGAGCGGAACGTCTGTCTGTCATCATTCCCTCAGAGCTGTTGGAGTACCATCCAGTGCTCCCCGAAAAGAGATGGGTGACTCCGTTCTACTGGTGAATCTCCGTATTCGCTAAGCTCCTGAGAACGGCGCTGCTGTAAAGTCCCCACACTACTAAGCACTAAAAGAGCTTTTGAGCGTGCTCAAATTAATTGGATTCCCTACAAAACGTGCCCCTTTCTTGATATGTTCAGTCCCTCAGCTTGTCAACCGGGCTCCAGAAATTGCTTGAGTAATAATCATAACGACAAACCATAAAAACCCTATCCTTCGCCTCCCCCAAGTAGTTATTTTGTTTTCTGTGCATAAGAACAAATTATTATTTTCCCCCAGCTAATGGGCCGTGGATGTCATAAATGAAGACGAAGCATGCTACGACTTATCAAACGCAGGAATGTGCGCATCCCCTCTAACAGATGGAGTGGTGTCTGCAGGTCTGCACTCCCTCTGAACCGTCTGCGAGGAGTATTTGGGAGTTTGGCAGACTTTACTTCATAGGGCATATAGCCTCAATATCTGGCTGAAGACTCTTTCTTTAACAATGCTTCGTTGTTGACTGTAGAACGGTGACGCATGGCTCCGGATGGTCCTCCAAGGCCCGACGTGTCTTCCGGTTTTTAACCGTTTCCTCTTATACCTGATGGATAAGTCTGTAGACTCTGTAGCCAGTCAATAACCTTAATTGATCCATTAAGTTCCAGGGAGAAATGAAAATCAGCAGGACTGTGGCCCTCAGACTAGAGTTGTGCTCTGCTGCCTTAGCGAGACGATGACAAGTTGGCTAAAGCAGAAGCAGACTGGAATGGATACAGTGACATTAGGGACACTGTAGCATGTTTCTGTCCTTTGATGTGTGTGTGTGTGTGTGTGTGGGGGGGGGCACTTCACTTCACACTTTCGAAAACGCTAGGGCTTAAACCATACAGCGAGCATTATGTACAGTATGCGATAACCATACGTTGGTATATTGGACACCTGAAAGACCAGGACACATCTTGAGATATATAGATCCTGATGTACAAAGCATTTTCACTGATCCATGTTTAAAGGGAACACAGCATGAAAGACCAATAAGAGGGAAAGGCAAAACAAAGATAGAAATTCAATGTTTGGCCGCCTTGTTTTTTTTGGCAAGTATAAAGGCGTGGTCTTGCCCGCACTGTGGTGCAGTGCGTCTGAAATGCTTTTAGGATTTGGCAGAGGGAAGAGAAGACGCTGTCTGTGTCCTTAGTGCCAACATGACAGAGTAGCCTCCATTGGCTAGTCAGGGGGTCTTGACAAATGGTAAGCCTACTGTACCACTGGAAGGCTGATAGCACTCTGCAAGGTTACGCTGAGGACAGTATCGAGCAGCTTTGTTCCAACCCGCCACTAAGACACCAGATTTTGCCAATCGCTTAATGATCAAGACCTTGTTTTGCTGAATCTGGAGTGGTTTAGTGCTGCGCTTGAGCAAAAGCCTGCCCACACCGTCTTTTCCTCGGCAGTGTTTTTGACTGCTGATGTACTGTTGAGACTTAGGCAGGTTTTAGAAAGTGCCTCGTGTTCATTGGAAAATGCTTTCTATTAGCGTCGTGTTTGTGTCTTTATTTCTCCTAGCGCACCGTGAACATTACTACGCATGTTTTGTGCATTCAGGTGCACGTTCAGCTTGCCGCACCCACTTTTATTGTCAAGACACGTGCACGTGCACTCTCCCATTACCTGGGGGCAACAACAAAGCCAGCTTAGCATCCGTTTCTTTTAAATTCTGTTGTCTAAATTTAGCCAAGATAACGAGGGCCTTATTATTTTAGAGGCTTTGAGATTCTGTTTAAGTCCAGCATTAACTTGACAGAGCTGGTTCTCATGCTCACACTCCCAGCGGGCTGTGTGTGTGTGTGTGTGTGTGTGTGCCACCTTGTATAACCTAGTGCTTTACTCACCCATTGTAATTCATAGCATGTTTCCTCTATTTACTAGAACAAAAGCGTCTGTTGAACCCAGTTAGTCTCCCCCTCCTATAATGGTATGCATTTGCTTACTGTTATTTGATAAGTGCCCCCCTCCTAATAGCCATGCAATAGAGCGCTGTGCAGAGGTTGGGATTCTTTCTCAACACCTGCATATTGATACAGGAACACAGTATGGTAAGAAGTGTGCCTGAACGTATTGTGTAACTTGTATGTGACACGTCTCTGTCTAATGAAAAGAGTGTGTGTGTGTGTGTGTGTGTGTGTGTGTGTTGACTAATTACCGTGTATCGATAACTTTGAGCGCGTGGGTGTGTGTATCATCTGAGACGGACAGGTCTCTAACGCATGGGGTTAACCTTGAGCTCAGCGGTGCTGGTCGAAGAACAGGTGGGAGGTTGGTGATGAGTGTTTTCCTCCAGAATGACCGCAGGGTGAAACGCTGGCTGTGTCCGAATCCTCCGATGACGCCATAACTCTCCCAGGTCTGTTCGAAACGGGTGTGTCAATGTTGTAACTGCCACTTCCCTTCATTTGAGTCACTTCAACAAACTGAGGCAAGACCCCGTTTTGTTTGTTCGTTTCAAAGCGGTATCTACATTTTTTTTGTGGCTTATGGATGAGACCAATGGGTTAGCAATTATGGGTATCGATCTAAATTGTGCTCCCTGTTTCACAATTTTATTTCAGCTGCCAACGTTTCTGGTTTCTTTGTCAAAGCTGTAATGTAGCACGACTGTGGTGTTGCGTCCCTCAGGCAACCGCACGTGGCATGACACCTTACACACACACACACACACACACACACACACACACACACTCACTCTCTTGCTCTCGCTCTCCATCTGGATGAGTGGTGAAGCGAGAGCTCGAGCTCTGCCCAAAATCTGTCCACATGAAGTAGTTCTTTAATTATTAAGCCGGTGAGGAGTTTTTGTATTGGGGCCGGTGAGTGTCGATTTTAGTCAAGATAACCATTAATTGCTATTTTGATATGTGAGACTTATTTAATCTAATAGACGTTGCGTAATTCTTTTTGTTTTTAATTTTACCCCTTTTTCTCCCCAATTTCGTAGCTACTATCTTGTCTCATCGCTACAACTCCCATACGGGCTCAGGAGAGACGGTTGAAGGTCATGCGTCCTCCGATACACAACCCAACCAAGCCGCACTGCTTCATAACACAGCGCGCATCCAACCCGGAAGCCAGACGCACCAATGTGTCAGAGGAAACACCGTGCACCTGGCAACCTTGGTTAGCGTGCACTGCGCCCGGCCCACCACAGGAGTCGCCGGTGCGCGATGAGACAAGGATATCCCTACCGGCCAAACCCTCCCTAACCCGGACGATGCTAGGCCAATTGTGCGTCGCCCCACGGACCTCCCGGTCGTGGCCGGTTACGACAGAGCCTGGGCGCGAACCCAGAGTCTCTGGTGGCACAGCTGGCGCTGCGGTACAGCGCCCTTACCACTGTGTCACCCGGGAGGCCGCGAATTGTGCAAATCTTAGGTTGTTATGAGGGCACTGATAAGTGTGATGCATGTAACATCCCAGCAAATTTGAGAAAAAACGCTTGGTATCAGAGTGGTCTCTGTTGAAGTTCGAGACGGTCTATGCGTTGGTTAGCAGATCATCTGACTGTCCGTTCAATACAGGCGGTTGATGTCAACACCTCATCGAATATATATATATATATATATACAATTAAAATTAAAAACATACTCAATGAGATGTATCCACCAATCCGCTCTGTGGACAACAATTCCCATTAAGGCAGAGACATCTGCATCTGGCGCATATATCCATATCTCTGGTGCTGTCCATCTCTGCGTTTCCTGCCATCTTCTATCCCTGGGCCAACCTCCACTGGCACTGATGGCTAGGGTCACAGGGGTCATGGGCAGGGACATGCCCCTCACCCCTCCCAACCATCTGCCCAACCGTGTGATGTAATTAAGCCAATCAAAGGTTTTGAATATGGGCCAATCAGGGAGAGTGGTACGAGCTAACGGCAAGGGTGAAATAGAACATGTCATTTCGGGTTAATTAAACAAGGTCCCAAAACACTACGATGCACAACGAAAGTAGTGTTGCCGTTGGCAACCCTTCCAGTTCAGCCTAGAGTCCCCAAGGAATACAACTCGAGTATGAGCAGTAAAGCTATTACAGGATCATTTAATGAATGCCCGACTGAAAGCAATACATGGAATGTAATCAATCTCCCCGGATTTTTGATTTGAGTCAAAGTTGGCAGCCCTACATGAAAGTGACTCATAATTCACGAGCAACAATACCTTTCATCAGAACCAGCAGGAGACGAGTCAAACAGAACCGTGAAAATGAACACTGTCCCTTTTTAGATTGGCATTTGTAATTAGTTCATCCAAAGGTGGCTCCACTTCACTAATAAAATGAGTAGCTACCTGTGCTTGTCTCCTTTTCTTCACCCGATCAGTATGACAACACCCATTCTTTTCACATACTAGTAGTCCAGAGGGAAAGGAGGCTAGTAAAGAAACCTCAAAGGTATTGGGATGCAGCCCAAGGTTTTTAATATAATGATAGTCAAGAGTGACTGGACACCCCAGTAAAGAAAGACATTGAATCGTATTGGGATGCAGCCCAAGTTCTAAGGTTGTAAGAGCAACGCCTTTGTACTGTAGATATTTGGGTCGTGGCTTAGGGTCTTTATGGGGAAACGGGTCTAGGCAGATGGGAGGCTGTCATTCTAGCAACCGGGCTGTGGGTGTAATTTCTAAGTCCTTGTGAAAGGGAGCAGGCACTAAAGGTGATCGACGGGAGCGTCAGCTGGAAAGTGGTAGGGAGAGGAGGTGAATTACAACATTGCTAGTGTGCTTCTCTTTTATGCATAGTTAAACACATACAGTACGCAGATGCATGCATACATACATACACATGCACGTATACACTGATCTGATACACTTAACGCTGGTTTACAGTCCCGTCTATCGACGGATCTCTAGGCAATTGGCGTAGTGACTTCATGAACATTCTGTTGTCGTCCGATATCAAACTTGTCATTATGAAAAAGTATAAAGCACCATTGGACAGCCTCTGCATGACATCAGCAGCCCGGTGCTCCAAATAGCATACCTTCTCTGTTTTAACACCAAGAAACCCATTCGTTTTAAAACGGAATTCAGTAACTGTCAATCTAGCAAGCCATGCAACTAAAAGTAATTTTCTAAACAATGTCTTGGTTCGTTTTCTAGCTAACTATAGCTGACAACCTCTTCACTTTTTATGCATTATTACAGGAAAATAAACCGACAATATCATTATGTACAAGGTAATGGCGGGCTTACAGGAAATATCTTCATGCCACAGTGTGATGAAATAAAAGTAGTTTGTTCTATTGGGGAATTTTAGAACTCCTACATCTTGTCACAGGAGGATTTGGTCTGGTTGCTGTGGCAGTCCGGTAACCACGACAACGGACGTTGCTACAGTCGCAGAGACTTGAACTGTTTTCATGTCTGTGCCACAAGGAAACTGGCAGTCTACACTACTCTACAGACATTCCACCGGAATATAAATTAAATGTTTTGACCAGCGACACTTGTCACTTATTATCTACAGACATGTCACACTGTCAGATATCCTGTTTCCTTGGTACGAACAGTAAAAAGGGAATTCTGTATTTTGCAGACTTTTTTTTTTCCATTGTAAAAACCACCAACTAACCTTTCCTCTTCTCTTCCTGGTTACAGCGGAGCCCCTCCCCCTGATGGACCTGTGTCGTCGGGCCGCCCGGGTAGCGTTGGGCCGAGAGCGCCTCCAGGAGATCGAGTCCCTGCCCTTACCCCAGTCTCTCAAGAATTACCTGCAGTACCAATGACCAAACCACGCTCCACCAACTGGGACCATCTGGAAGGAAACCATGGCGATCTAAGTGTGATGGAAGATAGACAGAATGTCAGGGGGGTTCGAATGAACAACGGCGGATGCCGGAAGTGGAATGTTTACATTGTGGGATAATTAAGCTCTGCGGTGAATAGATAGACACTTGTGTTCAGGTTTTTGACCCAGAGGATGATTGATACTTTTTTGTTCAGGGTTTTGACACGTTTGGACTTTTACAATTATTGATGGCTGTAGCTCTCTTCCAATGAAGCCCCTATTTCATGGACTGGTATGGTCCACGGTCACTTTGAAGTATGGGTGTTAGGAGACTACTGCCATCTGCTGGTTTGAGTGAGAACGGCGCCTAGAAGGCACACACTAAATACCCCGGGAGGCCTTTGAAATCATATCACTGCTACTGGATACTCTATAGTCAGTCTCCTACAATGTCCAGTCGGCAGGCAGACACAGGACTTTTCTACAGGGCTCAGATGTGTTTCGGTCCATTTCCAGTTCAATCTGGCCTGGAGCTCACTGTAGCTCACTGGTAACATACAATATCTGCCCCGTTGTCTTAAAGGACCCATTAAAGGACTATGCCAGTTCTGGACTTACTAGGTTTACACATCTAGTTTTTCTGGATCTATGTCAAGTAATGCAAGGGGAAAAAATGACACAGCACCCATTTTGGGAGGGGGTGTGGATGACCACACGTCATAGCAGTCATCTTTTTTTCTCTAGAAGGCTTGAGTCACTTTTGTCTGAGTTTGTACCCTATATTTTATTCTTAGTGTGGATTATGATTGTGACGACGATGATAACGTTACGATGACTGTTTATTTATCATGAGGTAGTTTTTTTTAACGTTACGTTTTACGTTACGTTCAGGTAAATATACTACACCGATATGGGAGATGATGATCAGCGCTGTCACCCTAAGGCTTTTTAAACCGGATGCTGCTTTTATTATTATTATTATTATTATCATTATCATTATTATTATTATTATTATTATACGATCACTGATGGTTTTAATCTATATCTGCCTGCTTGGATGGGGGCCATTCGGGGCCATTCGGGGCATACACAGTGGAATGTATGGGCAGTGCTGTTAGCAGATCTGAAATGTGAATAAAAGCCAAGTGAATGAAAAAGCCATTTGTTTTCTGGGATGGTAATTTCCTCCGTATCAAGGTTGGGCTGCCAGGTGTGTGTGTGTGTGTGTCTTTCTGGATAAAAGCCAAGGAAGGCAGATTTGTTTTTTATGTGTTTTTCTCCCTCTTTGTTTATACCGTCAGTCACGCTCAGGGGAAACCAGGGCATCCTCAAATCCAGCTGTGACAGTTTGTGTAACCTCGTCATCCCTCGACCACATCTGACCTAACTCCCTACCCCCTCTCTGTATCTCTACCTAACTCTCTCATTCTACCTATCTCCATTTACCTACTCTAGATCTCACTCCATCTCTACCTACCACTTCGTTCCATCTCTACCCTATTTCTCTCTAGCTACCTCCCGCTTCATTTCTCAGCCTCAAATCTCTATATTGTAGACTTAGTAAATGGAGCCATAAGCTAGAAACTGAGCTTTCCCAATAGAGACTATTTAAACATGCTGGGGTCATTTCCAATGAGCCCTAAATATTATTAGAGATATTAAGTGGATGATCAGGGCTGCATTCAAGTGGACACTTCCTTAGAACATCTTAAATTAGGTCTGAAGAGGGTTTACCTTCTTGGGAATGGGGCGGCAGGGTAGCCTAGTGGTTAGAGCATTGGACTAGTTCTCTCGTTCTGCCCCTGAACAAGGCAGTTAACCCAGTGTTTCTAGGCCGTCATTGAAAATGAGAATTTGTTCTAAACTGACTTGCTTCCAAACCACTCCACTAAGCTCAACCATTGGATCTCAAAGCAAGCTGTTTTAACTTGAACAAAATAGCATTTTTGTGTCTGTCAGACTGCTAGCTGTAAATATAGCCTGTACAGTAAAGCTGGGCGATATGGACCAAAATCCATATTGCAGTAAATTGACTGAATTCGACTGAATTAACCATGTGAACCAGTTTTATTTGTATTACCTTATGAACAACTAGTAATAGTTTGAAATGTTGTAGCTGTCAATGGTCTCATTTAACAATCGCCCATATTAGCAAACAATCACTTTCCCTTTATCGTCCCAGTTCTAGTGTACATCCATTAGCTTAGTCAGCTAATTGATACACGGACTTGTGCATTAGTGAAAACAATGGATCTTCAAAGGGTATGCTAAGTGCATGTCCCAAATGTGGAGCAGGCATCTGCCAGCAAGGTGCTTTCATCTCTGCTGAACAATGTTACTTTTATAAATATTCCCCTTATAATAGGATTCCCCTTCAAATTAGTGGAGTCGGGTGTTTCAGCCACACCCATTGCTGACTGGTATGTAAAATCGAGCACACAGCCATGCAATCTCCATAGACAAACATTGGCAGTAGAATGGCCCAGTGACTTTCAACGTGGCGCCGTCAAAGGATGCCACCTTTCCAACAAGTGAGTTTGTCCATTTTCTGACTTGCTAGTGCTGCCCCGGTCTACTAAGTGCTGTTATTGTGAAGTGGAAATGTCTAGGCGCAACAAGGGCTCAGCCGCGAAGTGGTTGGCCACACAAGCTCACAGAACGGGACTGCAGAGCGCTGAAGTGCATAAAAATCGTCTGTCCTCGTTTGCAACACTCACTGCAGAGTTCCAAACTGCCTTTGAAAGCAACATCGCCACAAGAACTGTTCGTTGGGAGCTTCATGAAATGTTTCCATGACTGAGTAGCCACACACACAAGCCTAAAATCACCGTGAGCAATGTCAAGCTGGAGTGGTGTAAAGTTTGCCTCCATTGTACTCTGGAGCAGTGAAGACACTTTTTCTAGAGTGATGAAACATGCTTCACCATCTGGCCGTCCGATGGACGAATCTGGGTTTGGCAGATGCCAGGAGAACGCTACCTTGCCGAATGCATAGTGCCAACTAAAGTTTGTTGGAGGAATAATGATGGTTCTTGGGCTGTTTTTCATGGTTCGGCGTAGGACCCTTAGTTCCAGTGAAGGAAAATCTTAACGCTACGGCATACAATTACATTCTAGATGGTTCTGTGTTTCCGATTCCGTGCCTGTTTCAGCATGACAATGCCCCCGTGCACAAAGTGAAGTCCATACAGAAATGGTTTGTCATGATCTGTGTGGAAGAACATGACTGGCCAACACAGAACCCTGACCTCAACCCCATCGAACACCTTTGGGATTATTTGGAATGCCGACTACAAGCCAGGCCTAATCGCCCAACTTCAGTGCCCCAACCTCACTAATGCTCGTGTGGCTGAACGCAAGCAAGTCCTCGCAGCAACGTTCCAACATCTAGTGGAAAGCCTTCCCAGAAGTGTGGAGGCTGTTATATCAGCAATGGGGGGCAACTCCGTATTAATGCCTGTGATTTTGGAATGAGATGTTCGACGAGCAGGTGTCCACATACTTTTGGTCATGTAGTGTATATCAGAGTTTCACACAACCTGTCGGAGTCTCCAGTCTCACTATAGGGATGTGTAAGGGATTGCTGTATTGGAAATCAATGCCAGACGGTGTGACACTGTCCTTCCGTGCCGGCCTTGAAATAGGTTTGTCCTTTTTTTTTCTCTCTCTCTGATCCCCGGCTCATTTTGTTTTTGGAGGCACCTCAAATGTCATCGGAAAACAAGACCTCGTGGAGTAGCTGAGGTTTGATCAAAGGCTTGTTAGCATGGTTCTGCATGAGGACAAGGAAGCAAGGAGGATAGGCTAGTCCATCGATCCCGCTTCAAACTTACCCTTCTCTTTTAAAACCATGTTCTTTTAATGCTGGTCCTGTGGATCCGACTGTTTGCAGGTATTTGCCGCCACCATAATCCACGTAAATGCAGGCAGGTATAGGAACTTGTAGAAACTTGTTTTTGCTACGGGGTGTTGTAAAGACGAAGGATCGAAATGGTGCTATTATTCGGAACTACTTTGCATTTTAACTTTCAAAGATATTCATAAGGCATCCGAAATGCAGGCAATAAAAATATGAATTCCCAAACTTTTAACAGTAGGTCTACTGAGGTTAAAAACGTATTCAAAGCTTGTTAATAACTTGCAAGGTTCTCAGGCGCGGCGCTAGTGGATGCTATCGACTGTAAAGCTTTAAAATACTAATTGTTACCGGCGGAATAAAGCGAGAATAACCTTGGAAAAGGTTAGGCTACTCCATCTCTCCTCTCACATTCTTGGTGGACATTATCCAGCATCCATTTCCTCAAACCAAATCTCCAATGACCTCTTAAGTGGTAAAGCGGCAGTGAAGAAGCCTAGGTGTGAAACGCAGTCCACTGACGCGGAACCTTTTCTAGAGTGACTTTCTTTGGGGATGATGGGAATTGGGTAAATGGAAGGATGTTTATCCCAGCCTTAGTCTTGGATACGGACCTGGGTTGTTGATGGTTGTGTTACGTCACCTGCCGGTTTGCAGGCCCGCAGATCAATCCTCATTTGGGGTCTCAAATCTGTCCTTTGTCTGTCATAGTTGAAGTGTTCCTATGATGAAAATTACAGGCCTCTCATATTTTTAAGTGGGAGAACTTGCACAATTGGTGGCTGACTAAATACTTTTTTGCCCCACTGTCCGTGTGTGAACAACAGACACACCTCCAATATAAATCAAATCAAATGTTATTTGTCACATACACATGGTTAGCAGAGGTTAATGTAAGTGTAGCGAAATGCTTGTGCTTCTAGTTCCGACAATGCAGTAATAACCAACGAGTAATCTAACCTAACAATTTCACAACAGCTACCTTATACACACACAAGTGTAAAGGGATGAAGAATATGTACATAAAGATATATTTTTTATTTATTTATTTATTTCACCTTTATTTAACCAGGTAGGCAAGTTGAGAACAAGTTCTCATTTACAATTGCGACCTGGCCAAGATAAAGCAAAGCAGTTCGACAGATAAAACAACACAGAGTTACACATGGAGTAAAACAAACATACAGTCAATAATAAAGTATAAACAAGTCTATATACAATGTGAGCAAATGAGGTGAGAAGGGAGGTAAAGGCAAAAAAAGGCCTTGGTGGCAAGGTAAATACAATATAGCAAGTAAAACACTGGAATGGTAGTTCTGCAATGGAAGAATGTGCAAAGTAGAAATAAAAATAATGGGGTGCAAAGGAGCAAAATAAATAAATAAATTAAATACAGTTGGGAAAGAGGTAGTTGATAGGGCTAAATTATATGTGGGCTATGTACAGGTGCAGTAATCTGTGAGCTGCTCTGACAGTTGGTGCTTAAAGCTAGTGAGGGAGATAAGTGTTTCCAGTTTCAGAGATTTTTGTAGTTCGTTCCAGTCATTGGCAGCAGAGAACTGGAAAGAGAGACGGCCAAAGAAAGAATTGGTTTTGGGGGTGACTAGAGAGATATACCTGCTGGAGCGTGTGCTACAGGTGGGAGATGCTATGGTGACCAGCGAGCTGAGATAAGGGGGGACTTTACCTAGCAGGGTCTTGTAGATGACATGGAGCCAGTGGGTTTGGCGACGAGTATGAAGCGAGGGCCAGCCAACGAGAGCGTACAGGTCGCAATGGTGGGTAGTATATGGGGCTTTGGTGACAAAACGGATTGCACTGTGATAGACTGCATCCAGTTTGTTGAGTAGGGTATTGGAGGCTATTTTGTAAATTACATCGCCAAAGTCGAGGATTGGTAGGATGGTCAGTTTTACAAGGGTATGTTTGGCAGCATGAGTGAAGGATGCTTTGTTGCGAAATAGGAAGCCAATTCTAGATTTAACTTTGGATTGGAGATGTTTGATATGGGTCTGGAAGGAGAGTTTACAGTCTAACCAGACACCTAAGTATTTGTAGTTGTCCACGTATTCTAAGTCAGAGCCGTCCAGAGTAGTGATGTTGGACAGGCGGGTAGGTGCAGGTAGTGATCGGTTGAAGAGCATGCATTTAGTTTTACTTGTATTTAAGAGCAGTTGGAGGCCACGGAAGGAGAGTTGTATGGCATTGAAGCTTGCCTGGAGGGTTGTTAACACAGTGTCCAAAGAAGGGCCGGAAGTATACAGAATGGTGTCGTCTGCGTAGAGGTGGATCAGAGACTCACCAGCAGCAAGAGCGACCTCATTGATGTATACAGAGAAGAGAGTCGGTCCAAGAATTGAACCCTGTGGCACCCCCATAGAGACTGCCAGAGGTCCGGACAACAGACCCTCAGATTTGACACACTGAACTCTATCAGAGAAGTAGTTGGTGAACCAGGCGAGGCAATCATTTGAGAAACCAAGGCTGTTGAGTCTGCCGATGAGGATGTGGTGATTGACAGAGTCGAAAGCCTTGGCCAGATCAATGAATACGGCTGCACAGTAATGTTTCTTATCGATGGCGGTTAAGATATCGTTTAGGACCTTGAGCGTGGCTGAGGTGCACCCATGACCAGCTCTGAAACCAGATTGCATAGCAGAGAAGGTATGGTGAGATTCAAAATGGTCGGTAATCTGTTTGTTGACTTGGCTTTCGAAGACCTTAGAAAGGCATGGTAGGATAGATATAGGTCTGTAGCAGTTTGGGTCAAGAGTGTCCGCGAGGTCAGTACATGTGCATCAAAGCAGGGACCGAGAGACTGAAAAACAGCTTCTATCTCAAGGCTATCAGACTGGTAAACAGCCTTCACTAACATTGAGTGGCTGCTGCCATACATGTAAAAAATGTATCACTAGCCATTTTAAACAATGCCACTTAATATAATGTTTACATACCCTACATTACTCATCTCATATGTATATACTGTACTCGAAACCATCTACTGCATCTTGCCTATACCGTTCTGTACCATCACTCATTCATATGAGACACTCTTGAATAATTTTGCACGCCCAATTTTTCAGTTTTTGATTTGTTAAAAAAGTTTGAAATATCCAATAAATGTCGTTCCACTTCATGATTGTGTCCCACTTGTTGATTCTTCACAAAAAAATACAGTTTTATATCTTTATGTTTGAAGCCTGACATGTGGCAAAAGGTCGCAAAGTTCAAGGGGTCCGAATACTTTCGCAAGGCACTGTATGTAGACTTTTGACTTCAACTGTAATTCGACAGTCATTGACAGCCGTACAAAAAAAATCTAAAAACACCACCTGTTGGAGAAGACTGATTTTGGGCCCAGTTATCTTTCTTGCTTCACCTCTTCCTTGCTGTCCAGACTCATTGCGAAGAAGAAACAGACTTCTGTGGGCGTGGCAGAGCGTTTGGCCGTAGCAAGGAGTCTGGTAGCCAGGCAAAGAAACAGGTGCATACAGGCGTCAACAACTCCAGTAACATGCCAAACATTACTGAACACAATTAATTTCCAGTTTACAGTGGCTGAGCTGTTGTCATTAAAAGATGGCTGTGTACCATCTGGTCCACACATTTTGTCAGGAAACCCTGGGGCCAACCCGGCTATTCCCCCTGTCCACAGTGAAGTTCAGAAGACCAGCCACAAAGTCCTCTCAGTGGTGTTTGCAGCAGGGGCCAATTGTGACATATGTTCAATTTAATAAACTTTTTATATTCTCAAGGGGACGATTATTGAGGAGGATCAGGACTGAGTTGAATCTTCCCGGCCAATCAGGGATGTGTTACTATACCCAACGTCTAAAGTCCTACAATTTACCACCAGACAAAACATAGCTCCCCCCAAACCGGAGAGGAGGCAGATTGACAAGGAAACGGTGTTGTGTGTAAGAGACGGGCAACAAATAGGATGATAAGGAAACAAAGACAGCATTGCTCTTACGCCTTATAGTTCTTATACACAACACACCCCTATAGTAATATATGTTTGCTATCGATTGTGGATGTGTGTTTGTGCTATCGATTTATTGATTGTGGATGTGTTTGTGCTATCGGTTGATTGATTGCAGATGTGTGTTTGTGCTATAGATTGTGCATGTGTGTTTGTGCTATCGATTGATAGATTGTGGATGTGTGTTTGTGATATATATTGGATGTGTGTTTGTGCTATAGATTGGATGTGCGTTTGTGCTATCGATTGAGAGATTGTGGATGTGTGTTTGTGCTATTGATTGATTGGTTGTGGATGTGTGTTTGTGCTATAGATTGGATGTGTTTGTGCTATCGGTTGATTGATTGCAGATGTGTGTTTGCTATAGATTGGATGTGTGTTTGCGCGATCGATTGATTGTGGATGTGTGCTTGTGCTATCGATTGATTGCGGATGTGTATTTGTGCTATAGATTGTGGATGTGTTCTTGCTATCGGTTGATTGATTGCGGATGTGTTTTTGCTATCGATTGGTTGATTGTGGATGTGCTATCGATCAATTGATTGGATGTGCTGTCGATTGAGTGGATGTGCTATCGATTGAGAGATTGTGGATGTGTGTTTGTGCTATCGATTGATTGCGGATGTGTATTTGTGCTATATATTGTGGATGTGTTCTTGTTATCGGTTGATTGATTGCGGGTGTGTGTTTGTGCTATAGATTGTGGATGTGTGTTTGTGCTATCGATTGATTGTGGATGTGTGTTTGTGCTATCGATTTATTGATTGTGGATATGTTTGTGGTATCGATTTATTGATTGCGGATGTGTGTTTGTGCTATAGATTGTGGATGTGTGTTTGTGCTATAGATTGTGGATGTGTGTTTGTGCTATAGATTGTGGGAGTGTTTACGCTATCGATTGACTGTGGATGTGTGTTTGTGCTATCGATTGATTGGTTGCGGATGTGTATTTGTGCTATAGATTGTGGATGTGCTATCGATTGATAGATTGTGGATGTGTGTTTGCGCTATCGATTGATTGGGGATGTGTGTTTGTGCTATCGATTGATTGGGGATGCGTGTTTGTGCTCTCAATTGATTGGTTGCAGATGTGTATTTGTGCTATAGATTGGGGATGTGTGTTTGTGCTATTGATTGATAGATTGTGGATGTGCTATCAATTGATTGATTGTGGATGTGTGTTTGCACTCGATTGATTGTGGATGTGTGTTTGTGCTATCGATTGATTGATTGGATGTGCTATCGATTGATTGATTGTGGATGTGCTATCGATTGATTGATTGTGGATGTGTGTTTGCACTCGATTGATTGGGGATGTGTGTTTGTTCTCTCGATTGATTGGTTGCAGATGTGTATTTGTGCTATAGATTGGGGATGTGTGTTTGTGCTATCGATTGATAGATTGTGGATGTGCTATCGATTGATTGATTGTGGATATGTATTTGCGCTATCGATTGATTGGGGATGTGTATTTGTGCTATAGATTGGATGTGTTTTTGCTATCGGTTGATAGCTTGTGGATGTGTGTTTGTGCTATAGCTTGTGGATGTGTGTTTGTGCTATTGATTGTGGATGTGTGTTTGTGCTATTGATTGATTGATTGGATGTGCTATCGATTGATTGATTGTGGATGTGCTATCGATTGATTGATTGGATGTGCTATCGATTGATTGATTGGATGTGCTATCGATTGATTGATTGGATGTGCTATCGATTGATTGATTGGATGTGTTATCGATTGATTGATTGTGGATGTGCTATCGATTGATTGATTGGATGTGCTATCGATTGATTGATTGAGGATGTGCTATCGATTGATTGATTGTGGATGTGTGTTTGCACTATCGATTGATTGGGGATGTGTGTTTGTGCTCTCGATTGATTGGTTGCAGATGTGTATTTGTGCTATAGATTGGGGATGTGTGTTTGTGCTATCGATTGATAGATTGTGGATGTGCTATCGATTGATTGATTGTGGATATGTGTTTGCGCTATCGATTGATTGGGGATGTGTATTTGTGCTATAGATTGGATGTGTTTTTGCTATCGGTTGATAGCTTGTGGATGTGTGTTTGTGCTATAGCTTGTGGATGTGTGTTTGTGCTATAGCTTGTGGATGTGTGTTTGTGCTATAGCTTGTGGATGTGTGTTTGTGCTATTGATTGTGGATGTGTGTTTGTGCTATCGATTGATTGATTGGATGTGCTATCGATTGATTGATTGTGGATGTGCTATCGATTGATTGATTGGATGTGCTATCAATTGATTGATTGAGGATGTGCTATCGATTGATTGATTGAGGATGTGCTATCGATTGATAGATTGTGGATGTGTGTTTGTCAGACAGATAAAAAGAACAATGGAACGGTTTTGCAGCTACTGTCCTCATCATATTTTATTATTGGGCTGTGTTTCCAAACTTCAATGCCAGTTTTATTGGTGTTCCAGTGCCAGGTTTTCACTCTGCTTGTTGTCACACACCAACAACGTTCTTGCGCCAGCACTCCAGAACACAAGTCACCTTAGTTTGGAATTAAGTACATTTGGCTTATGTGTTCTCTTACACCACTTGGGAATCTCAAATGAGAATGTTTGCCCTTGTTGCCAGGAAGAACGTCTAATGAGATCTAACCTGCCTTGCTTCAGTAAACACACAAACGCACGCGTGGTACACGCACACTATTATATTACATTTAATGACATAAATTAATCTGTGTATTTTAACGGTAACACACTTAAAATACACCAAGGGCCACTTTGCCTATTGAAGTAAGTAATCATCAACATGACATTTACACGCACACACCCACACACACTCTGATGTTTACAGTGCCCTTAGCGGTGAATAGTAGGTGTGTGTGATTGTGCATGACTTGTGTGTGTTTTGCTGGTGTGTGACATGTCCCATATGGCTCTGGTAGATGACACACGTGGCCACTAAACGACCAGTGATAGATCCCTGTTTTTACGACCTCAGACAGATCGGGCGATGGGCGAGACGCTGTGTGTCTGCAGGTAACCTTAGACACTGTTACTAGCCGGCTACCAGCCGCTACTCTACCCTGCACCTTAGAGACCGCTGCACTAGTGTATGTACATAGTCATTGAACACTGGTCACTTTAATAATGTTTACATATTGTTTTACCCACTTCATGTGTATATACTTGGCTCATCACTACTGCTGTACACACCTTTCCTATTCATATACTGTCCATACTGTCTATACATACGCACCATCATATTTTTTGTATTTTTATATGTATTTTATTTTGATGTTATGTGTATATATATAGATATATTTGTATTTCGTACTCTGAAATAGCTCATTCTGATATTTCATAAATTATATTTTGGGGGATTTGTGTGTGTTTTTAGGTATTACTGCACTGTTGTAGCTAGAAAGATAAGTATTAGGCTACACCTGCGATAACATCTGCAAAATGTGTGTACCCGACCAATACATTTGATTTACATTTTAGTTGATGGGTTGTCACAGACAGACGGATACAAGTAATCAGGGAACTGTATGTAGATGTGGATTAGAAGTTGCCACTGGTCCTCTGATAGAGTGAGATTAAACTGGAGGAGAGAGACAGAACTGGATGCCTTATATAACAGTATAAATCCGTGTAAATCACCCAGCCCAAGAAAACGTGTGCTCGCCCTCTACTGGCCTTCTTTGGTAAATACATCTTTATAGTCTATGCATGCTGACCTTGGATTTCTGAAATATGATCGTTTTGGGACAGTGCTTTAGGCTGAACTCAACCCACTTAACTTTGTTTTTTTTTAAATAAAAAGTCAATAGTTCTTTCCAGTGTTACTTTCCAAATGATTTTCCTATTGGAGCTAGGGAGAAATGTGTGTGCTTGTGTGGACTCTTAAACCCCCCCCCACGTTTCCTTTTGTATTCAACTATGTAACAAACTATAATCAAAATGCCAATGCGTGGATTAGGCCCAAAAAATCATAGTGATTAATTGTATCCTTAAAATGCAATCCAGCACTGGCACCCGTTTAGCACGGGCCAATTACCATCAAATGGGGTAGTGGTGGTGAGCTATAAAACATACATTATTTATATTAATTACAAGATAGGTTCTCGCCACCCTAGGGAAAACTGTAGTGAAGGAATGGTGAGTCGGCATTACAGTATACCAAGAACCTGCCACCACACATGGGCGCTGTAAGAATGGGAAATAAAAAGGTGGGATCCAACCCATTTTCAGGGTGCGAAATGAGCCATGAACAAATGGAGTTGAAGAGGGGATGTTGCTGGATATTGTAGCAGCACTTGCATTGGTTAAGGAAACTTGGCTAAACTATGGTCTTGGTAGACCTTCAACTCATGTCGTCAAGATTGTTCCCTTCATACTACCTAATCGTTCTATATTGTGTGTTATTTGTCCGGTATCTCAACAAACAACTGCACAGCATCACCAATAGGTGCATAAGTACATAAATCACAAGCAATAACCACAGCAGACAAAACATCATTCGGTTCGTAAATTTTAGGAGGGGAGAGTTGAGGGGTTGTTTATTCAATTGATTTATGCTGGTGGCGGTTTTGTAAAGATGGACTCTGTATCGGCGGCCTGATGGTAGGAGCTGGTACTCCTGGTTGAGTGGGTGTGTTAGGTCGGTGGCGATTCTCGCTCCTGGCCTCACTATTCTGTCCAAGAACAGCGCTTCCATGTTCTTGAGATGAACTCCACTGGTTTTGCTCGACAGATTGATGTAGTTGGGTGTTATTTGCGATGGACAGCTGATTGTACCAGGCTTGGAAACAGAAAGTGAGAACACTCTGAACAAAGGCTGTGTAGAATATGGCTGTTATTCTTTGACTGGCCTGGTATTTATCTCCTCGTGAAATACAGTCGTTGTTGTCCCTTTTTTGTATATCCATTGTGTGTTTGCAGTCCAGGAGAGTTCTGAGTAAATTATAGTGCCAAGATATTTATATTGCTCAACTGATTCTATTTGTTCTGAGTCAATGGGAATGAGCCCGGTGTATTATTTTATATAGTTCTGAAGTTTGTCATTTCCTTGTTGATTTTACATTAAGAATGAGTCTGTTTCCCTTGCACCATTGGGTGAAGTTAGTTATTTCTATCCTGTAGTCATCTCTGGACCCCTCTATTGAACCAACGATTTCTGTATCATCTGCATACTTTACTGTTGAACCTTGGGGGGTACCTGGGGGGTACCCCTATATTGGGTGTTAGTGGGTCCGATGTATTCGCATTGACCCTCACTCTTCTGACCCGACTGGTGAGAAAACACCGGATCCAGTTGATGAGACTCATGTTTGACGTCCATGGGCGTAAGTTTGTAAACCAGAATACCAGGGTGTAGTGTGTCAAAGGCAGATGGGGGGGGGGGGATCTATAAAAAAGTGTTCTAGCATATGAACGTGGTTTATCCAGGTGCGTGTAAATTTCATGAAGAAGGAAGAGCAGGGCATCTTCGACTCCATGGCCTGGTTTATATGGGAACTAGAATGGGTCCATTATAGTCTCTCTGTGTGCAGGAGAAGGTGTCCCAGGACATTGCACTCCAAACATTTGATTATCACAGGAGATGGAGGTCAAGGAGATGGAACAATAGTCATTCAGGGATTTGGGATTATTCACTTTGGGAATGTGCACAATAGCTGCAGTTTTCCAGGTTTACCGCAGCTGTGCAGTGACATTTTCATAAAGTATTCTGTATACATTACATGACCAAAGGTATGTGGACACCTGCTCGTCAATCATGGGCTTTAATATTGAGTTGGTCCCCCCCCCCCCCCCCCCCCCCCCTTTGCTGCTATAACAGCCTCCACTCTTCTGGGAAGGCTTCCCACTTGATGTTGGAACATTGCTGTGGGGACTTGCTTCCATTCAGTCACAAAAGCATTAGTGAGGTCGGGCACTGACGTTGGGCGATTGGACCTGGCTCACAATATGCATTCCAATTCATCCCGAAGGTCAGGGCTCTGTGCAGGCCAGTCAAGTCCTTCTCCACCGATCTCAACAAACAATTTGGGAGGAATTCTGCGTCGCAAACAAAAATGGAATTGAATGGGACTATTACTGACGACATATATTTTTGCATTGACTCTATAATTCCAGTAAAGACCACTAAACATTTTCCCGAATGCAAAACCCTGGATAACTAAATAACTAAAACCGTTTACTTGACCAAAAGCGAAAAGCAATGTGTGCGAAAGGACAACACTCATACAGAGAGACATTAAACAGTTAAAAAAGAAAAAGTTGAATTATAAACTCAAAATGGAAAACAGTCTTGAAAAGAACAATTACAAGGGAGGCATGGCAGTGTATTAAACAAATGAAGGGTAGCCGCTGCTTACTGACAACATTCTAGCCAATGAACTTAGCCACTTTTTTTTTAGATAGACGGGCCACCGGTAAATGACAAAGCCCTCACGAACGACACTCTGGGTCTTCTCTAAACTCAAGCCTAGGAAAGCAACATGCTGTGATGGTCTAAGCGGGCGGATTATCAAGGAATGGGCAACTCTGACATACACTACATGGTGTATGTGGATACTCCTTCAAATTAGTGGATTCCGCAATTTCAGCCACACAGGTGTATAAAATCGAGCACACAGTCATGCGATCTCCTTAGACAAACATTGGCTGTGGAATTGCCTGTACTGAAGAGCTGTGACTTTCAACGTGGCACTGTCATAGGATGCCACCTTTCCAACAAGTCAGTTCGTCAAATTTCTGCTCTGCTAGAGCTGCCCCGGTCAACTGTAAGTGGTGTTATTGTGAAGTGGAAATGTCTAGGAGCAACAATGGCTCAGCAGCAAAGTGGTAGGCCACACAAGCTCACAGAATGGGACCGCCTAGTGCTGAAGTGCGTAGCACTTAAAAATCATCTGTCCTCGGTTGCGACACTCACTACAGAGTTCTAAACTACCTCTAGAAGCAACATCAGCACAAGAACTGTGTGTCGGAGTTTCATGAAATTGGTACCAATGGCCGAGCAGCCACACACAAGCCTAACATCACCATGCTCAATGCCAAGCGACAGCTGTGGTGGTGAAAAGCTCGCTGTCTTTGGACTCTGGAGCAGTGGAAACGTGTTCTCTGAAGTGATGAATTACGCTTCACCATCTGGCAGTCCGACTGAAGAATCTGAGTTTGGTTGGTTCCAGGAGAACGCTACCTTACCGAATGCATAGCGTCAAGGAGGAATAATGGTCTGGGGCTGTTTCATGGTTCGGGCTAGGGCCCTTAGTTCCAGTGAAGGGAAATCTTATTGCTACAGCATACAATGGCACTCTAGACGATTCTGTGCTTCCAACTTTGTGGCAACAAATTGGGGAAGGCCATTTCCTGTTTCAGCATGACATTGCCCCTGTGCACTTGCTGGCTTGCTTCTGAATCTAAGCAGGGTCGTCCCTGGATGGGAGACCAGATGCTGCTGGAAGTGGTGTTGGAGGGCCAGTAGGAGGCACCCTTTCATCTGGTAAAAAAAAAAAAATCCCAATGCCCCACAGCAGTGATTGGGAACATTGCCCTGTGTAGGGTGCTGTCTTTTGGATGGGATGTAAAAAGGGGTGTCCTGACTCTCTGTGGTCACTAAAGATCCCATGGCACTTATTGTAAGAGTAAGGGTGTTAACCCCGGTATCCTGGCTAAATTCCCAATCTGGACCTCATACCATCACGGTCACCTAATCATCCCCAGCTTACAATTGGCTCATTCATCCCCCCTCCTCTCCCCTGTAACTATTCCCCAGGTTGTTGCTGTAAATGAGAATGTGTTCTCAGTCAACTTACCTGGTAAAATAAGGGTTAAAAAAAACAAAAAACAAAGCAAGGTCCATACAGAAATGATTTAACGATCGGTGTGGAAGAACTTGACTGGCCTGCGCAGAGCCCTGACCTCAACCCAGTGAACACCTTTGGGATGATTTGGAACACAGTCTGCAAGCCAGGCCTAATCGCCCAACATCAGTGCCTGACCTCTAATGCGCTTGTGGCTGAATGGAAGCAAGTCTCCGCAGCAATGTTCCAACATTTAGCAGAAAGCCTTCCAGGAAGAGTGGAGGCTGTTATAGTGTATTTGTCTAAACTGCTTCGGCAGGTCGAAAGGCCGAAGAGATAAAGACCAGACTTCCACATCCCCACCGCAAAATGATTCCCTTATAATCCTTACGCCACGTGTCATGAATATATGCAAACGCCTCTCCCTCGTGGCTTTCTGTCTCTTCAACTCTCTCTATATTCATTGAGGTAACCGACACTGGCTGCCGAGGTCATCATGATGCTTTGACAGGGGTCTTATGTTAGTTACGGGGAGAAGTGGGTGGCTTTCTCTGGCTCTGACGCGTTGCCTTAGTCCGCCATTCTTACCTCATTTGTGTTTTGGTTTCTCAGTGGTTTTAATATAGTCCGGTATGTCTGGAAAACACTCTCTCCCCATTCTCAGTGCACTCTCTCCCCATTCTCAGTGCACTCTCTCCCCATTCTCAGTGCACTCTCTCCCCATTCTCAGTGCACTCTCTCCCCATTCTCAGTGCACTCTCTCCCCATTCTCAGTGCACTCTCTCCCCATTCTCAGTGCACTCTCTCCCCATTCTCAGTGCGCCTTAGCAGGAGTTGCTCAACACCAGTTGCAGCGGAGCACATCTCCGTTCCTCAGGGAGCTCCAGCCTGCACCTGTTGGTAAACCTCAAGGTGAGCCCGACAGAGCGCATTTTGATAAGGAAGAAGCAATTTGTGACTGCCAGAAGGTAGAGTCCGATGTTTCTGAACATGCTTGTGATCACGTTCGTACAATTTATAATCCAAAAAAGGGGTAGGGGGAATTATTCACATTAGGGTATCAAACAGAACAAGAGAAATGGCAGGGAACCCATAAAAGAATACGACAAAAGAAATGCTGGCTTGTTTGAGAGACATGAGTCGCCGGCTGTGCAGTGCCACTGAAAGTTGCCAATCCCGTGTTGTGAGTTATGGGAATTGAATATTTAAACTGTTCTTGGGTCGTTCCACCATCTGTTACTACAGTGGTTTATCTCTCGTCTATGTTAATCAACACTGATAAGTCAGTGAGGCTGCCTGAGAGATGAGTTATTAGCTAGAAATGGAAACGCCATAAACCATGCAGAGAAGCCTTGCTTCATAAAAACACAGGTTGTGCCTCATCATTGGGCTTTAACAACCAACTAATACAAATTCAATTAACATCAATGACCATCAAGGGGATACAGTAATTGACTATGCTAACTGTCTGGCCAATGTTTTGGAGTTTCTAATTAACATTATCAGTAATGATGCGACCAGGCTGTGGCTCCCGGCACAATGAAAACAACAGAGAAGCTGTAATGTAATTATTTTTGAGGTGTAGCCTGCAATGGACATCTATGAGGCTAGGCTGAGAATGCATTATTCCTTCTTGGGGTGTGGTAAGTGCTATAACAAGCGATAAACTTCAGTTTGTCTCATTGTGCCGGCTAGTAGAGAATACTTGAATACAGAATACTTCAACTATTATGACTATAATGATGTGGGCAGAAATGATGCTCTTACTGTGGACATCTGTATACTTCTATAGGCAAACAAGGCAACACTGTAATGCATTTTAATTTTCATTATTTTTCCATACTGTATATGAAAATGAAAAATCTTTATGAAAATGTCAATTAAAGAGACACATAGAAAATAGACCATTGGAGCAGATGAGAAGTCATTCTCAGTCCAGTCACCTTGTTATAAACCTCCACGTTATTGTCGCCAAAGCCATCGGTGCTGGGCTGTGAGAAAGGAATTCATGCTTTAGTTATGGTTCTAAGAACATCTTACCAATGCATGTATATGATATGCTGTTCAAGACTATCATGACTTAAAAGTTATTATTTTCTTCAATAAACCCTAGCTCGGTGTAATACTCAATTCACCCAGAAGGGACCACTCCACTCTCCGGCACCCATGCTTGTTGACATAGTGCACCCATGCTTGTTGATATAGCGCACCCTGAACATGTACTGGGTGTTGTGGCTGAGGATGCACGACTCAAAGCAGGTGTTCCTCATACCCTCCACAAACACCTCATGGGTCAGTCCATAGTTTACCCACGAGGTCACAATGTTGCCGGAGGGGATGGCTGACGTTTTACGGGCTCCTAACCAATTGTGCTATTTTGTGTTTTTTCACATTGTTTGTCACTTATTTTATACATAATGTTTGTACTACCGTCGCTTATGACCAAAAATAACTTTTGGATATCAGAACAGCGATTACTCACCTCGAACTGGACAAATATTTTTTTATTTAATGATTCTGATGCGGAAGATATACTATTGCTCCCAGACTAGGCCAAAATCCTTGTCGTTCGCATGAAGAAAAGATCAGGGTGCCATGTGAGAATTAGATAGCGAGTGGGAAACCCGCCTCTACCATCCATTCTATTGGCCAGCGTGAAATCACTGGAGAATAAACTGGATGAGCTCCGTTCGAGACTATCCTACCAACGGGACATTAAAAACTGTACTATCTTGTGGCTGAATATCTTGTTGTGGCTGAATGACAACACAAAACATACATTTGGCTGGGTTTTCCTTTGTTCAGCAAGACAGAACAGCCACCTCCGGTAAGACAACAAGGGGTGGTGGTGTGTGTCTATTTGTCAATAACAGCTGGTGCGTGATGTCTCATTTTAAGGAAGTCTCTGAGATAGAGTACCTCTTGATAAGCTGTAGACCACACTATCTACCAAGAGAGTTTATCAATATTTTTCGTAGCTGTCTATTTACCACCACAAACTATTGCTGCCATTAAGACTGCACTCAACGAGCTGTGTAAGGCCATAAGCAAACAAGAAAATGCTCATCCAGAAGCGACGTTAATGCAGGCAATCTTAAATCAGTTTGACCTAATTTCTACCAGCATGTCACATGTGCAACCAGAGGGGAAAAAAACTCTAGACCACCTTTACTCCACACACAGAGATGTGTACAAAGCTCACCCTCCATTTGGCAAATCTGACCATAATTCTATCCTCCTGATTCCTGCTTACAAGCAAAAAATTTAAGCAGGAAGTACCAGTGACTCACTCAATAAGGAAGTGGTCAGATGACGTGGATGCTATGCTACAGGATTGTTTTGCTAGCACAGACTGGAATATGTTCCGGGAATCATCCAATGGCATTGAGGAGTACACAACCTCAGTCACTGACTTCATCAGTAAGTGCATCAACGACGTCGCCCCCACAGTGACTGTACGCACATATCCCAACCAGAAGCCATGGATCATGGCAACATCTGTACCGAGCTAAAGGCTAGAGCTGCCACTTTCAAGGAGTGGGAAACTAATCCGTACGCTTATAAGAAATCCCGCTATGCCCTCAGACAAACCATCAAAAAGGCAAAGTGTCAATACAGGACTAAGATTGAATCCTACACCAGCTCTGAAGTTCGTTGGATGTTTTATTTAACTAGGCAAGACCCGGACGGGGTTTGGCCTACGCCGGCCAAATTTGGACGATGCTGGGCCAATTGCCGCCCTATCGGACTCCCAATCATGTCTGATTGTGATACAGCCTGGAATCGAACCAGGGTCTGTAGTGACGCCTCTATCATTGAGATTCAGTGCCTTAGACCGCTGCGCCACTCTGGAGCCCTACATGTGGCAGGGCTTGCAAACTATTACAGACAACAAAGGGAAACCCAGCCATGAGCTATTGACTATAAAAGTGTGCTGTCAATTTATATAGCTTGCATCTTAATTGGAGGTCCAAGGCAGGTTGTATTAATTTGCACATGATCACACAGTCATCCAGAACAGCTGGTGCTCTCATGCATGCTTCAGTGCTGCTTCCCTTGAAGTGAGCATAAAATATTTAAGACTGGGCTTAATAGGCTACTGTTCAGTTAACCTTGACCTATCCACAGCTGTACAAAAAAATATTCAGAGTATTTCTCCCATTCCTAAAAAAATTCACCACACAAATGAGCTGAGTATCTGGAGGTTTGTACAAAATACAATGATTTAACAATATTAATAAAAATGACACTTAGCCCTTAATGCACACAGTGAAAACAGAAACAGATTAAGTTACAGAGGAGGCTACAAAGTGCATCTCTAAATGACGCAATGCATTATCAAAACAGGTCTGGACAGGGTTGTTCTTTATGGATGGATGTTTACATACGTTGTCTTTATATTATTGTCATTTTGTGTTGTTATTAACCGGGTTTCGTATAGGCCTTCTTGAAAATAAAGGAGAGCCGCACACTCTAAGAGCTCAGATGCAAAAATGTAATATCCAACGTTTCAACAGCCAAGCTGTCTTCATCAGGGTATGATCACAAACACTGCCGGATGACTCGTTTATATAGTGTCAAAAGACACACAGGTGTCTGTAATCATGGCCAGTAGTGGCCTAATATCATTGGTTAATTCTCAAATATTAAAATGGCATACAAAGAACAGCATACAAAAAACAAATGGATAGCATACGATCATAGATTCATTTTAGACTACACAAGCGTACAAACAATTACAATGGCAAAGTCACAATAATCACAAGAATGGCTTCACATCAAAGTCTACGTTGAGACGGAAGGGCGCAAGGGTCTTTAAGTTAAAGATCCATGCAGCCTCTAGTTTTAACAATAAATTATCAAGGTCACCCCCTCTCCTAGGGAGGGTGACATGTTCGATGCCAGTATAACGCAGAGACGAAATCGAGTGGCCTGCCCCCAAAAAGTGAGCCGCAACTGGGTAAGTCAAGTTTTTACACCTAATGGTGCTACGATGCTCTGAGATACGTACTTTTAATTCGCGCTTTGTTTTACCCACATAATTTAAAGATAAATAACTTAGTGGAGCACGTAATAACACCTTTGATTGGGATCGATTTCCCTGTTTGTGGGTGTTTGAAGGATCTACATGTATAAATGCCATTGCATTGAGCACAGCCATTACACTTGTAATTTCCAACCAGTAGGGGCTCAAATAGACGTTCAGGAATATTTTGGGGTGGTAAATCAGAATGTACCAATTGGTCTCTGAGATTTCGGCCCCGCGAGAATACGACCAAGGGAAGGTCCGAAAGTCTCGGTAATGTGTTATCATTGGATTTTAGAATGTGCCAATATTTGTGAACGATTCCCTTCATTTGTTCAGGGCGCTTTGAATAGCGGGTAGACTGAGAGACTGACCTTGAAAAGGGTAATGTCTCGTTTCATTTTGAATTTTCTCAATGGCAATATTAATCTGATCATTTTTGTACCCCCTCTCCTTGAACTCTTTGCGTCTCAGCCATATTTCTGTCGAAATCTGATTTTGTTTTTTTGCAAATTCTTTTGATTCGACAGAATTGGCTGTAGTGCAAAATATTTTTCACTGGGAAGTGGGTGACAACTGTCAGCCCTCAACAAACTGTTGCTATCAGTAGGTTTCCTGTAAAGATCAGTGTATAGAACATTATTTTCTCAGAAGATCAAGAAAACTGATTTGACGTGTATCAGAGTGCATAGTAAATCTCAGATGCTCAGAGCAGGAGTTAAGAAACGCATGGAACGCCTGGAGCTGTTTTGCATCACCCTCCATAGAACAAAAATATCATCAATATACCGTTTCCAAATAATGATGTGAGGCAAGAAAACATTTTTGAGAGAATTGAAAATAGACTTTCTCCATGTAACCCACATACAAATGAGCATAGTTAGGAGCCGTGGGAGATCCCATAGCAGTACCCTTCGTCTGAATAAAGAAATAATGTAGAAACATGAAATAGTTGTGTGAGTACTATTTCAGCCAATGTTATAATGCATGCACTGGAAGGTAGTTTAGTATAGGCCTAAACAGTAGGCAATCAAAGGGGAAAAAAGCGACATGCTGGAAGAACGACGGTGGTTAAGTTTCCTCCAAATCATTAATCAACGATAATTCGCTAACGGAACCTCAATATGAAAAAAATACATAGCAAGACGCGTAGTCAAATGATAAAAAAGCATGGATAAAAGCGGCAATCGTTAAAAAATGCCAAGGAGCATGCATGTAAAGCAAGTAGCTTTATAAAGGAGTCAAGTGTAAATCTAAAAGTAGCCAAAAGAGTCCTTTGGATTGAAGCCCACATTTATTGGACATGTGGCTCGCTCATGCTTACAGAAAGCTATACGTTTTTACGCATCGGTTTGGACATGTGTACTTCATTGCTAGTACGAAAATGCCCAAAGTTTCACAGAACGTAATATAATGACATCGAAAAGGATTGCATGATGTACTTTTTTTCATATCTGATATAGCAATTTAAATAGACTATTCACCACACCGTTCATTTGTGCTCTAAATGTAGGCAACAGGTGGAAAATTAAGTCTACACATACCTTGCCTTACACTTGTCATGCACTTTGTCCTGATGTAATACACTTTGTCCTGATCTTGTCCACATTCTGATTGTGATTATGTTGAACTACAAATCTGCATGGAACAGACTAGGATGGAGTCACAGCAGAAGAGTTCAGTTCATGACAAGTGTATTGCAAGGTATAATGTGTATAGGCCTAATTTTCCACTTGTAGCCTACCTTTAGATCTAGCCAGAATGAACGGTGAGCAGGTGGCGAATAGTCTATTTCAGTTGTCATACAGATATCAAAATAATACGTAATGGCATCCTCTTCGATATAACATGATATCATATTCTGTGAATCTTTGACATTTAGATTTTTACAGCCATCAATGAAGTGCAGAAGATGTCCAAACGGATTCGTAAAGGCGCATAACTTTCTGTAAGCATGAGCGAGGCCCCTGTCAGATATAACATAGGCTTCAATGCAAAATACTCTTTAGGCTACTTTTAGATTTACACCATATTCCTTTATATTTGCTTTACATGGTCTGCTTGAAACATGTTGGTATTACAGACTCGGACAGGGAGAGGTTGAAAATGTCAGTGAAGACACTTGCAAGTTGGTCAGCGCATGCTCTCAGTACACGTCTTGGTAATCCATCTGGCCCTGCGGCCTTGTGAATGTGGACCTGTTTAAAGGTCTTACATCGCCTGCGGAGAGCGTGATCACACAGTCGTCTGGGAACAGCTGATGCTCTCATGCATGTTACTTGCCTCGAAGCGAGCATAGAAGTGATTTAGCTCATCTGGTATGCTTGCATCACTGGGCAGCTCTCGGCTGTGCTTCCCTTTGTAATCTGTAATAGTTTGAAAGCTCTGCCACATCCGACGAGCATCGGAGCCAGTGTAGTAAGATTCGATTTTAGTCCTGTATTGACACTTTTGCCTGTTTGATGGTTCGTCGGAGGGCATAGCAGGATTTCTTATAAGCTTCCGGGTCAGAGTCCCACTCCTTGACAGCGGCAGCTCTACCCTTTAGCTCAGTGCAGATGTTGCCTGTAATCCATGGCTTCTGGTTGGGGTATGTACGTACAGTTACTGTGGGGACGATAATGAAGCCAGGGACTGATGTGGTGTACTCCTCAATGCCATCGGAAGAATCCCGGAACATATTCCAGTCTGTGCTAGAAAAACAGTCCTGTAGTTTAGCATCTGCTTCATCCGACCGCTTTTTTATTGTCACGGGTACTTCCTGCTTTAATTTTTTGCTTGTGAGCAGGAATCAGGAGGATAGAATTATGGTCAGATTTGCCAAATGGAGGGCGAGGGAGAGCTTTGCACACGTCTCTGTGTGTGGAGTAAAGGTGGTCTAGAGTTTTTCACATTTAACATGCAGGTAGTAATTAGGTAAAACGGATTTAAGTTTCCCTGCATTAAAGTCCCCGGCCACTAGGAGCGCCACCACTGGATGAGCGGTTTCCTGTTTGCTTAAGGTCGTATATAGCTCATTGAGTGCGGTCTTAGTGCCAGCATCGGTTTGTGGAGGTAAATAGACAGCTACGAACAATTGATAAACTCTCTAGGTAGATAGTGTGGTCTACAGCTTATCATGAGATACTCTACCTCAGCCGAGCAAAACCTCCTTAGATATCGTGCACCAGCTGTTATTTACAATACACATAGACCACCTCCCCTTGTCTTACCAGAGGCTGCTGTTCTATCCTGCCGGTACAGTGTATAACCCGCAAGCTGTATGTTATTCATGTCGTCGTTCAGCCACGACTTGGTGAAACATAATATATTACAGTTTTAATGTCCCGTTGGTAGGGTAGGTGCCTTTTTGCTTGTCCATTTTATTATCCAGCGATTGTACGTTGGCCAATAGTACTGATGGCAAAGGCAGATTAGCCACTCGTCGCCTGATCATAACAAGGAACCCTGATCTCCGTCCACGAAACCTCTTGTCTCTTTCTCCTGTGAATGATGGGGATGAGGGCCTGTTCAGGTCTCTGGACTAAATCGCCCTCATACGACTCAATAAAGAACAATTATTTGTCCAGTTAGAGGTGAGCAATTGCTGTTCCTATGTCCAGCAGCACTTTTGTGCCGTAAAAAATGGTAGCAGGAACATTATGTACAAAATAAGTTACAAACAACGTGAAAAAACAAACTAATAGCACGGTTGGTTAAGAGCCCATAAAACAGCAGCCATCCTCTCTGGCGCTGTTCTCTGAAAAACCCGCATTTTCATGCAGTTCTACATTATTTTACATGACTAGAGACAAGCAGAATCTTTTTTACTACCAAAACAGAGCATGACAACGAATGAGCACATGCTGCAGCACAGGAGACGTTTCGATTTCTATACAGGCTATTGTCAAGAAGGAGGATAATCTAAGTTAGGATCAGTGCAAAAGTTGTCTGTCAACTGTAAAAATTGAGCGCACCAGAAATATCTGATCAATGAATTAGAGAAAAGCCATTTGTTTTTTAAACATAGCAGCCGCACATCATCATGTAGCCTTATATGAACTAACTTTTTTTCATTAGCGAAACTATCATTTTCTAATGTATTATTTTTCCATGGTATTTTTGTTACAAAATAATCATTGTGATTAGGGCATGGGAATATGAGATAATCTGCTAGGCTAAATTAACAAAATACGCATGCATACAATGCATTCGGAAACTATTCAGAGAAGGGCTTTGGTCAAGGAGGTGATCAAGAACCCGATGGTCACTCTGACAGAACTCAGAGTTCCTCTGTGGAGATGGGAGAACCTTCCAGAAGGACAACTATCTATGCAGCACTCCACCAATCAGGCCTTTATGGTAGAGCGGCCAGACGGAAGCCACTCCTTAGTAAAAGGTGATGTTTTCAGCGGCAGGGTCTGGGAGACCAGAAAATAGCTGTGCAGGGACGCTCCCCTTCCACCCTGAGGGGATCTGCAGAGATGAATGGTATAAACTCCCCAATACAGGTGTGCCAAGCTTGTAGCGTCATACCTGAGGCCGTAATCGCTGCCAAAGGTGCTTCAATACTTTTTCCCTTTACTTACATAAATGTCTATTTCCATGTTGTTTTTTTTCTGCTAAAATTTCTAAAAACAGTTTTTGCTTTGTCATTGTGGGGTATTGATTGAGGGGGAAAAAACAATTGAATCAATTTTAGAATAAGGCTGTAACAACAAAATGTGGAAATAGTCAAGGGGTCTGAATACTTTCCAAATGCTCTCTAGGTCACTGCATGATCCTCAAATAAAATACTGGCCAAACTCGTGTTTCTGAAAGTGAATTAAAAGGCACTGACTCGTTTCATTGTTATTTAATTCTAAGTAATATTATGTTACATTTCATCTCACACAGCCTAAATGTGAACTGTATAAGCATGTTGAGGAGGTGTTGAAATCCTGAGCACTCCTGGCAGTCTAGCACTGTTGCTACTCTCCCTAGGAGTGGCCGTCCTGCAAAGATGACTGCAAGAACACAGTGCAGAATGCTCAATGAGGTTAAAGAAGAATCCTAGAGTGTCAGCGCTAAAGACTTACAGAAGTCTCTGGAACATGCTTTACATCTCTGTTTACAATACGTAATACACTGTGACGGAGAAGTCCGTCACTGGCCGCGGGCAGCGTTTGGTACACTAACACACATCGCGCCTCCCTGCTCCGTTATCACCTTCGGTAACTTGTGTGGCGACCCACATGGTTAACTTCTCTATCTTAGTACATACATTTCACACTTTATTCTTACCTCCCGTCAGTAACAGTTCATGGTATAAAGAATATACAGACAAGCGTTCGTGTTTTAATTTTCAATGTTTATTGTACTTGTTATGAATGAGAGCGTTGTTTTTTTTGGTTCTGTTCCTCTCTCTCTCCATCTCTGTAGCTTCCGGGTATGCTGGGATAAGGACCAGGAGCTACGGTAATCGGGCTGGCTTTGTAGTGCCTGTCCCGAATGGCTCATTCACGTGAATGGGCATATTGGAAGACTCCATGTCAGTAGGGATGTATCATGAGAAATGTGTTGCAATGTATATAATTCAGTATGTTTAGCTGAGTGGAAAATGTAGGCTTTGATGAAGGTAATTGCTTAATGAATTAGTGCTGGGTAAGTTCTGATGGGAGGGGCTTCCCCTACAAAAGGAGCCTCTCTTTCAGTTCAAGGGGGGAACCATTTTGGATTGATCTGTTGATGGGGGCAGCATTGTTTTTAAGCTGTCCCCATAATGTATACTTTGGATGGCCGTACTGCTTTTCTTCCGGATTCACTATATAAATAAACACCCAGAAGCACAGAAGTACTTTTGCGGCTCCTCCATCTTTTTATTTGATAGAGGTTTTTAGGTTTTTCAGTTTAGTCTTCTGGCCTACTCTACGTGACATACGCTAAACAAGAATGGTGGTCATGGGAGGACACCACGGAAGAAGCCACTACTGTCCAAAAAAACCCATTGCTGCACGTCTGAAGTTTGCAAAAGCGCACCTGGATGTTCCACAGCGCTTCTGGAAAAATATTCTGTGGACAGATTAAACTAAAGTTGAGTTGTTTGGAAGGAAACACAACACTACAGTATGTGTGGTGAAAAAAAGGCACAGCACACCAACATCATAATCTAATCCCAACTGTAAAGTATGGCGGAGGGAGCATCATGGTTTGGGGCTGCTTTGCTGCCTCAGGGCCTGGACAGCTCGCTATCATCAAGACATTTTGCAGGAGAATGTAAGGCTATTTGTCCGCCAATTGAAGATTAACAGAGGTTGGGTGACACAACAGGACAACGACTCAAAACACAGAAGTAAATCAACAGAATTGCTTCAACAGTCGAAAATACGCCTTCTAGAGTAGCCCAGTCAGAGTCCTGACCTCAACCTGATTTTAAAATGCTGTGGCATGACCTTGAGAGCAGTTCACACCAGACATCCTCAGAATATTGCTCAACTGAAACGGTTTTGTAAAGATGAGTGGTCCAAAATTCCTCCTGACCTTTGTGTAGGTCTGATCCGCAATTACAGACAATGTTTGGTTGAGTTTATTACTGCCAAAGGAGGGTCAACCTGTTGTTAAATGCATGGGGTCATATACTTTTCCCACCCTACACTGTGAATGTTTACACGGTGTGTTCAATAAAGACACAAACGTTTCATTGTTTATTAGTTTAAGCAGGCTGTGTTTGTCTATTGTTGTGACTTAGAAGATCAGATCAAATGTTAGGACCAATTTATGCAGAAATCCAGGTAATTCCAAAACATACGTTTTCTTGCCACTGTATAATGCAGTGTCGCCTAGTTTTCTATACACCATCACAGCAACGCAAACACTTGTATAGTTTTTTGTATAGCCTAGGCCTATGGGTTATTTCATAGAGATGACAGTAGGTACACTTGATGCAGCATCGGGCACACATCAAAATATAGTAAGCAACTAATTCTCAAACACTGAGCAATATGGCATTTCATTGATTACAAATTGCATGACCCTTCCCCTAACTGAAATATTTAAAAAAGCATGACCCTCTCCCATTTCCCTCCTGGTAACAATTGTGTACATTTCCACCGGTACATTTCCACCGGTCCCTTATCATATTGAGGTTCAGTTAGCAAATGATCAGGAAACTTCTCCAAGCATGTGACTTTTTTTCTCTCCCTTTTGGTACTGTTTAAGCCTGTACAAAGGTCATTTACAATTCAAGATGCCAATAATACAGTTTTAAAGCAACATATGTAAATCTCCGTGCATTAAGAACAACCTTGTACAGACCTGTTTGAATAATGCTTTGCACCAATCGGAGATGCGGTTTGTAGCCCATTCTGTAACTTCATCTGTTTCTGTTTTTACTGTGTGCGTTAGGGCTTGCCATTTTATTTACACTGTGCAATAAGTTGTATTTTGTACACACCGTCAATTTATACGGATTGTGTCATCAGGGCAGGACCATAAGGCTGGTTGGATTCATTTGCATACAGCGAGGGACGTGGCTGTAGGGAAGTTGTTTTGAGTAGGGCGTTATGAATAGTAAAGCATTGCATGCATCTATGCAGACTAACAATAAAATAAAATTCCTAATGGGATGAGCAGCCTAAGCATGGGACTCGCTAACAGTTTCACTGCTGCCCAAGTTAATTTAACTCATGGCTGTTTGATAAAAAAAAAGACTGCAAAAAAGCCTGTTGTGAACAACGTAGATATTTACTTGTAGGCTGCTACAAGGGGTTTGTGTAGGAGAGCGAGAAAGTGAGAGGAGTGCAGTAACTAAATTTAGTAAACGCCAGATTGTGGCTAATAAAACTGAGCACTAAAAATAAACGGCTTCAGGACCATTCGATGGTTGCAGACGAGGTCGTTTTTATTGATCTGTTTCGGGCAGTTTTTCAGTTATATTATCAGCCTAAATTATGACTGTCCAATCTACTTACCACATTATAAATAGCCTACTATCTTACATAAGTCTGAAAATGTGATGATAGATGCATTGAATGCTTTATTATGAAGGTGAATTTTAAGGTAAAAAAAATGAGCTTCCCCAAACATGAAATTCACGTGCAGCCTGTGGGAGAGGGAAGAGTGAGAGACCCGACTACTGAAATGAAACTGTCTATCATACAGCAGTGCACGTGTCCAACCCCCACAACTGAATAGATAAGAGCTATCATGAGTGCACGGCTTACAAAACAGAGCTGGGAGCTCTCCATGCAGAATGGGGCCCATATATAAACATCCCAAGTTTTTTTCTCTTCCCAATCCCATTATCATTTATATCAATAATGCAACGGAGTTACTGGCCCAACGCTCTTAACTGCTAGGCTACCTGCCGCCCATCACAATGCGCCTTTTGATTGTCTACACCTGTCGACAAATGTGGGAACAATCAACATGTGGACAAGAGCAGGACAACGGAAGCATGTTAGAACCAGGGGCTAGTGACTTAAAAAAAAAACGCTGTCATGAGCCTCATTTATACTTGGTGCTAACATGCGCCCTTTGTACGGATCTTATCCACATTCAGATTGTGCCCGCATTGTAGCCATTGCATCTAGACATGATAGTAAAATGCACCTTTATCTGTACACTGTGCTCACATTGTGCTACCTGTCAATGATTTTAGAGACGGGTATAATTATGATTTAAATGGTTTGACCATCCAGATCTGTTTGCACTGGATTGATATCCAGATACCATGGGTCTCTGACTACCTCCGGGGGTGGTCAGGATAGATCTGATCACAATGCGTCTTTCAATCGTCTACACCTGTCTAAAAATGTGGGCACAATCAGAATGACAAAAGACTCATGTTAGAATGAGGTATAAACGGGGCTATGGAGGCGTCATATTGGTGATGGAGAACGTTGACCTTCGCTAGGAAATGTTTATGGACTCATGCAGGAAGAAGTAGACCTAATATCCACTCTCAAAGCATTCTATAATTGTTGATGAATGAATCCTATCCTCATAAAATGTGTTTTGCCAGCGCTGCCAATTATTTTAGGTGGCCATCAAGTGCAGTCATGGACCCACATACTAAACAATTGTTATCCTGCTTTTAGGCCTATTGTACTTTTTATTTTATTTGTATTCACAGTCACTCACTCTGAATTTACTCACACCTAGTGTAAAATGTAGCCTATCAAATTCCCTATACAGTTCTAGGGTTATGAGGCAGTCAGACAGGACATCACACATTCTTGTCCTCACACACATAAAGAGAAGAGACACTTGCCGTAGATTCTAAAACAAGTCTTTATTGGTCAATGTACAGAAAGTGCTGCCATTACCACCAAAGAGAAAGAAACCCCAAACATTTACAAAACAAAACAAAAGTAATCATATATAAAATAACTGTCTTGAACTGTTTTTAAAGGGTTTATATGCTAAACAGTTTATTTGTACTCCTCTATGACACACATGGTGAGAATTTCAATTGCCTACTTCTCACGTTCTCGCTAGCCGCCTCCTCAAAATCCATTGGAGGAGAAGGTCAGAGGGGCAGGACCCCTGGCTTTCTCATCCAATGGGCTTTAAGAAGGAGGCGAGGACAGAGGATGTGAGGAGTGTGCAATTGAGATTCTCCCATGGTATAAAGATGGGGTGAAACAAGGCAATGGTAGACGCGTCTCACAATGATAACATTACAACCACAGGCGTTATAAGGCCGACGGGGGGAAGAGTTCTAACCACTGCTACAGACATAAACATGTAACGGATGCAGTGTTTAGAGTGGCATTCTGGGAAATACAAGGGGTCAGAAACAAGGAGTTGGCTAGATTCAACTACAGCAGACATGTTATAGGCGACCAGAGAAGGAGCGAGAGGATCAATAGTTAGTTTTTTTACAGTGGGACTTCTGACAGAGGTGGCCTGTCATAGAAAAACAGTATCTCAATACTCAGTCTCTTTGACGCCTTTCCTTAATCTGTCTCGACATGAAATGGGCAGGTGGAAGCAGAATACTGGTAGGCAAAGGCACCCACCAGTTTGCTTTCACCTTACCTGTGTTTTTGATGGCAGGTGAAGGAAAGAAAACAAGGAGAGGAAACCCCTTTAGCCCATTTGAGATGTACCCAAAGAGAATGGGTGTGTTTGAGTGGTACGGCTAAAGCAACCGACTGTAGACGTGGGAGGAGAAGCCGGACACTAATGTGGTTTTCAAACAGCAAAGCTCAGAATAACATGGCAGGGTTGCCATTGTTAACTTTTTCTTTTATAATGTCAAAATAAACATCTCCAACCCCCATATCACTCAAACTGAAATCAAATGTGTGTACATTGTAGGCTACAATCAATTAGTGAGAGAGAGCCTAAAATATCGCACTCATTTGTATATATCTTGTTTGAGTCACTTTCTCGTGGGTTAAACAAAAACACCCTCATGATTGGTTGACAATAGAGCCTCCCACAATGCAGTAGATTGCTGCAGGAAGAAGTTAATGAAGAGCGACTGCAGTCTAAGCTTCATTACCTTTTGATCACGTGATTTTTGTAAAGTTAATGCAGGCGACATGTAGGCGCAAGTCAGACAATTTTTATTCTCATAATGCAACACACTTTGAAAGGCGGTGACCAATGCACCGACTTGACAAAAGTGATCCGCTCGAACGCGCCCAATGTGACAAGTTGTTTCTGCGCCCAGGCTGAAAATGCTAACCTGTCAAGCCAATAATAGTGGCTTGACAGGTTATGACTAAAGGGAGTTTACCTCAACGTTTTTTTGTCAGACGCTTTACATGTGCATATTGCGTGATTTAAACAACATATGGCGTGGACTTGAGATCATTTTTCATGTATGAAAGTTTGATTATTGGGTGAACTATCCCTTTAAGTGTCTACTCTCATACCCTCATCTCAGCCTCGGAAGTAGGTGGACACACGCAAGGACAGTCAATAGCAAACACAGAGATAGAAATGACCATGAGCGCTAAAGTCACCCTCAAGCACTAATCTAGGGTCAGTTGTCCATTTTTCCCTCCAAATGTTTAAAGTTAGGATTGAGGGAAGGTCATTTGATTCTAAATATGTGGTCAGGGGCAACTTGACTACTGAAAATGCCCCTGATGCAAGCAAATTTGGACAGACAGTTTGAGAAAAGATAGGTGAGAGACGAGGTGAATTATAGTTCAGCTATGCTACCTGCTATGTACACGTCACGAGGGATTTATAAAAACATACAGGAACTTTTCTCGCTTTTTCACATGTTCAAGAAAAAGAACCAGGCAGACAGAAAAAAAGGAGAATCTATCAAAAGGTTCAAAATTTGTTTGTAAATACATCCTCTCTTATACCTCTGTTAATGACAATTTGTTAGTCTGTCTTTCAGAAGATTTAAAACGAATAAAATATAATCTCATAATCTAATGCAAACAAAAAATACTTTAAAAGTACAGTATTTAAAATTGCAAAAAAATTCCACAATTTGTATTAATGCTAAAGAGCGGACGCACAATTTACAATGAACAATTTTCCAAGATCTTTTCGTATTAGTAACTCAAAAGCAATTGAGATGGATAACGGGGGAAAATCTGGTGTCCAATCTTTTGTGTCCAAACCCAGAAATAATTCAACACAGATGAACAAACCATTGGATATAAGGTGGAAATGTGCTTGTGCAAATTTTCAATTGGCCCTATTGTGTTGTCAATGGCAGTCTTAAATAGGATTGAGCAGTTACACACAAATGGGAGAAATCAGCTCCACTGGCAAGAGAAGTGGACAATTGCTTATGGCTAGTCAACCTTTTTGGTTGTAATGCCTTAGTTTGACCAGAAGAGAGCAACATTTCATTTAAAAAAATGTGCCGTTTTCACAAATGATTGTGACTGCAGATTCTGTAGGTGTGTGTACATGCGTGACAGATCAATACGTTATCGAGGAGCTATCCCATTCCAGCTTGCTCTTCTGCTTTCCCTCCTTCACTTCCCTCTCATCCTCCTCCTCCTCTGTTTCATCACTGTCGCCTGACTCTGCACTCATGTCGCCTGCCTGCTCATCGTCCTCTTCTTCTTCTTCATCATCCTCTTCCTCTTCGTCTCTTACCACCTCCTCCACCGCCTGAGGCCCTCCGATGTGCAGGACGGGATAAAGTGAAACACTGAATTACTACTATTGTAGAAGACACCTCAAAGCTATTGATCAGATAACATCCCTGTAGGTGATGTCTGGCCTTGCTACAAAACCTAAATCTAATACCAAAACAGAGTCAATGTGATACATATCATAAAACCCCAACCACAAATCAACTCCTAGACATTCAACTAGACCTAGACCTATTCAATCATTTCAAGTGCCATCGAGTTGATGTAGTTAGCAGTGCCTCCTTTGGGACATTCTTTGTATAATGTTCTCTCACCTCCATAGGGTTGACTGTGATGGTGAGGGTGGAGTCGTCCCAGTCCATCTTTGGGTCCTTGGCCCCGTCCTCCTCCCTCTTGGAGCCGTCCTGGTGGGTACTATGGAGCCTGTAGATACCCAGCACCACTATGACCACCAGGGCGGCGATACAGATCACTATCACCACCGTGGCAGCTGGAGGGGTGCCTGTGGGGGAGAAGTGTTTAAAGGGTAAAGTCACCTGAATTACAAGAAATGTGCTCTGTCCTCCCTACCTTTTGGAGATCACTCAGTCCTCTGTGTGTGTGTGACACAGAGAGAGGGAGAGAGACAGCGTGTGTCTGTCTGTGTGTGTATGATCTGAAGGCGTAGCCCGGGGTTTCCCAACTGGTGGGCCGCAGGCCAAATTAGGCCCACCGGGGATTTTATTTGCCCCCCTCCCAAGTTTTCAGAGCAAGAAAAGGGATTTTAATTTTAGAAATCTGTTCCAAAGTATTCCTATGCATCTGTTTGGGCTTCTTGCGGGACAATTTGCAGCCTACAAATTATTTATAATTATGTTCCGGCCCCCTGACCATCCGCTCAAAAAAGGATCCCTGGCTTAGCCTAATCTGGATCCCTTTCCAGTTCAACAAAACACACTCTCAAGCCTCTGATAGTAGCAGGGACATGTGCTCACAGTGTGTGTGTGTGTGGGTGCGTGTGTAAAATTGTGTGTCTGGGTGGGTGAACACTTCTGGATGCCTTACCTGAGATGTGGGAATTGAGAGTGTGCACCATCAGTGGATGATGCACAGGCCGCATGTACTGGGATTGGACAGCCATGTGATTGACATGCTCTACCGGTGCTGAGTTGTGGAGGACACTAATCTGAGGGCGGGACAAAGTACATATCAGTCAGTATGGAGATGGCAATGATGTAGAGAAAGATGGATCGATGAGATAAAGGGTAAATGGGTCTGGTTGATGAGTGACGGTGCAGAAATGGGAAGAGAGACTGAGTGGTGAAGGGTGAGAGAAACGGAGAGAGGGGTGTAGAAAGAGGCAGGAAGACGGAGTGGCAGTGGTGGAGATGGGAGAATAGAGAGTGTGAGTGGGAAAGGGGTGAAACAGAAAAGGAAAGATGGATAAAGCTTCTTCCCTGACCTCCAGATTGAACTCGTTGCTGGTGTAGCGGCCGTTGAGCTCGGAGCAGGTGAGCCTGAACCTCCTGTTAGTCAGGGTCGCCGGGCGCCAGTTCCTATAGCGCACCTGCCTGAGGGCCTCCTCATAGTGGGCCATGGAGTCCACACCTGGGGAAAATGCATTTTTACCAAAGGTGTCCCTGGTGTTCCCAGCCATATATTGATGGTGTCCCTCAGGGCTCAACGCTGGGCCCAGCTCTAATAACTTCAAGAGCTTCTCGTACCGTTACCAAGCAGGTGACACACAATAAGTAATTTATGGTCAGGTATGAAAAGTGTGATATGAATAATGATTCATAAATTGAAGTGTATACCATATATGGAGATGCCTGAGGTGGAGTTTGTGGCATCCAGGTGTTTCCCTATTAGGGAGCTGTGGTGAATCTCCAGACTCTCATGCTCTGGATTGAGCTCCTCTCCGATCACCAGGACATCACAGTAATCCAGGTTGTGCATAACCTCCAGAACACCAGGCCTGTGGACTGTACACACACACACACACACACACAGAGATGAATGCTCACACACACACGTTTTAAACGCCGCGCTATATCAACACGTATCCATGGTAACCACCCCACCCACCTGCGCTGAACGGCACACCGTCGCTCTTGGTTACAGTGCTGGTGATGCGCAGCTCCTTGAAGGGTGCCACGCCCATGGCTCCACGCAGGTCAGCGGAAGGCTTGACGAGTCGATCTGAACCAGCGATGGTGATCCGTGGCTCGCTGGGTGGCAGGACTATTACTACTGCCTTAATGTCTGGGATGGAGATGCATATGTCCTCCCCGAAACACCTGAGCACCCAAAAACAACAGGAGAGAGGGAGGGTGAAGAAGGGATGAGGAGGAGAGCATGGAGATAGACATTAGACAATGCAGATAATGCAGAAAGAGCACTTTATTTTCTTCAGGTCATAATTGTTCTGGCCAGGGCAGTTTTTGTAGATAATTGGCCTACATATAAGGAGTAACTGGGTAAGAAAGACTATGGGAACATCACTGCCATCTGATACTAATCATATTGGAATTGAAAATGGCATAAATTGCATTGTGTGTCACTATTAATTTGTGCCTTCACCCAAGAGTATACTGACTACATACTCTTTCTGGTCCTAGCAATGAATGACTGGGAACTTTTCATTTTCATTTCAGAGATGAGAGACACATAATGTAGGGACAGATTGTGACGGAGGCAACTGTGAAAGTGGACTTCCAATGTTTGTCCAATTGTGATTGCAAGTTGTCTCTGTTGGCATAGAAGCTGCAGCTTTTCAGTTTTTTGGGGGGGAGTGATGCTGTTTTCAGACAGATGGCCCCAAGTTGGCCATTTCCAAACACACACGCACACCGACGTAAGCATGCTTGGACATGCACCCGCCCACGGAAACACAGTCTCTCTCTGTTTATCCTATAAACTGCCTAATATAATGTAAACACACACTAATTATCACATTTTCTCATCAACACAATTTAACACCTAAGCCCACGGGTAACATGAAGCGTAACCCCAAACAAAGAAACATTTAAGGAGTTATTACTTTTTTAATTCAGTGAATATAGTAAAAACAACTTTCAATCAAATAGTTCTATTCAGACCCTTTGCCATGAGACTCAAAATTGAGCTCAGGTGCATCCATCCTGTTTCCATTGATCATCCTTGAGATGTTTCTACAACTTGATTGGAGTCCACCTGTGGTAAATTCAATTGATTGGACATGATTTGGAAAGGCACACACCTGTCTATATAAGGTCCCACAGTTGACAGTGATGTCAGAGCTAAAAACCAAGCCATGAGGTCAAAATAATTTTCTGTACAGCTCTGCGACAGGATTGTGTCGAGGCACAGATCTGGGGAAGGGTACCAAAAAATGACTGCAGCATTGAAGGTCCCCAAGAACACAGTGGCATCCAGCATTCTTAAATGGGAGATGTTTGGAACCACCAAGACTCTTCCTAGAGCTGGCCACCTGGCCAAACTGAGCAATCGGGGGAGAAGAGCCTTGGTCAAGGAGGTGACCAAAAACCCGATGGTCACTCTGACAGAGCTCCAGAGTTCCTCTTTGGAGATGGGAGAACCAGACTCTCAGACCATGAGAAACAAGATTCTCTGGTGTAATGAAACCAAGATTTTACTCTTTGGCCTGAATGTCAAGCGTCAGGTCTGGAGGAAATCTGGCAGCATCCATACAGTGAAGCATGGTGGTGGCAGCATCATGCTGTGGGGATGTTTTTCAGCAGCAGGGACTGGGAGACCAGTCAGTATCGAGGGAAAGATGAACGGAGCAAAGTATAGAGAGATCCTTGATGAAAACCTACCCCAGAGCACTCAGGGGTGAAGGTTCACCTTCCAACAGGGCAACGACCTTAAACACACAGCCAAGACAACGCAGGAGTAGCTTCGGGACATGTCTCTGAATGTCCTTGAGCAGCCCAGCCAGAGACCGGACTTGAACCCATTCGAACAACACTGGAGAGACCAGAAAATAGCTGTGCAGCGATGCTCCCCTTCCAACCTGACAGAGCTAGAGAGGATCTGCAGAGAAGAATGGGAGAAACTCCCCAAATACAATTGTGCCACGCTTGTAGCCAAGAAAACCCAAGAAAACTCGAGTCTATAATCGCTGCCAAAGATGCTTCAACAAAGTACAGCGTAAAGAGGTTGAATACTTATGTAAATGTGATATAAGTTTACAAAAATTGTAATAATCCTGTTTTACTTTGTCATTATGGGGTATTGTGTGTAGATTGAAGAAGAAAAAAAACAATTTAATCAATTTTAGAATTAGGCTGTAATTTAACAATATTTGGAAAAAGTCCAGGGGTCTGAATACTTTCAGAATGCACTGGACCAAAAATATAAATGCAACATGTAAAGTCTTGGTCCCATGTTTCATGAACTGAAATTAAAGATCCCAGACATTTTATATAGGCACAAAAACCTAATTTCTCTCAATTTATTATTATTTGTTTTTACAAATTACATCCCTGTTAGTGAGCATTTCTCCTTTTTCACGGTAATCCATCCACCTGATAGGTTTGGCATATCAAGAAGCTGATTAAACAGCATGGTAGTTACACAGGTGCACCTTGTGCTGGGGATAATAAAAGGTCACACAATGCCACAGATGTCTTAAATTGTGCAATTAGCATGCCGACTGCAGGAATGTCCATCAGAGCTGTTGCCAGAGAATTGAATGTACCGTAAGCCACCTCCAACTTCGTTTTAGAGAATTTGGCAGTACGTCCAACCGGCCTAACAACCACAGAACACGTGTAACCACACCAGCCCAGGACCTCCACATCCGGTTTCGTCACCTGCGGGACCATCTGAGACTAGTCAACCGGATGGCTGAGGAGTATTTCTGTCTGTAATTAAAGGCCTTTTTGTGGGGAAAAAATAATTCTGATTGGCTGGGCCTGGCTCTCCAGTGGGTGGGTCTGGCATGCAAGTGCGTGGGGCTGCACCCATGTCCAGTCATGTGAAATTCATAGATTAGGACCACAAGTATTTATTTAAATCGACTGATTTCCTTAGATGAACTCTAACTCCGTAACATCTTTGAAATCCTTGCATGTTGCATTCATATTTTTGTTCAGTAGATCCTAAGGGCACCTTCTACCCAGAGCGAGGAGCTGTCCTGCCACCCAGGCAGTCTGGGTAAAACAAGCTGGCCATCATCCAGGTTCATTCCACTTTGAGAGGAGCAGAGTGAAGTCTCTCAGGATTAATGCCAACGCCGGCACCTAACGTCTTGAGTAATTACGCTTTTCAATGGTCGGTGAAAAGTGCTCTTCACTCACTCACTTATTAATTAATTTACTTTCCCGCGGTAATTAAGAACGGTCTTTTGTTTATATGATGACTGTCTGCTGCTTCTGGTTTACTAGCGAAAATACATTTGTCACCTTCGTGGTCTGTTTGAGCTGCTTTCCCATGGCAATTCCTTGCATCAAGACTAGGCCTACATTAAGCATGTATTAAGACACGTTGTTCTCCTTAACTACCTACCAGACTGGCTTGTAATGGGATGTCTGTATTTGTATGGCTAGGAAGTGTGTCGTGTGTGATTAGCTGATCTACGTAACTACCAAACAAACTCTGATTGGGAAGTGTGTGTGCATGCGTGCGTGCAGTGTGCACCTGCAATCGTGTGCGTGTTTCTTTTGATTAACACAATTGGCTGTAACTCCACAAACAATTACCCCGGAACAACATCAGTATAACTGCTAAACAAAGTTTGTGAGGAGTAGCATGCCCCATACTAAACTAAAGCCCTCGCTAAATAAATGCCATCTGACCAGCAAAGGGGTGTGTCCCAAATTACACCACATTCCCTACATAGTGCACTACTTTTCACGAGAGACTAGAGAATAGGGTGCCATTTGGGATGCAATCGGGGGCCTCTTGTCGTATGGAGCATTAAAGTGCCTGCTGAATAGGACAGGCCATCTCTCTTTATACGAGGCGGCTAGTTAGACTAAACCTATTACAGCTCCTGTGGCAGGAGTCCACTATCCACCACACAAGTCCAATTTGATTTGGCCGTCCCCCCCTTACTGCTTAACTGTGAACAGAATACACACACACACACACACACACACACACACACACACACACACACACACACACACATACCTTTTCCACCTTTTCTCTCCATCCTTTCTCATTCTCTCGCTTATTTGAGCCTACCTTTGTTTAGCAGTTGATTTCATTCCCGTATAGCTTCCAATTGGCTCCTTCACCCCCCCCCCCCCCCCCTCCTCCTCTCCCCTGCAGCTATTCCACCGTTCGTTGCCGTAAATGAGAATGTGTTCTCAGTCAACTTACCTGGTAAAATAAGGGTAACACAAATGATATCCCACGATCAACCTTGTTCTTTCTCTTCCACTCCCACTTCCTCTCTTGTATTGGGCCTGCATTTCTTTACCAATACATTTCATTAACTCCTATAGGACTGCACAATCTCAGCATACCATCTCTTCCTTTACCTTTTCTCATTAGGCAATGGCGCAAACACCTGAGCTGTTAAAAACACTGTATGATGCTAAGTTTTCCTTTCTAAACTAAGTGCCCTCACAACAAAAGGAAGTATTACAATACCATTTTTTGTTCTTGAAATGGGTGACTAGAGGAGAGGGAGAGAGAAGGATATTGAGCGAGAGGTAGACAGAAAACGAGCCAGCCAGTCACCCACCCAGACAGTCTTAACAGCACTATATTCCTCTCATGATCAACCTTCCTTCTCGTAGTGCTCTCTGGCGTGAGGAACCCTGACACAGCAGATTGCCTTTCATGGCCGTCATTCATATCCTCGTCATCAGCAATTGCCACGTCGGCCCAGGCTACCACAGCTCCAAGGCAACCGGGGCGCCACGGCAACCCGGCTGTCCTCTCAGCCATTAACGAGGGGAGAGATAAAGAGAGGGAAGCGACGCTGATTAGCATATCAGACACGGAGAGAGCACAGGCTTAGACGGGCACACACACGCAGACACACAGACATACAGCCTGGAACACACTAGACACCGATCTCAACGCCACGCCAGACGTACACACACACTGACCCTGAGGACACATACAGAGAAAAAGCAGAGCCTCAGATACGCAAACACCATGGGCTGTATTGCTTACACATATACACACACACACACACTGACCACTGTCTGACCACACATTCAGTTCAAAGAGTTCCTTTAACTCAGTAGATTCTCTCTTTTCTCTCACTGTCCCGACATCAAAACACGTTGCCCTTTAATCGCCTCTCTCTTTCACCTCCTTCCCCAGATAACAGCATTTGTTTACCTCTGTAAACAAAATGCACATCTATGCACTATTCTGTGACCAGGCGAAAAAATCTTTCCAAGCCAAACCTTCATACCATAACCGCTAACTGCTACACACAGCCTACATCGTTCCATCATAATAGCTAACGTCATAGTCAACATAGCTACTGAAACTAATGCATTAGTAAACACACTACAATCATGCAGTACAGTGTACAGCAAGCAGTTTAGCAGTTACACCGGCAAGCCCCCGGTGGCAATAAATTAATAAAACCAAAAGCTTGCCTTGACTTGGAAGATTTCCAGTGTTGGATAGCCATAGCCAGCTAGCTAACATGGCATCCCTCTCTGTTTGAGCCGGGTGTTTGAGTAGGATAAACTAGATGAAATATTTACGTTTTTGGGCGACCTGACCAAGTTCACATAGAAATGTGTGTTATAGATCTGTCATTATCATTGAAAGCAAGTTTAGGTAGTGTTAGATCTGATCTATGTGCGCTATTTCTATGCTTCCCGTTCTTACATTTCGTTTTTGCGTCTTTTACGTTCGGTTTTGTACCCCAGCTCCAAACAGTTGAAAATACAATATTTTGGTTATGGAAAATATATTTCACAGCTGTTTAGATGGTACAATGATTCTTCACACTATACTTGCTTGTTTTGTCACAAACTGAAATGTTTTATATAGTGCACCTTCCAAGTGAAAGTGAGAAAAAAAAATACAACGAAATACAGCTAGCTCTCTCTCTCTCTTGCTTCTCCTTAATTTTTGAAGAAATTAAATTGTTCAAATCTATTCACCTACTGTATTGTCAACTACTCACCACATTTTGTGCACTGCAGTGCTAGCTAGCTGTAGCTTATGCTTCCAGTACTAGATTCATTCTCTGGTTCTTTGATTGGGTGAACCTGTCAGTTCATGCTGCAAGAGCTCTGACAGCCCACTTTCTGATTTTCTCAAATTTTGTATATGTTTGATACGGAATGTTATCCGATCTTTAGCCAAAACCTAATATTAGATAAAGGGAGTTTACAAAGAACACAATTTTTGTTATACTTATTTCATTTATTTAATTAACTAAATTAACAATTCCCCTGTGTGAAAAAGTAACTGCCCCCTTATACTCAATTACTGGTTGTGCTGCCTTAAAAATGATAACTTTTTGAATGTTCCACAATTTAGATTTTTTATGAAATTCACTGAGGAGGATGGTCCTCCCCTTCCTCCTCTGAGGAGCCTTTACACAAATGATACTTGCATGCGTCTCTGTGACCTTGTGGTCCTATAGTTCAAAGGGGTTTAAATGTATGGTTGGGTGCAATAAACGTTTCTGTAGCCTATGTGAAAGAGAGAGACAGAGAGAGAGGTTGAGGAGTGTGAACGTGTGTGTGTGTGTGTGTGTGTGTGTGTGTGTGTGTGAGAGACAGACTAAGTGTGTGCGTGTGCCCACATACACATTGTTGGATTCCATACTCACTGTACGGTGGTGGTGATGTGTAGCTGTCTGAGGCCTGCTGTGGGAAACTGGCGTGAGTTGATGTAGGAGACCTTGGCCATGGCTGTGTTGACACTCTCCAGGTCCTCTCCCTCCATCACCAGCACTGACTGGGCCGGGTTAAAGTGAAACTGCACACACAGAGGAACACATGAATCAACTGATACAAGAGGATAAGTGTCTGAGTGTTTCATACACACAATACATGACCAAAAGTATGTGGACACCTGCTTGTCGAACATCTCAATCAAAAATCATGGGCATTAATATGGAGTTGGTCCCCCATTTGCTGCTATAACAGCCTGCACTCTTCTGGGAAGGCTTTCCACTAGATGTTGGAATATTGATGCAGGGACTTGCTTCCATTCAGCCACAAGAGCATTAGTCATGTCGAGCACTGATGTTGGGCGATTAGGCCTGGCTCACAGTCGGCGTTCCACTTCATCCCAAAGGTGTAGGTGGGGTTGAGGTCATGGTTCTGTGCAGGCCAGTCAAGTTCTTCAATACCGATCTTGACAAACCATTTCTGTATGGACCTCGCTTTGTGCACGGGGGTATTGTCATGCTGAAACCGGAAAGGGCCTTCCCCAAACTGTTGCCACAAAGTTGAAAGCACAGAATCGTCTAGAATGTCATTGTACGCTGTAGCGTTCACCATTTGCTTCACTGGAACTAAGGGGCCTAGACCGAAGCATGAATAACAGCTCCAGACCATTATTCCTCCTCCACCAAACTGTACAGTTCGCAATATACATTCGGACAGGTAGCGTTCTCCTAGCATCTGCCAAACCCAGTTTGTCCATCGGACTGCCAGATGGTGAAGCGTGATTCATCACTCCAGAGAATGCGTTTCCACTGCTCCAATGGCGCCGAGCTTTACCCCCCTCCAGCCCACGCTTGGTATTGCGCATGGTGATCTTAGGCTTGTGTGCAGCTCCTCGGCCATGGAAACCCATTTCATGAAGCTCCCGACGAACAGTTATTGTCCTGATGTTGCTTCCAGAGGCAGTTTGGAAGTCTTTAGTGAATGTTGCAAAGTGCTAAGCACTTCAGCACTTGGCGGTCCCGTTCTGTGAGCTCGTGTGACCACTTAGTCACGGTAATTAGGCTTCTCCAAGCTCTGATGCTGCTGATGGTCATTAGTAGCCTACCGAACGTGCGAACTGCCTGGTACTCAGCACTCTTGTCCCTCTAATCACTCTGACGTCAATGCCAATGTGATCAAAAATCTTATCAAACACTTCACGAGGGCCCATTGTCGTGGATATTCAGTACTGAGAGAGACTTGGTCATTTCTTCAAACAATCATCTTTATTTATTATCGATTAATTATCGCAATAATGAAACCGTCAGCCCAACAGTCTTGTTCTGACTGTTAGGCTGAGAGCCTACCCTTTACAGACAATGCACAGTTTATATAGCTGATACCAAGATTGCTTAGTCAGTCATTTCTAACTTTCCCATAAGCCACCTTGGTTATCTACACAGGATGGTGTTTTACTTAGTTTCCCAGATACCAGGAAGATGAGACAATGAGGCATTGTTCTACTGGGATACAGTTACAACCACCCCACATCCTGTCACTGGAATGCCAGCTGTAGGTTTTATCACAAGGAAGCTAGAGTGGACACCATAAAACTCAGCATTAGCAGGACAGAAGTATCTTACTGTTTAAGTAAATCATTGTTTCATATCCAACAAATAAGGTGAATTCATAATTTTTCTGTCACACCATGAGCTCATGTCGTGCAACATTTCTATAGGCTGTCACGTTGGCATGAAGGATCGGGAGACAGATGCAGGAATGCGTAATAGTTTTTTTAATTTAGTGTAAAGGCACGGGGACGAAGACCAAACAAACACATAACAAAAACACAGGTTTAAAACCCAAACAAAAGAGCGAGGAGTACCTTGAATATATAACACACGCGCACAATGATGAAACACACGGGACGAGACCTGTAATCATCTGTGCAATCCACAAGGGCACGAAAGCCAAAACACACGCACCAACTAACAATAATCGACAGCACCATGGGGAACAAAGGGCACATATATACAAATACAACCAGTGGGAATAGGGGCCAGGTGTTCGCAATGAAAGTTCCAGAGGAATCTGTGACATTGGCTATGCAAATGCAGAGAAAACAGTTTTGATGGCCTCTAATAAAATCAGGAGGATCCCATCAACTTTCTATAGGCTAGGCCTACTATATTTACTCATCAATTTTCCAAACATGAACATTTTGCTTCACTTTCAACAGGAGTGTAGCCTACCTGGCTGGCATGAAAATGAACCATGGGGAAAAGCATCCTCCATTCGCTATTTAAGTGCATAGATTACATGTTGTTATTGTCTTCCCATGCCCATGTTCCGAGACTGGTGCATGATAATGGTACATTTCTAAATCAAAACGAATACCACACATATATTATTGAGTATATGCAAAGACAATATTAAATCAAGAATAGTCTGATGGGTGACAATATTAGCCTATCACTTGTGAATGATATATTATCACCTGTGAATGTCGCCCAGTTTTGAGCATTAAGGTAAGACACAGCGCATACCATTTTTTTGGGGCCGAATTTTTCAAATCATAGTTGCACACGCCATGTATCCTTCCCAGCCCATAGGCCTATATGTTTCGATAAGCTTTGCATCACATCTAAAGTGGCCAAACAACTTCTTTAAAATGAAGCACATGAATCTGCTTTATAACCGCTGTAGAGCCTAACTGGCATACATAAGCAGCGCGTGAAGTTTGAAGTTTGGGGAAGATCATTTTCACCATAAAAATGAACCTTAATAAGAGAGCCAAGAGTATGCAAAGCTGTCATCAAGGCAAAACGGTGGCTACTTTGAAGAATCTCAAATCTAAAATATATTTGGATTTGTTTAACCCTTTTTTGGTTACTACATGATTCCATATGTGTTATTTCATAGTTTTAATATCTTCCCTATTATTCTACAATGTAGAAAATAGTAAAATAAAGAAAAACCCTTGAATGTGTAGGTGTGTCCAAACTTTTGACTGGTACTGTATAGTGTATCTGCGTGTGTTTGCCCCAGTGACTCACCTTGATATCCTTGCCCAGGCTCTCCAGTGAGTTGATGTCCAGTCCTTCCTTACAGGCCTGTAGACAGGAGATGACCTTCTGGGTCTCTATCTTGCCTGGCCGGATGGTCAGACCTGATAGACTTCCCCGGAAGTACTGGGTGAACCGCGGGTTGGACACCTCACCACCTAGGGAGGACAAGAGGAAGTTTTTTTTTTTGTTCAGTTCAAAGGTGCAATATTGTACAGTCAAGTGGTGGACAATGATTGTCTTCTCCTTAATCTGTTCTGAAAGCACAGTGCAATGAAAGCATTATGGAGCATGCCTCTATTATAATAGTAGCAACATGCTTTGGTCATTCTTCATTTGACAGTATTTTACTTTATTTACTTAGTTGAAGCTAGAAATAACACTAGTAAAAGAGCTGAACCTATACAACTTACCTTTCAACAAGACTAAGCTATTTAAACAATGGCTAACACAGTTACCTTTGTTTTTGCATCACTTCCTAGTAGGCCGAAACATCAAGTAAATACCAACTGAAACAGGACTGTGAAATAAAGACAGTAGCGTGACTATGGAAATGATAGCCCGTTTTGTTTATCAGCTTCCATCTGCTCTCCCCACTCTTTAAAAAAAAAAACGACTTTCAAAACAACAAAATAAAATGTCCAATCTGAGGTAGATTTGGGCTCAGAGCAGAGGGACACTAGGCCTTCAATAAAAAGAACTAGCGTCGTCTTTTTTTAGGCAAGTGTGTGTTTTTCTTCTTTGATTCACTGGCAGATGGTGCTAGCAGTTTGCTAGTCGTTAACGGTCCCCGAGCCGTGTCTCTTGCTGACATACTCAAGTGTTCTCGCCGCCGCCTGCACCAGCCTGATTTTTTTTATTATTTTATATTTTCCCAGACAGATGTTATCAATTAAGTGTTGTGGCACCGAAGCACAGAGCAGAGAGTGTGTTTTCGGGCATATTTCGGTCTCGTCCCCCCCCAAAGAGGAGAATTTGAACAAGAATACATTCAGCATTTAGGCTTCAGTGCTAACATATGCTATTTTTACACACCTGGCTGCATAATATTTACACCTGCAGTAAGAAAGATAGCAATTAAGTTGAAATGGATTGTTTGAACAAGTTGTATCAGGAAATTAGAGAAGGTTCAGGATTTTGTTTATGGTTAAGAAGAGGCTCCTATCGCAGTAGGCCTGAGGCCAGCCAGAGTCGGTCTGCCCTAAACTTCCCCAGTAGTGTCATTGCACAGAAAAACTGTTTGTCTACTCTCCATAAGAAGAGCACCATTCAGAGCAATCTCAATAAACGGTTTCCTCACGAAAATGGACAAAACAAACCATATTCTGCTGTTCTCGTCACAAGTCACACGTCTTGTTTTGCTTAGGGCGCGCTAAGGTCAGGGCTGGTGCCTTTCATTCCTTGTGTCTCTTCATTACGTTGTTGATTGCGTGCAGGGTGGTTGGGGGGGGGGGGGGGGGGGGGGGGGGTGAGAGAAAGGCAATCCTGTTCACTAATGGTCTGCAAAGTTATCAGTTGCAGCTTAGTGAAGCTTAGAGCAGCTTCATTGGGATGTAATAGCCAGAGAACTTGTACTCCATTCAGGCTGGCTTAATCCCTTCTTCAGGGCTTTCTCACACAGTCACAGATTCATGGAAAGAGAGAGGGAAAAGAGGGGGAAAAAAAGAGAACTGCAACCAGGAGCCAGATGAAAATAAATTCAGACGACACCAAAATGCCGCTGACGTTGGGACCTCGAGCGTGGCTCATGGGATTCAGCTGTATCCATCTGTCCCCCAGCTGACACATTTATATAATTATTATTTTGATCATAAAAGCGATGTTAAGTAGTGCTTCTTCATTCAAATGGATTCATTAGTCCCCTCTTTTCAAGCGGCTGGAATTGACAGCCTGTTTTTCCTGTTTGATGTCTCCAAGCTTGAGCCTCTCTCTCTCTCTCTCTCTCTGTGTGTCTCTGTGTGTCTCTGTGTCTCTCTGTGTTTGTCTGTGTCTGTCTGTGCTCCTGCTGCAAGCTATCTTAGTCTTAAGTTGGGGAGTGTTTAATCACTGTCTTGGACTGGATAAGGGAAACTGACTCATCCCTATGGTAACAGGCAAGGCATTCTGAAACATAAAACACTACGTGACTACCTAAAGTCCTGGTCAATTGAAACCAATAAACAGTTGTTCCTGGGATACGGAAAAGCACATTATTCTTGGTCTGTGAGGAAACATGTCCAAATCAAAGCAAAATGACGTGACTCCTCCCTCCCTGCTCCTCCCCTCCCCTTATTTTACAGTAAAAAAATACAGAAATTCTATAGGTACGCTGTGCATATTAGGACAGCCTCAGAGTCGGTATGGACACCGGACCCTATACAGGAGTCTATAATGACCTTGCCAGCAGGCACCCACTGTCAGCTGGGTGTCAATTGATGAGGGATGGATGGGCCAATCGTCGGTCACCAGGTAGGGTTCGTAGGTTACGCCATCTACGAAGAGAATCACGGCAGGGAACTCCACATTGATCACGTAGTAGTGCCACTCCTTGTCACAGATCTGTAAGACATAGGGACATGCTGTTAGCATTGAGTTAAACCAATGAGCTGTGTAGCTCTTGGTTTGTTGAGAAGTTAATTAAGCACAGTATTTGTATTTATTATGGATCCCCATTAGCTGCAGGCAAGGCAACAGCTACTCTTCCTGGGGTCCAGCAAAGTTAAGGCAGTTATACAATTTAAAAAAACATTACAATACATTCACAACAGATTTCACAACACATTAAGTGAGTGCCCTCAGGCCACTACTCTACTACCACATATCTACAACACAAAATCCATGTGTATGTGTGTATATAGTGCATATAGTATTGTGTGTGTGTCTCTTCACAGTCCCCATGAGCCGCCGTGCTGCCCTGTTCTGAGCCAATTGCAATTTTCCTAACTCCGACTGAACAGTAGTCCAGGTGTGTGTCAAACCTAGGGCCTGACGGGCCTGCCTTGTTGATAGAGCTGTTATTGAAGGCAGAGCAGCCCTGTATTCTGTACAGCTAATGTTGTATCAATATGTTTTGACGATGACAGTTTTACATTCCAGGGTTGCATCAAGCAGTTTAGTCACCTCAACTTGCTCACGTTCCACATGATTCATTACAATATCTAGTTGAGGTTTAGGGTTTAGGTGAATGATTTGAAATATTTAGGACTATCTTATTCCTTGCCACCCATTCTGAAACTGACTGCAGCTCTTTGATAAGTGTTGCGGTGATTTTAGTCGCTGTAGTATAAAGTGTATAGTGTCGAGTCATCCGCATACATAGACACACTGGCTCTACCCTTACTATTATTAGGTAGCGAAATGACTTTTCCTTCCCTCCAGGCCTGAGGGCACACACTTTCTACTAGGCTTAAATTGAAGATACGGCAATTATTAGTGGCAATATCGTCTGCTATTATCCTCAGTAATTTTCCATCCAAGTTGTCAGACCCTGGTGGCTTGTCGTTGTTGATGGACAAAACTTTAAAAAAAAAAAAAAAAATGTTTTTAACTCGTCCGCACTCACTTTACGGAATTCAAAGTTACAATGCTTGTCATTTGCCAAAATGTCTAAAAACCTGTTTTTGCTTTGTCATAATGGGGTGTTATGTGTAGATTGATGAGGGGATAAAAACGATTTGATCAATTTTAGAATAAGGCTGTAACCGTAACAAAATGTGGAAAAGTCAAGGGGTCTGAATACTTTCTGAATGCACTGTATACTTGGATGTCTAGTGTCAGCGTTTGTTGCTGGAAAGTTTGCTAATCTTGCCACAATCTTGCCACAATGAATGACAGAGCTGACTTTTCTAAAGTGCTCCAAAGCTTTTTACTATCATTCTTTATGCCATTTATGTTTATTTCATAGTGTAGTTTCTTCTTATTTTTATTCAGTTTAGTCACATTCTAAATTTGAGGTATGTTTGCCAATCGGTTGTGCAGCCAGACTTAATTGCCATTCCTTTTGCCTCATACCTCTCAACCATACAAATGTTAAATTCCTCATCAATCCACAGGGATTTAACAGTTTTACAGTCATTTTCTTAATGGGTGCATGCGTATTAGTGAGTGAGATAAGCATTTTCATAAATGTGTCAAGTGCAGCGTCTGGTTGCTCTTCGTTACACACCACGGACCAACAAATATTCTTTACATCAACAACAGAAATCACTACAAAACGTATTGTAAGACCTCTTATACACCGTTTTAGTCCCAGCCTCTGGAACTTTGGTTTTCCTAGAAATGGCTACTGTATTGTGATCGCTACATTTCTGCAACATTAGGAAAACTGTGATCAATACATGTTGATGATTTCATTCCTGTGCTGATTGTAACTACCTTGGTAGGTTGACTGATAACCTGAACCAGGTTGCAGGCACTAGTTACAGTTGTAAGCTTTCTCTTGAGTGGGCAGACTGATGAAAACCACTCAATATTTAAATCGCCCAGAAAATATACCTCTCTGTTGATATCACATATATTATCAAGCATTTCACACGTTATCCAGAAACCGACTGTTGGCACTTGGTGGTCTATAGCAGCTTCCCACCAGAATAGGCTTTAGGTGAGGCAGATGTATTTAACATGAGAGCCTCTCTTAGCTTAACAGAAATGTAGATCTGAATATAAACGGCAACACCTCCACCACCGTCATTTCTGTCTTTTCTGTAGATGTTATAACCATTTATTGCTACCACTGTATTATCTAAGTGAGTTTATCTAAGTGATTGTCATCTGTTACTAGCAAATTATTGATTTCATGAACCTTGTTTCTTAAGATACATATGTTAACGTGGGCTGTTTTTAGCACTTTTCTGGGATGCTTGATTGTTTTCATTGCTTACCGGGAAGCTTAGTGGAGGTAGACATGCTATGTTATTTATGTTAGTGCAGGGTGAGTTGCACACAGTGGACTTCCTACTAGGGCACACCGCCTCAGTGCTAACAGTATAACTCTGGTCCATAGGCACATGATTACTGCATACAATAGCTGTGGGATCAGCAGAGGCATTCTGGGCAGTAAGAGGGACATACATTAGGTTACTAACATTGTGTCTTCTAACGCCCCTGGTGTAATGTACTTTTGCTGAAGCATTATGACAACTCAGTGACACAATGGTAGAGATTAACTGAGCTGGGCTTGGGTCATTGATAAGTCATTGTCTCAACGCAGCCTTATAATGATGTGAAAGGATCCAGGAACACAATTGATTTGGGTGGATGTTTTACTAGAAGTAGCTGTAACAGGGTGAAAATTACCCAGAGACTGGGAAGCCATTTTAAAGGGGAACATCACCCACTGATTTGGCCCAATTTTTGGGGGGCTTGTGTGAATGTGATTATCATTGGATTCAATAAGATATAATACTGTAATAAACCAGCCCACAGACATGGTGCAAGCACTTCAAAGTTGGTCACTTCTATGGGGACTGTGGTTAGTGCACTTGCCTTGGGAACTGATGTTTGTGAGTCCTTAGGTCAGCCCCACAAATTCATCGCAATATCATAATAATGCACCTGGGTTTCACACTTTACTGTCTTTCATATCGCTGTGGACAATATTTCATGAATTAACTACTTATTTGCGGTTATCATGAAGCCCAAATCCAATAATGCTTGTTTGGCAGTCTCCCTCCCACCCTCGGTAATGAAAAACACATTAAACTTCATTCAGATTCATCCCGCTCCCCTCTTGATCATTTGTTGTCTGTTTCGGGGTAATTAATTAAGTTTAACTTTAATGAGTTGCTCATTAAGGGAACATCGATTTACGAGCGTTGAGTCAGGGGACCGTCACAAAACTTTTTCATCAAGCCTAAAACACTTGCTCACCTTTGGTGGTTCAGTCTCCCCAGAAGCAGAATCAAAGCCTGTCAAATCCAGCCCAGCAGTCAGTCAAGGGCCAGCCAATCGAAAGGAAATTGACCCAGCTCAGCTCTTATAATAGTGTTCTGTTCCCCCCTGGTGAGTATCTAGTGCTGAGACAGTTCCAGGGAGAAGTTGGCCTATATCGCTGATCTTGGATCAGCATTCAACTCCCCAACTGGGAGTCATAACTGTCAGGGGGTACATCGCAAAACTGACCTTGGATTAGAGGTTAAAGAGAGATTGAGTCTTACATGTCTGACCTCTATTGTGGAGGGAGATAACTGTCAAATAGCAGTAGTACAGTACTATATGATTGGAAATGTCTAGTAGTTCAGACCGCTCTGGATAGAAACCCCCAAGCACAAAGCTAGGATCAACCCATTATCATTAGGAAGTACAACACAGACATTGCCTTAGATCAGAAGTTGAGGGGTAACTTCATTCTATTATATGAACTATATATATATGGAGGGAGATTGCTGTCAAACAGTCTAACAGTGTGTTTGTAGATGTCTCCCTAGTGCTCTGAGGGGTTTATCATTCAAGTAATGCACTCTCATGCTGCTACTGATTACCAGTGAGCCATGAACAACCTCTCCCCTCAGTGCACAACGCAGGCAGGAAGGGCTAACTCCTTCCCCGATGCCTCGCACACTCAGGAAGTCTTTCATGCTCACAAACTTGAGGCATCATTTTAAATGTTTTTTGTTGTTGTATTTTTTTAACCAGGTTGAGTAATACCGTACGAGGTTCCTCGCTGTCGTTAAACAATGATACACTATCCACGTGGCCACAGGTGGGCTCGTATGCCTACATAAAGATGTCGGACTTTAACTTGATCACTCTTTAATCGCAGAGAATTTTTCTGCTGCATCAGGAAATTCTAATGAGCTTCGTGATTTAGATAAATTCCCTGAAAATGAGCAGTTATTTCTTCTCTCCATGTGGGGGCAGTCGAGTCATTGGGATCAGGACTTGCTATCAAAATCATCTTCTCTCTCGCTCGCTCGCTCAAACGCTAGGACTAGGTCCTATTACTGCAACATTCAAATGTACAAAGATCTATCTGGAATGCAGCCATACACATCAACACCTAAACTGTGGCATATGAACATGAATTGCCTATAGTAATCAGATGTAAAGACAAGATGAAAAGGACAATAGGGAGGTAGAAAACCACGCAAAAAAACGCTGCCCATGATTTGTTTTGATCTACAGTATAAACTATGCTATCGAAAAAGACGACATCTTAAGATTTCTTGTAAACCTAAGGTTACAAATCAACTGTCAAAATTGAGTGCAATCGTGATCTGGGGTGGTCCAGCAGTTAGTGCTGCTGCCTTCATCACGCACATATAGGCCATATTGTGTCGGCGTGGGTTCGATTCCGGCCCATGCCCATCTGGCACAAATAACTCAATCCCTACCGATTGACTTGATTTAGTTACATATTTCAAATATGGACAGTCCAGGGATATTTTACTATACCATACCAGACACATCATTTAAAAAAAAGACAGTTATGTTTAATGGATAATGTACAGTGCCTTCAAAAAGTATTTATTCCCCTTGACTAATTCCACATTTTGTTGAGTTACAACCTGAATACATTATTTTTTTTATATTTTCCATCTACATCTACCCCACAAAGACAAAGTGAAAAACATATTTTGTGTTTGCACATTTATTGAAACATACAGAAATACAGTGCCTTGCGAAAGTATTCGGCCCCCTTGAACTTTGCGACCTTTTGCCACATTTCAGGCTTCAAACATAAAGATATAAAACTGTATTTTTTTGTGAAAAATCAACAACAAGTGGGACACAATCATGAAGTGGAACGACATTTATTGGATATTTCAAACTTTTTTAACAAATCAAAAACTGAAAAATTGGGCGTGCAAAATTATTCAGCCCCTTTACTTTCAGTGCAGCAAACTCTCTCCAGAAGTTCAGTGAGGATCTCTGAATGATCCAATGTTGAGCTAAATGACTAATGATGATAAATACAATCCACCTGTGTGTAATCAAGTCTCCGTATAAATGCACCTGCACTGTGATAGTCTCAGAGATCCGTCAAAAGCGCAGAGAGCATCATGAAGAACAAGGAACACACCACGCAGGTCCGAGATACTGTTGTGAAGAAGTTTAAAGCCGGATTTGGACACAAAAAGATTTCCCAAGGAGCACTGTGCAAGCGATAATATTGAAATGGAAGGAGTATCAGACCACTGCAAATCTACCAAGACCTGGCCGTCCCTCTAAACTTTCAGCTCATATAAGGAGAAGACTGATCAGAGATGCAGCCAAGAGGCCCATGATCACTCTGGATGAACTGCAGAGATCTACAGCTGAGGTGGGAGACTCTGTCCATAGGACAACAATCAGTCGTATATTGCACAAATCTGGCCTTTATGGAAGAGTGGCAAGAAGAAAGCCATTTCTTAAAGATATCCATAAAAAGTGTTGTTTAAAGTTTGCCACAAGCCACCTGGGAGACACACCAAACATGTGGAAGAAGGTGCTCTGGTCAGATGAAACCAAAATTGAACTTTTTGGCAACAATGCAAAACGTTATGTTTGGCGTAAAAGCAACACAGCTGAACACACCATCCCCACTGTAAAACATGGTGGTGGCAGCATCATGGTTTGGGCCTGCCTTTCTTCAGCAGGGACAGGGAAGATGGTTAAAATTGATGGGAAGATGGATGGAGCCAAATACAGGACCATTCTGGAAGAAAACCTGATGGAGTCTGCAAAAGACCTGAGACTGGGACGGAGATTTGTCTTCCAACAAGACAATGATCCAAAACATAAAGCAAAATCTACAATGGAATGGTTCAAAAATAAACATATCCAGGTGTTAGAATGGCCAAGTCAAAGTCCAGACCTGAATCCAATCGAGAATCTGTGGAAAGAACTGAAAACTGCTGTTCACAAATGCTCTCCATCCAACCTCACTGAGCTCGAGCTGTTTTGCAAGGAGGAATGGGAAAAAATGTCAGTCTCTCGATGTGCAAAACTGATAGAGACATACCCCAAGCGACTTACAGCTGTAATCGCAGCAAAAGGTGGCGCTACAAAGTATTAACTTAAGGGGGCTGAATAATTTTGCACGCCCAATTTTTCAGTTTTTGATTTGTTAAAAAAGTTTGAAATATCCAATAAATGTCGTTCCACTTCATGATTGTGTCCCACTTGTTGTTGATTCTTCACAAAAAAATACAGTTTTATATCTTTATGTTTGAAGCCTGAAATGTGGCAAAAGGTCACAAAGTTCAAGGGGGGCGAAAACTTTCGCAAGGCACTGTATCACCTTGTATTCAGGACATAAAGTTAATTTCTTTGCCAATCTTTTTGCAGTTTTACTTTAGTGCCTTATTGCAAACAGAGTGCATGTTTTGGAATATTTTTGGGTCATTCCAGAATTGGAGGACAATTTAGGCATTAAAGTAAAACACTTTTATATTTGACCATTTTCTGTTATGCATTTAAGAAAAACAGGCAACAAACCATCAAATAATTTTGGTCAGGCTCAGGCATCAAAAGTACTTTTTGTGTGATCTTTAATTTCTTGTGTGCTATGCTTGTTGTGTGCTATGTGCTAACCCTGTTACGAATACTCAGGAACCTGAAAAAAAGTACATTTTAAAATATTGTTTAATAAATCCTTTACCATTAAGTAAAGAAAGTCACATTCACATTGAATACTCATTTAATTTCAGAAACTGTTGAAATATATCTTGCCCAACTTTTCAATAGCCACACGTTTAATTTTTTAAAACTAATTTCAGTATTTATTTTCAAATATTTCCTCATACGTTATGCATATAATTATTCAAACTATTAGAAAGGACAATAGGTTAACCTGTCGTGAGCTGAGAAAATCATTTAAGATTATTTTTATAAAATTATACGGTAACAAGGTTGAAATTAGAGTAACAAGATAGCGCAAAGGAACAGGGTTGAACAGATTACCTTACATTTGATTGTAGATCATGACATAAATGTGACAAATAAATACCCAGGACCACAGGAATGTTGTGTAATAATATTTTATATATCTTTTCGAAAAAGGATCAACAGGATGAGTAGGAATGATAAAAAAAAAGACCAAACTGGATCTGATCAAATATTCAATGGACAAACATAAAAACAATTGTCATATCACAGTAGGCCGACAACCTGGCATTAAAATGAATGAGCATATCAAAAAGAGTCATGAACTGATGCAATATTTTAGAAAGCTGATGTTATAATGTTCCGATTTAATTTTAGTGGCTGACCAGAGTATCCCATACCTCACTTGCGATGCCCATGTGGCGTGAGGTAACGTTCTCATTTCCCCACAATCTCTGGACTGTGTCACTGCACTTCTTCTGGAGTGCTGTGTATGGGGTCGTCTGTGTGGTCGTCTGTGGGGTCGTCTGTGTGGTCGTCTGTGGGGTCGTCTGTGTGGTCGTCTGTGTGGTCGTCTGTGGGATTAAAGCTGAAGCCCTTTGTTTTTTGACAATCACACTCCAGATTCCTTGTTGCAGAACACAGGCAGCGGACGTCGCGGTAGATAATTTTCACCGGTTGAAAGAGTTACCACCTGGTGGAGCCTCATTGTGGACGGTGCGGCTGGAAGGTCAGCTGGCTTTTCTTTCACTGCATCCTCCACAGCTTGTAAAACAATTTCAACCTTCGATTGTCCCTCACTCAGACCTTGGTACAGGGACAATGCAGTTGGGATATCAACTCCTTGGCTGACAAGCCTGTCGGCCCTCCTCTTCAATGTGCCACCCACACTACCTGGGGCACCTTTGCCATGACTGGCTTCAAAGTAGTTCCAGGTTCCTCTTGTAAACCCCTTCTTGAAAATGTCAGTACAAAAGAGGTCAAAATGACCACGCTGCTTGTACTGTGTGCAAGTGTAACGGCTGTGAAATAGCTAGCTAGTTAGCGGTGGTGCGCGCTAAATAGCGTTTTAATCGGTGACGTCACTTGCTCTGAGACCTTAAAGCGGCATTTGTGGAGCGATGGGTAACGATGCTTCGTGGGTGACTGTTGTTGATGTGTGCAGAGGGTCCCTGGTTCGCGCCCGGGTATGGGCGAGGGGACGGTCTACAGATATACTGTTACACAGGGACCATTGCTAAAAAAAATGGATGGTTGTCACATCTGGGCATCTCTCTTGGATTTCCCTCAGGATGGGCTCCAGGTGTTGCCATATGGCAGGTGGTCCCTTCAATCTGGATGCCGACACAGTGCAGAAGGAGGTAGGGGCAGATGTCTCGCCCCCCCCCCCCCCCCCCCCCCCACATAGTAAACCCCAGTGTGCAAAGTGGCCTGATGGTGTGATGTACCAAAATGGACAGCTTGTACTTGAGCGCTGTACTTGCAGCCGTAGCTCTCAGCGAAGTCAATATGGACTGCACATTCATTTGCAGGGAGGTTCAGCTCCAGGGCCCGTGAGAAAGCATATTGCCGTCTGATGTTATGGAGATGGCGCCTGGACTTCTGGAGCAAAAATGTTAAAAAGTTCCCAACAGCTCTTCTGGGCATTCAAATCATTTAAAAAAAAAGTGATCTTTGAGGCTGCTCCAGGATCATTTTTGTGCTCTTTGTCCACAGTGGCCCACTGAAGGTAGGAGACGCAATCTGTGGCTCTGTGGCGGCTTTTGAGTGTTTAGATATTAATTGCTGCATTGCTCACATTCCCCATTTGTACATTGCTTGCTTGTGGTGTCAAACGTGACGGCATGTGTCAGGCTCTGTGTAGATGATGTGCATCTGGTGTAGCTTTTTTTGGCAATAAAGCCTAGATCTTCATGTTGTTTGCACATGCATGTGTCACGATCTGCCAATGTTCGATGCACAACCCAGTAGGGGCAAAGTGTGAAGAACAGTGAGTATGATAGACGGAGATTGGTATGCTCATCCAGGAACTTCAAAATGGGGGTTCTTCATTGAATCCACCACTAATCTTTTCAGCATTTTCATTCTGTCACAGTTTGCTTTTCCCTCCCCCAGTTGTGATCCTGCTGACATCGTCACGTAAAAAAGAATCACTGTTGATCTTAGTGTGGCAGCAATCCCCCCCGTGCTTCTTCCTCTGGTACCTGTAGACGTTTTCATTTGCCAGTTTTGTCCACCTCCTTGAAAATCCAAAAACCTCCTCTTCCAACCTCTGCAACCTGTACTTCATCAGGATTTTGCTGGTGACTATTCCTGCAATGACTTGTCTGTCACTCTCTCTCTTTTTGAATGCGTGTACTTGTTGCGTAATTTCTCAGCTACTGCTGTATGAAACAACAGGGTTCTCCTTAGGGATGTGCCAGAGATTTGCCGAACCAACTTGTCGGATCTTGGAGGTGGGTGGTCCTTTTTCGATCGTTGGAGCCGCTTTTTTCTGCTCGCTGTTCAACTCTCCTCAACTGATCTTGTAGTTTCTGCAGCTCCTCGTTTCATTTTGCTTTGAACGACCTCCTTTTTCTTCTCCCAAGATCACGTTGCCTAAAATAAACATATAAATATATTGTCACTTAACCATTTCACCTGCAGCAAATTAGACATCGCCAGCCATTAACTCTAACCACATGGATACTTTTATTACTGATTTCACAGGAGCAACTTATTTGAGGGTAGTTACCCAGTAATTCATAGATATAAATGACTTACTAATGACGGCTATTATAAAGTGTTGCCCTTGTTATTATTACATATTATACCTATCAAGTAAAAGTGATGCATATTTCACTGTTCATTGTACAGATACAGTTCCTTTACTTAAAAATATCCTCGTGACCTGTGCTTACACTAACTTGCATTCCTCAATAACCTTAACTTCTGTTCTGACCTTCAAGTCCCAGGTTGAGGGCTGACTGGATATTCTGGGCTGACTGGATATTCTGGTCTGACTGGATATTCTGGTCTGACTGGATATTCTGGTCTGACTGGAGGATCAGGTCTGACTGGAGGATCAGGTCTGACTGGAGGATCTGGGCTGACTGGAGGATCAGGGCTGACTGGATATTCTGGGCTGACTGGATATTCTGGGCTGACTGGATATTCTGGGCTGACTGGAGGATCAGGGCTGACTGGAGGATCAGGGCTGACTGGATATTCTGGTCTGACTGGATATTCTGGTCTGACTGGATATTCTGGTCTGACTGGATATTCTGGGCTGACTGGAGGATCAGGGCTGACTGGAGGATCAGGGCTGACTGGAGGGGTGTTTAATCCTTCAAGTACATTTTTCCTGGCATTACTCCTCTTATGAGCCTCCACTATTTTCACGGGGCACGAGTGCTCTAACACCGCAATCTTTTTGCATTTTCTTCTTCCCTGTTTCTACGTCTTTCTTCCACTTCTCTTACTCCTTTTCTAAGTACTGCTGTCTCCTCTGTTCATCAGCATGTTACTTGAATTATAGTAACAGGGTTTCAAGTGACAGGGTTGTAAATCAATGCTAATGTTAGCTTTTTCTCAGGAATAGATGCTAGCTGTGGAATGTAGTGTTACTGTCAAGGACAAACTTAATTATATAAATAAAAACAGAACACTTTGAAATTAACTTGTCTTATTCTGATAATGAGTAACAGGGTTGTGTTGGTTAGAGTGACACTCAATCAAGGCGGAAAAGATTGGAAAAATAGAAGAGAGGACTTACCTTTGGTCTACCCATGGTGTTAGCAAATGGCTTGATGATGTCATTTCCTGTGTCATGTGACTCACTGTTTTTTCCTGTCCTCTGCCAGGCTAAATAGGTTTCGGTAACAGGACTGAGTGCATGTTGTGGGACACAACTTCAGTGCATAATTAATATCATTTAAAATACATTGATGATTAAACAAATTGTTTTAACACTTACAAGAGACATATATCAACAAAATCATACCAAAAAATGTGGTATGCACCCCCATTTTACGGGGTGATCGAGAGCCATTTGGTATTTTAAATCATTTTGGAACTACTTTTGTTCTACAACTGTATTTACATTTAGTATAAGTATAATAAGTATAATTTACACAAGTGCATATTTTAGTATCTTGGGCATGGATTATTTGAAATTTCATGGGTGAGACAGAAAATGTCCTCCAATTCTGGAATGACCCTTATATTCTGTACAGGCAAATGATGTGTGCATAATTTCAAAAGCAGCTGATTTTATCTTTCATTTCGGGGGCTGAGTAAGTAGCCTATACAGCAGGGCTCTCCAACCCTGTTCCTGGAGAGCTACCCTCCTGTAGGTTTTCACTCTAACCCCAGTTGTGACTAATTTGATTCAGCTTATCAACTAGCTAATTATTAGATTCAGGTGTGCTAGATTAGGGTTGTAGCGAAAACCTACAGGACGGTAGCTCTCCAGGAACAGGGTTGGAGAGCCCTGCTATACAGGGTTCATACAGTCAAATTCAAGTACTTTCAAGGACTTTTTCCAGCAATTAATTGTAATTTGTAAGGACCTATATTTTATATTTAATTGTTGTAATAGCTTATAGACAAAAAGTAAGCATTACCACTTGTATTTTTTAATAGGCCTACCCATTGGCATTATGCATTAACATTCACATCATTTTTACATTCTAAAATATGTCTGAATAATATGGGCATTGCCTGACTAAATAGGCAGCATGCTTCCCAACACAAACACACTAATGGAGTCTGTCCATGTGGTAGCTAGTCAGTCTCGCCATTTGAGATGTTGAAGAATGAGCGAGGGGTTATTGTATCATGTTTTAAAATGAGAAAGCGACCAAAAACGGTGTTCCCTTTTTAATGGAACACTTTGTATAGATGCGGTAAAGAGGCCAATGGAACTTGACGAAAACAATTGAAAAGCCATGGAAAATATCCCGGATCTCCTCTTTGCACACCAGCAAAATTAGCATACATTTAGGCTATTGTTTTATATGTGTATTTCACACTAGGTTGAGGTAAAAATCTCAGTATAATACTTGTATGGATGTCGACCCCAATACTGTACATGTTCAAGTCATCGTCGCCAATCAACTGCATTACAGTTCAAAACGACTACCACCACTGATTTCTCTTTGCTAGCTATGCTACCAGCTTATATGAACTGGACTTAGCATTTAGCAGTCACTTTTTCTAAACCTAAAAGGGACTACTTCTAAATGTTATGCAGTGAAAAAAGCCAATTCGGTCATTAGTAACCACATTGTGGGCCCGTTACAATACATCAATCATGGCGGATTTGACAAATATCCACATGGTTAGATCAGATTGGTTGAGAATGTGCACCAATCTGTCTTCCATTGACCTATGGAAAACCAAATTAAAGCCAAAATTCGATGTCTAGCTCATAATAAACGCGACAGACTATCGCAACACCCATCAGCTGAAACGATGGGAAACAAACGAAAGCAGCTACATCTCTCATAAAAACTGATCAGAGATGAAATAACAGAATAATTACGCTGGAGTGGTAGAACTTCTAAAATCGGCGCCCATAACTTCAATTACTTTTCAAGGATCAAATACCCTGATTTTCAATTAAGATCCGACATCTGTAGAGATGCCTTTATGTTCACGGACGCACGCACGCACACACACAAACAAGTGTCGCTGTCACGCTGTGTAACTGACTGGTGTCTCCTGGGAACCACCATCCTCAGTAGCTCCTCTCCGTGACTACTCTCTCCAGGGAGATACCACGCCACTCCTCACTGCACACACCCTCTTCTGAGCCCCCCTGTCTCAGAATATTACCGTCTCTCTACCAGCCTTTGCATGTCTCTCTATAGGACAGGTTCACCAAGCAATTGGCACTAGGTGCAGTTTGTCAGGCGTAAAAACACCAAACAGAAAGCTAAAGGACGGAACACTATTCATTTACATTCCCTCTTATCTTGGCCCTTATTTCGACTTTTTGTTCTGGTCTCTATAGTTCATATCCTATATGAAAAACGGATGTGTCTGGAGAAAAACAAATCTGGCCCTATGTGTCACAGTCATCTGACTTGCCGGATTAAATAAAGGTCAAACAAAAAACAAATCTCAGAGACTCGGTTACATGTACTGATGGTGGTCCTTGTTGGAATGACTTGTTGAAGTACAGATCCTTCCCTTGATAACTCTATAAACGAAAGCACCTCCTATACACGGACTGAGAACTCAAAAGCTAGGATATTATCCATAGGACAACAACAAAGTCAGAATATGTAATCGCCTCATCACTTCATGTCTGTGATCCATGCTCGACTTAACTAAACCGACAGAATAAGATGCCACTTTCGTTTAGCTGGCGTTATGTGAGTGAGGTGTACAAGCGCCACGCACGCGCGCACGCACACACACACGCTGTAATGAATCCTCAGGGAGAAAAAGGTGTAGATTCACACGCAGAGCGCGGCAGGTGTTTATTTTGCCTTCACAGAAGGCAGGAATCGTGGACACAGGCAAACAGGCAGGTGAATCAAAACTAGGACTGAAGGCTATAACTGGTTCTCACAAACGAGCTAGGAAAAGGCTAGTTCAGTTCAAAAAGAACTGAAGTAAATAAGGAGCTGATGAGACCAGGTGAGTAACTAACACAGGTGAAATCAATGAACAAAAATGAAAGACGGGGCTACGTTCAAGAACACAACGAAACAGAACACAAGGTTGACTAAGAAAACAAATACAGAACCTTACACAGGCACGTAGGGTAGACACTGTATAAGTATCAATACAGACATAGAGACATTTGACATCTGTTTTCTCTCCAGCTCTGGTTTCACTGTTAAATCTGTCTGGTGTCCCCATATTGCATCTTGACCTTCGGCGCTAACAAAGGACAAGCGTGAAAATAAAGAGCAGGTTGCAGTGGAAGTCATTGTCTGCCTCAACACCATTAAGTTTTATCGGAGAGCTGTTTTCACTCATCAGGCATATATTGGGTTGTGTCCCATTGAAAACAATTGAACATTGTGCTGTGCCACCATAGAGTATGGACTGTTAAAAAAATCATGACCAATCAGAATGTCCGTTCTACCCATTCAGCCCATTTTATTTCCGACACACTGGTGGAAAGGGATTGCCGACTTAAACGACACACCCACTTCTTGTGAAAGCTGCATTTCTGGATGAATACGACACTGGACTCTGACACAATAGAGGAGGGGAGAAGAGGATGAAATTAGGTGACAGCTCTCCCTCTTTCCTTTCCCTGATAAGGAGTCTATGCTACATGGGCTCCATACACAGCGACACAAGTCTACTGAAGCATGAGACTGTCGGAAGTGGCTGATGGTGTCGAGTAGAATTCAGGGGCCAGGGCAGCCTCCACTGTCACACTCTCTACCGGGCCACTGTGTGTATGTGATAATAAAAACAAACATCATCATCTTATAAATGATCAGGTCTTCGAGGGGAGCGGAAAATGGCGTAACCTCTGTAGTCATTTCCTCTCCCTCAGGTATGGCGAATGATAGCGCATGGAGTGTAAAATACAAGATGGTGGACTCTAGTATAAAATACAACATGGTAGACTGGAGTGTAAAATACAAGATGGTGGACTCTAGTATAAAACACAACATGGTAGACTGGAGGGTAAAATACAAGATGGTGGACTCTAGTATAAAACACAACATGGTAGACTGGAGGGTAAAATACAAGATGGTGGACTCTAGTATAAAACACAACATGGTAGACTGGAGGGTAAAATACAAGATGGTGGACTCTAGTATAAAACACAACATGGTAGACTGGAGGGTAAAATACAAGATGGTGGACTCTAGTATAAAACACAACATGGTAGACTGGAGTGTAAAATACAAGATGGTGGACTGTCGTGTCAAATGATGGCATTCTAGAGTCCAATTGTCATTCCCAGGTTGTTACATTTCTGAAGTGGCGTGCGGCAGTGAATGTGATATAAAAAAAAAAATGCGTTTTGGGGCAAAGATACATTTGACTGGAATCGGATATCAGGTGAGAGTGTACATTTTATTCTGGTGGCATGGGGCTTCCATACAGCTCAACAGGACTATAAAAGTTCATCTGATACATTCCATTATTACAGCTGTAATTGTGAGCCACTGACTTGAGGGATCAGGAGCCAAAACAGGACTGAACGCTTGATCACACATGTATTGTACATCAAACGTGCATTAAACAGGGAATAATATTCACTAAAGTAGCTCGCCTCACAATGTGTAAAGTACAATATCCTGTCAAAAGGGATATATCCTGTCAACACAAACATATTCATTCTTGTTGCATTGAGTGTCCATGTGATGCTTGCGATATATCCTTTCCCAAAGATACACAAAACACGTTACTCATACGGTATTAGACCCGAGCCAGGATATGTCCAGAGGCATCTCTCCCGATCTTTCTCCACTGGGCCAGTTAATATGGTAGTTCACATCCTCAGCACACACTATTGAACTACATCAGTGTGGGAAGCAGTAGCATTAACATTTCACTGCAGAGCCATTAGTATGTCAATAATCGCAGCCGTCAGTCTGAGGCTCCGCGGCATTCCTTAGGGGTGTGTGCATACGCGTGTGCACCTGCGAGTGCGTGTACATGCATATGTCTGTGTGTGTGTGTGTGTGCGTGCGTACGTGTGTGTCCCTGGCACCACAATGGTGGAACCAGCTTCCCCCTGAAGCTAGGACAGCAGAGTCTCTGTACATTTACCAAAAACATCTAAACCCCCCCCCATATAAAATGTACATATTTGTGCTCCTACGTGTGTAAGAAATACAGAGATTGTGTACTTGTGTTTGTGAGTAATAACATACTGTACAGTGGACTCAAAGTATTCAGACCCCTTGACTTTTTCCACATTTTGTTACGTTACAGCCTGACTCTAAAATGGATTAAATACATTTTATTTCATCATCATTATACACACAATTATTCCCAATAACGTTAAAACAGAAAACAGGTTTTTAGAATTGTTTGCAAATGTATTACAAATATAAAACAGAAACATTTCTGCAGCATTGAAGGTCCCCAAGAACACAGTGGCCTCCATCATTCTTAAATGGAAGAAGTTTGGAACCACCAACACTCTTCCTATAGCTGGCCGCCCAGCCAAACTGAGCAAACTAAGGAGCTCTGTCACTCTGACAGAGCTCCAGAGTTCCTCTGTGGAGATTTGAGAACATTCCAGAATGACAACCATCTTTGCAGCACTCCACCAATCAGGACTTTATGGTAGAGTGGCCAGACGGTAGCCATTCCTCAGTAAAAGGCACATGACAGCCCGCTCGTAGTTTGCCAACAGGCACCTACAGGCCTCTCAGACCATGAGAAACAAGATTCTCTGGTCTGATGAAACCAAGATTGAACTCTTTGGCCTGAATGCCAAGAGTCACGTCTGGAGGAAACCAGGCATCAACTGGCAAATACCATCCCTACGGCGAAGCATTTGTGGCAGCATTATGCTGTGGGGATATTTTTCAGCGGCAGGGAGACTAGTCAGGGTCGAGGGAAAGGTGCTCAGAGCAAAGTACAGAGAGATCCTTCATAAAAACCTGCTCCAGAGCGCTCAGGACCTCAGACCGGGGCAAAGGTTCATGACCCTAAGCACACAGCCAAGACAACGCAGGAGTGGATTCGGGACAAGTCTCTGAATATCCTTGAGTGGCCCAGCCAGAGCCCGGACTTGAACCCGTTTGAACATCTCCGGAGAGACCTGAAAATAGTTGTGCACCGACGCTCCCCATCCAAGATCATTTTCTCTACTTGCGCCATGATTGCCTCAGTGTTCTGTCACTCATGGGGACACTAAGTCGCCGCAAAATATACAGGGAGAGCTAGGAAGTTCAAGCCCCTCGGGTGCTGCCATACATCATACAAGGCTCAAGGTCATTGGCCAAAGATAAAATGACATCAAAACACGTTATATCCACCGTAGCCTTGATTAGACTGACCATGTCAGCATCATACTTTCAAAATCTTAGCTAGCAAGCTAGACAAGCGGTCATCGTCATGAATCAAGTCGACAATCTACTGGCAGATCCTTTTCAATCCTTGTTATATGAATATAACTTGTAGATAAAACGTATCGGTGCTCATCAGCCATTGACATAAACATTACACAAGTTCAACAAATTCAACAATGAGTATTTTGGAAGGAATCAGTGGAGAGGGTGTGTGGTCCAAGTCTGGGTTTAAGGATCTCTTTTTCCAAGCTTAAAAGGATAAACATTCACATGCAACACCTTGGACCAGAAAAGGTTGAATACATTGGCCATGCTGTCAATCCAGCATGACTTCTGCCAAGTTCAAAACAACTGGCAAATCTCAGACTTCAGTGAGTTCAAGGCAACTGGGAACTGGGGGAAAAAAATGAGCTCTGACTGGGAAAATACGTTTTGAACAGTCATCCAACTCGGAATTACAATTAGGGAACTCGGGCCTCTTTCCAAAGCGCCAACCTGAATATCACCGACATCATGATTTGACCTTGTTTTTTTCTCCAGGGTTCCCAGTTGTCTCGAAAGCACCATAAATCCAGAGAATGCCAGACTTTGAGGACAAAGTTTGGCCACAAAAAAGGACCGCCGCGCCACCTTCCTGTTCAAGTGAGCACAGCACAACAAGGTGAGTCCAAAAATGTCTTGTATGCTGCTGCATAAATGTTGTAATGTTGACTACGTCCGTCTTAGCTCGCTCATTAATGTCTTAATCGAGATGACGGATTGCCTCTTATTCGCTCATCGTTCCCTTATGCCATAGTTTGTGCAACTCAATTGTCAGAAATACTACTGACCTGTGTTTTGTCTTTATATTGTGTTCTCTAATCACTAACTGAAAGACAGACGGATAATATAATACATAATAATATAATATGTCATTAAGCATACGCCTTTTCCCGAAAACGACTTACAGTCATGTCTGCATACGAATGTTCTCAGGAATCGAATCCACTATCCTGGCACTGCAAGCTCTATGCTCTACCAACATAGCTCCAGAGGACCAGATGAACATCAGTAGACCAACTGACATACACACTTTTCACACATTCCTGTGCTGTGCTCCTGGTCCCTGTCTAACTGTGTAAGAGGCTGTGTGTGGGAGAGAGACTGTACTATAGGGGTGTTCCTTCCCTCCCCTCCCCGGGCGCGACCCACTGTTGTACCCCTGCATTATTAATGCCAGCTCATTACAAAGCAGAGCAATGGCACAAAGGTGATTCAATTCTAGGCTGTGCAGACGTACAGAATGATGTTTCTCAATACTCTACGGAGCCATGGTTGCACGAAACACTGTAGGTGGAGGAAGGAACTGAAAATATGCATGTCTCGGTTAATAAAAGAGCTGACGAGAAAATATGACATGTCCTGTACGTTTGATATACAGGTAGGAGTTTATTTTCAGAGAAAGTCCCAGGTAAAGAATATACTTAGCTCATAGTTGGTGGACTTGTAAACTTTTTGCTCAAATGAGGTCCATTTTGGGGATTATTTTTGGCTCACGAGCACCTATTATTCCAGAAGTAAGATTTTGGTTGGTAAGAGCTAAGATATCCACTCAAAGAAATAATCGCCCACTCCAAACACTACTACTTAGTGACAAACTGATCATCTGATTGATTTTAGAGGCTCTTTGATACAATTGTTTTTGGTGGAACCTTTGAAATGAAAGCTCTCTTATTTTCTCTCTCACACACACACACACTCTCCTTTTCTCTGTCTCCCACTCTCTTCCCCTCTCTAACTCTGCCTCCTCCTTCCTTCCCTCGGTCTCTATCTCTCCCTCTCTCTCCCCTTCTCTTTCCATCTCCCCCTCTCGCTCTCCTCTCCCTCTCATTGGCAGATGAATGGAATTTGTCCTGTTAATGTGGAGATAGAGCTGTAGTCGGTCTGAATAATTTAGTATTCATGACTATTTCACAGCTTTAAGCAGCCCTTTCGGTGCAACAGGAATGGGCCTTTATCACTGAGAAGAGAGGGAGGAAGAGGAGGGAGAGAGTCAATACGTCTGCCAGCTGAAGACAGAGAGCTGAGAGGGGTTTTCTCTTTTCTATACTCTCATTTGTTGGATGTACTTGTCAGCGAGGTGACATCAAATACACCTTATTCCATGGCTTTGAAGAAACTGAAACTACAAAAATCACACAACATGGCTGGCCCTATTGAGTGGGAACTAAACTCTGTTGTAAGTTTTGTTATGTGTACTGTACACTCTTAGAAAAAAAGGTGCTCTCTAGAACCTTAAAGGAAAACTCCACCCAAAAAAACTATAATTTGGCATTTGTTTCATTAGTCCATTGTTGACATAGTCCCAACATGTTTTGCGTGTCAGCAATCACATTTTCAAGATCACAACTGGGCGTAATTGGCAGTCCCATAGGGCGGCGCACAATTGGCCCGGGTTTGGCCGTCATTGTAAATAAGAATTTGTTCTTAAATGACTTGCCTAGTTAAATAAAGGTTAAATATATATATTTTTTATAAATAAATACAGAAATCATCTGTATTTGCATGAAAGGGTCTGAAAAAATACATAGATAAAAGTAATACAGTTTTTTAAATGTTTATTTAACTAGGCAAGTCAGATAAAGAACAAATTCTTATTTTCGATGATGGCCTAGGAACAGTTGAATGTTACTCATGAATTGCTCTCTTGTGAGTCAGAAAAACTAGAGTAGAAATGTAACAAATAGGCAGTAGAACCGACACTGGACATATAAAGCATTGCTCAATTGCAATGTTCACACCATTTTGTGTGAGTGTTTTTTTTCGAGCTTTCCAACTCTTCCCCCTGGCTCGCCGCGATAGAGCGCCACACTTTTAAGTGTCCCGTGGCTTACAAATGGCTCAGTGTGCAACCAGGAATCAATTCAATTAGGCAGCCTTGTCCAGATAGGCTCTAAATCACACATTGAGTGGAACCGATTCCCTTCGATCCATTCTCTATCTACGCCAAACACACAGAGCACCGAGCCCAATCAATCTCATCCAAAACAATGCAGCCTCTAAACAGGGTGGGTGTGCGGAGGAAACCGCGACACCCAGCCTGGTAATTGTAAGCAGATAAGCACACAATGAATGTTGTATCGACAAGCGCTGACAGTCATTTTCTGCTACTGCCGCCCTGGCCTGCGATCAACAATAAATGGCACCGAGAGAGCCTCTCAGCATTGCCCGATGTGATTGGTCGGATCAGGAGACACAGGAACAATCGTGACCCCCCCTTTCTCTGATGTGTCCTAAGATGATCGGGTATAGTCAAAACTTATGCACCATTCCTTCGGGACGCCAATTGATGTGTTGTCCTTCCAACGCAAACAAATATTTGGCCATCGACCTTGTGCGCCATCTCAAGACTCTATGAGATTAATATCGGCACACAGCTCCTAGTTTTTTATAGATTTCCTCCCTCTGTCTATGGGGCGACTGCTGAGAATACATAATAACTTATTTGTATGGGTTTAAATCAATGTCACCCCGCCAAGGCCCTTATTCTTGATCTTACTGGGCAGTGTTGATACAGTGTTAGGGCCTCATAACCATTCAAATAGGGCTGGGATAAAAGATGTCCCCACATGAAAAGAGGGTTTAAGGGGTTTGTTTTTGGCTGGGGCTTTGTGGCAGTTTGTGGTGTGGCTTTGTGGGGCAGTGTGTTAGTTTCTGTTCAGTAAGGACTAAAGGACAGGGTGCCGCTGGCCCTGTGGAGTGGAGTGTGTATTGAATAATAGACGCTTAGATGGCAGTGATCAATCGCTAAGTCCATTAATGGGCGGGAGGGAGGGAGGGAGGGAGGGAGGGAGGGAGGGAGGGAGGGAGGGAGGGAGGGAGGGAGGGAGAGAAGGAGATAAGTTTGTGTGTGTGTGTGTACTACCACTCGTGTGTTTGCGCGTATGCCTGTCAGGTCTTGAACGCCCTCACTCTATCCCATCGACGCAGGAATAGAAGCACTCTTTCTTCCTTTAGCTCTCTCCCTCTCCCGCTCTGAGAAACTAATGGGGGAAGATTGCAAAATCAATAGTGCTAAATGGAGTTGCAGCAGAAGCCATCTAGTGTCCTTTCAGGGTGCTGATGGAACATGGAGGGCAGGATTCAGCTGTCTGTCTTTCTTTCGTTCTTTCTTTCTTTCTTTCTTTGTCTCCCTCTCTCTCTTTCTATATATATCCTTATTATCCACCTAAAAAGTCATCACAATAGCTTTACTACTCTTCCATGCCTCCATCTGTCCCTCCCCCTCTCTCTCTTATTATGCGTGCTCCCCCCCCCCGAGGATCTGTCTTTTTCAGGCATATATTTCCTGTGTCTGAGGGGTGCAAAATCCACTTGTCACTTGAATCTCACTGGATTAATTGCTTTCATTTTACTCCAGTGATTCTTTCCCACTCTTGCTTGTGCCCCGTTAACGTAACGACAGGCAGAAATGTTTGTAATGACCAGTCTGGTAATGGCTGTAAATGGCCTCAATGGAATACATTGGCTTTCCATTGCATCTACAAGAACGCTTCGTCAGGGATCTAACACACTCGACAGGGACATCACAAGCAAGGGAAGGAAGGAAGGTGTTCATCTTTTGTGGAATTTCAAAAATATATATATGATTTAATACAGTTTAAATGTTTACAAATTAGATGCGCTGAAATGAAAGCAACTTCCGTAAAGGAACACTCGGATTATAATGAATGATATTATGTCTGCTCTCTGTAAAATATGTACAGATTGGTGTAATCTAGAGCCAAGCATGATGATTTTAAAATCGCACGGGTATCCTTCTCTTGACACACTTGTTGAATTATGCAAGAAAACGTGACAACAAACAACATTGAATCCTTAATGAGGCTGTCTAGACAGCGCAGGTGAGCACAGGTAGGCCTAGAAACAGAGTTGTTGGTGGTTGCAGCCCTGGTACTCCCCTTTATATGAATTTAGCGCAAAATCACCAAGTGTATATATGCAAATGAGGGCACATTTCTTTTATTTTATATAAAATATACCTGATATAATAACACAATGAACATTATATATATATGAGTGCATTATAAGAAAAAAAGTGAAATGTTGAATGCCAGAATTCCAACCAAAATGCCTGAATTCTATTATTTGTGCTATAATTCCGTCAATATCTGATTTAAAAAAATGCTAAAGGTTTGGAGTGTCTTCACTCACTGTCCAACTGTTGCATTTATTAGAATCCATTTTTTTTTTTAAATACAAAAATAAACTTTTAACAATATAGAGTGCTGCTGCTACCTTATTATCTACCGAAAGAGGCATTATTTTCTCTCCTCTTCTTTAATGTCTAATCAACAGTAAAAGGGTGTTACACACACACACACACACAAACTGAACTCTCATTTTACTGGATCAATGCCTTTGACCTAATGGGAGCTGACTGGGCTGATTGGCTCACAACCACACACGCACACGCACACACAGACTGTCATTGTGGCATCTAACACACTGCAGCAGCTACCCTTCAACCAGTAAGTACAGCCTGTCACTTTGTGGAACACTGGCCTGCTGTCAGTCTGTCACAGACATGGCCTTGACACTTATATAATGGTCTGCACTGATTCAGTAGTCTGCTCTGCCCTTATACAATAGTTTGCGTCACAGTCACATTCAAAGTTATGGCTCTGTGTGAATTGTGAACATGACTAATACACATTAGACTGCAACACAGCACTGCATTACAATTGTACTGTATTATCAAATCAAATCAAATTGTATTAGTCACATGCGCAGAATACAGGTAGACCTTACCTTGAAATGATTACTTACGAGCCCCTAACCAACAATGCAGTTAAAAAAAATACAGTTAAGAATAAGAGATAAAAGTAACAAGTAATTAAAGAGCAGCAGTAAAATAACAATAGCGAGACAATACACAGGGGGGTACCGATACAGAGTCAATGTGCGGGGGCACCGGTTAGTTGAGGTAGTATGTACATTACCTACCTATTACCTACTACCTATTACCTATGCATAGATGACAACAGAGAGTAGCAGTGGTGTAAGGGCACTGCAAATAGTCTGGGTAGACATTTGACTAGATGTTCAGGAGTCTTATGGCTTGGGGGGGTAGAAGCTGTTTAGAAGCCTCTTGGACCTAGACTTGGTGCTCCGGTACCGCCTGCCGTGAGTTAGCAGAGACCCTAGTCTATGACTAGGGTGACTGGAGTCTTTGACATTTTTTAGGGTCTTCCTCTGACACCGCCTGGTTTAGAGGTCCTGGATGGCAGGAAGCTTGGCCCCAGTGATGTACTGGGCCGTTTGCACTACCGATCTGTAGTGCCTTGCGGTCGGAGGCCAAGCAGTTGCCATACCAGGCAGTGATGCAACCAGTCAGGGTGCTCTTGATGGTGCAGCTGTAGAACTTGTTGAAGATCTGAGGACCCATGCCAAATCTTTTCAGTCTCCTGAGGGGGAAAAGGTTTTGTCGTGCCCTCTTCATGGCTGTCTTTGTGTGCTTGGATCATGTTAGTTCGTTGGTGATGTGGACACCAAGGAACTTGAATCTCTCAACCTGCTCCACTGCAGCCCCATCGATGAGAATGGGGTTGTGCTCGGTCCTCTTTTTCCTGTAGTCCACAATCATTTCCTTTGTCTAGATCACATTGAGGGAGAGGTTGTTGTCCTGGCACCACACGGCCAGGTCTCTAACCTCCTCCCTATAGGCTGTCTCGTCATTGTCGGTGATCAGGCCTACCACTCTTGTGTCATTGGCAAATGTAATGATGGTTTTGGAGTCGTGCCTGGCAGTGCAGTCATGAGTGAACAGGGAGTACAGGAGGGGACTGAGCATGCACCCCTGAGGGCCCCTGTGTTGAGGATCAGCGTGGCGGATGTGTTGTTACCTACCCTTACCACCTGGGTGCGGCCCGTCACGATGTCCAGGATCCAGTTGCAGAGGGAGGTGTTTAGTCCCAGGGTCCTTAGCTTATTGATGAGCTTGGAGGGCACTATGGTGTTGAACTCTGAGCTGTATTAAATGAATAGCATTCTCACATAGGTGTTCCTTTAGTCCAGGTGGGAAAGGGCAGTGTGGAGTGCAATAGAGATTGCATCATCTGTGGATCTATTGGGGCGGTATGCAAATTGGAGTGGATCTAGGGTTTCTGGGATGATGGTGTTGATGTGAGCCATGACCAGCCTTTCAAAGCACTTCATGGCTAAAGATGTGAGTGCTACAGGTCGGTAGTCGTTTAGGCAGTTTACCTTAGTGTTCTTGGGCACAGGGACTATGGTCATCTGTTTAAAACATGTTGGTATTACAGACTCAGACAGGGAGAGGTTGAAAATGTCAGTGAAGACACTTGCCAGTTGGTCAGCGCATGCTCACAGTACACATCCTGTAATCTGTATGGCCCTGTGGCCTTGTTAATATTGACTTGTTTAGTCTTACTCACATCGGCTTCGGAGAGCGTGATCACACAGTCTCCGGAACAGCTGGTGCTCTCATGCATGTTTCAGTGTTATTTGCTTCAAGGCGAGCATAGAAGTAGTTTAGCTCGTCTGGTAGGCTCGAGTCACTGGGAAGCTCTCTGTTGTGCTTCCCCTTGTAGTCTGTGATGGTTTGCAAGCCCTGCCACATCTGACGAGCGTCAGAGCCAGTGTAGTACGATTCGATCTTAGTCCTGTATTGACGCTTTGCCTGTTTGATGGTTTGTCGGAGGGCATAGCAGGATTTCTTATAAGCTTCTGGGTTAGAGTCCCGCTCCTTGACAGCGGCAGCTCTAGCCTTTAGCGCAGTGCGGATGCTGCCTGTAATCCATGGCTTCTGGTTGGGGTGTGTACGTACAGTCACTGTGGGGACGAAGTCATCAATGCACTTATTGAGGAAGCCAAAGACTGATGTGGTGTACGCCTCAATGCCATTGGAGGAATCCCGGAACATATTCCAGTCAGTCTGTGCTAGCAAAACAGTCCTGTAGCTTAGCATCTGCTTCCTCTGACCACTTTTTTTATTGATCTAGTCACTGGTGCTTCCTGCTTTAATTTTAGCTTGTAAGCAGGAATCAGGAGGATAGAATTATGGTCAGATTTGCCAAATGGAGTGCGAAGAAGAGCTTTGCATGCGTCTCTGTGTGTGGAATATAGGTGGTCCAGAGTTATTTTTCCTCTGGTTGCACATTTAACATGCTGATAGAAATTTGGTAAAACAGATTTAAGTTTTCCTGCATTAAAGTCCCCGGCTACTAGGAGTGCTGCCTCTGGGTGAGTGTTTTCTTCTTTGCTTATTGCGGAACACAGCTCATTCAATGCTGTCTTAGTGCCAGCCTCTGACTGCGGTGGTATGTATACAGCTACAAAGAATACAGATGAAAACTCTCTCGGTAGGTAGGGTGGTCTACAGCTTATCATGAGATACTCTACTTCAGGCGAGCAATAGCTCGAGACTTCCTTAGATATCGTGCACCAGCTGTTGTTAACAAAAATACATAGACCGCCGCCCCTTGTCTTACCAGACACCGCTGTTCTATCCTGCCGGTACATCATATAACCAGCCAGCTGTATGTTGATGTTGTCGTCGTTCAGCCTTCTCCGTGAAACATAAGATGTCACAGTTTTTAATGTCACGTTGGTAGTTTAATCTTCCGCGTAACTTGCCGATTTTATTGTCCAAAGATTGCACGTTTGCTAGCAGAATGGAGAGAAGTGGGTCAATTCAATCACCTACGAATTCTCAGAAGAGGGGGATCGGGGCTTGTTCCCGAGGAAGCAGTGTATCCTTCGCGTCGGGCTCGTCAGAGTGGTGAAATAAAAAAAAGGATTCTGTTAGTCCGTGGTGAGTAATCGCAGTCCTGATGTCTAGAAGTTATTTTCGGTCATAAGAGACGGTAGCGGCAACATTATGTACAAAATAAGTACAAGCATAAGTTACAAACAACGCAAATAAACAAACTAAAAAACACAATCGGCCGAGGGCACGTAAAAAGTCTGCCATCTTCTCCGGCGTAAAACGTCTGCCATCTTCTCTTACAATTACTAGGCAAAACAAACTCATTTTCACTAATATCATCAAACTCAACAAATCTTAGCACGTAGTTGGGCTCATTCAGTAGTTTTTACGCCTTAAAGTAGAATCCTGTTGAATAATTGTTAAGTACCATTTATATTATATTACCAAAACATACATTGAAAATGATGCCTTTGCTGCTTCCTGTTGTCATGGCTCAAAACACCGGTTTTAAATGTCCATGTTTATAATCAATGCTGAACTAAGTTGTGATATGTTGAAGACATACAAATGTATCCCTACACACGTGTCACACTTGTTCAAATGTCTTGTATTTTTCTAAATGAGTACCTTCTAAACTGCACATGAGCATCAGTATTTACCAAGTGGCCACTCTAGACTGAAACTGAATAGCTTGTTCTACTGTAATCAATAGCGCACGCAAATTAATCACTCACATCAATATTGTATTGAAGTCATATACCAATCGATAGATGAGATGAGAACCTGAAGTAGCCATTTATCCAGTAAAATCTCTGGGGGGAGCCTCCCGAGTAGCGCAGTGGTCTAAGACACTGCATCTCAATGCTAGCTGTGCCACTAGAGTTTCTGGGTTCGAGTCCAGGCTCTGTCGCAGTCGGCCGCGACCGGGGACGGCGCACAACTGGCCCTGCGTCGTCAGGGTTAGGGGAGGGTCTGGCCGGCAAGAATGTCCTTGTCCCATCGCGCACTAGTGACTCCTGTGGCGGGCCAGGCACAGTGCACTCTGACATGGTCACCAGGTGCACAGTGTTTCCTTTGACACATTGGTGCAGGTTAAGTGAACATTGTGTCAAAAAGCAGTGCGGCTTGGGTGGGTTGTGTTTCGGAGGACGCCTGGCTCTCGATCTTCACCTCTTCCGAGTCCGTATGGGAGTTGCAGCGATGAGACAAGACTGTAACTACCAATTGGATACCACGAAATTGGGGAGAAAAAGGGGTAAAGGTTTTACTAAAATAAAAATAAAAATCTCTGTGGGGAAATGTCTATGTGACTGAATAATCATTTTCATACTTTATAATATGTCCATATATAGTTATAATTTGTTTTAGGAACATCTACTGAAAATATTTCACCTTCTTTATTACTTTACCAAACATATCAAGACATTAGTGATGTTAAATTTGTGAATGTCTTTAAACAGCTTGTCCAGCGATTGCTATGCCACGTCTTTGCCGTGAATCAATCGAGCATGATAAAGTTTTTCTAATGACTGCCCTTTGACGTTCAAAAAATGTTGAACTAAGAACAGATATAGCCCCTGGTTCACTCCAGGCCTGACTGCCCTTGACCAGCACAAAAACATCCTGTGGCGTACTGCCTTAGCATCGAATATCCCCCCGTGATATGCAACTTTTCAGGAAGTTAGCAACCAATATACACAGGCAGTTAGGAAAGTAAAGGCTAGCTTTTTCAAACAGAAATGTGCATCCTGTAGCACAAACACCAAAACGTTCTGGGACACTGTAAAGAACATGGAGAATAAGAGCACCTCATCCCAGCTGCCCACTGCACTGAGGCTAGGAAACACTGTCACCACCGATAAATCCACGATAATCAAGAATTTCAATAAGCATTTTTCTACGGCTGGCCATGCTTTCCACCTCGCTACCTCTACCCCGGTCAACAGCTCTGCACCCCCCACAGCAACTTGCCCAAGCCTCCCCCATTTCTCCTTCACCCAAATCCAGATAGCTGATGTTCTGAAAGAGCTGGCAACATCTGGACCCCACAAATCAGCTGGGCTAGACAATCTGGACCCTCTCTTTCTATAATTATCCGCCGCAATTGTTACAACCCCTATTACTAGCCTGTTCTTCCTCTCTTTCGTATCGTCTGAGATCCCCAAAGATTGGAAAGCTGCGGGGGGGGGGGGGGGGGGGGGGAGAACCTCTAGACCCAAACTGTTACAGACCTATATCTATCCTACCCTGCCTGTCTAAGGTCTTTGAAAGCCAAGTTAACAAACAGATCACCAACCATTTCGAATCCCACCATACCTTCTCCGCTATGCAATCTGGTTTCCAAGTTGGTCATTGGTAAACCTCAGCCACGCTCAAGGTCCTAATCGATATCAAAACCGCCATCGGTTAAAGACAATACTGTGCAGCCGTTTTCATGGACCTGGCCAAGGCTTTCGACTCTGTCAATCACCACATTCTTATCGGCAGACTCAACAGCCTTGGTTTCTCAAATGACTGCCTCGCCTGGTTCACCAACTACTTCTGGCAGTCTCTATGGGGGTGCCACAGGGTTCAATTCTCAGGCTGACTCTTTTCTCTGTACACATCAATGATGTTGCTCTTGCTGCTGGTGATTCACCTCTACGCAGATGACACTATTCTGTATACTTCTGGCCCTTCTTTGGAGACTGTGTTAACTAACCTCCAGACGAGCTTCAATGCCATACAACTCTCCTTCTGTTGCCTCCAACTGCTCTTAAATGCAAGTGAAACTAAATGCATGCTCTTCAACCGATCGCTGCCCGCACGACTAGCCTCACTACTCTGGACGGTTCTGACTTAGAATATGTGGACAACTACCAATACCTTGGTGTCTGGTTAGACTGCAAACTCTCCTTCCAGACTCACATTAAGCATCTCCAATCCAAAATTAAATCTAGAATCGGCTTCCTATTTCGCAAACAAAGCATCCTTCACTCGTGCTGTCAAACACACCCTCGTAAAACTGACTATCCTACCGATCCTTGACTTCAGTGATGTAATTTACAAAATAGTCTCCAACACTCTTCTCAGCAAATTGGATGCAGTCTATCACAGTGCCATCCGTTTTGTCACCAAAGCCCCATATACTACAGACCACTGCGACCTGTATGCTCTCGTTGGCTGGCCCTCGCTTCATATTTGTTTCCAAACCAACTGGCTCCAGGTCATCTATAAGTCTTTGCTAGGTAAAGCCCCGTCTTATCTAAGCTCACTGGTCACCATAGCAGCACCCGCCCATAGCACGCGCTCCAGCAGGTATATTTCACTGGTCACCCCCAAAGCTAATTCCTCCTTTGGCCACCTTTCCTTCCAGTTCTCTGCTGCCAATGACTGGAACGAATTGCAAAAATCACTGAAGCTGGAGACTCATATCTCCCTCACTAACTTTAAGCATTAGCTGTCAGAGCAGCTTACAGATCATTGCACCTGTACATAGCCCATCTGTGATTTGCCCACCCAACTACCTCATCCCCATATTATTATTATTTTTTGCTCCTTTGCACCCCAGTATCTCTACGTGCGCATTCATCTTCTGCACATCTATCACTCCAGTGTTTAATGCTAAATTGTAATTATTTTTCCACTATGGCTTATTTATTGCCTTACCTCCCTAATCTTACTTCATTTGCACACACTGTATATAGACTTTTCTATTGTGTTATTGACTGTACGTTTGTTTATTTATGTGTTGTTTGTGTCGCACTGCTTTGCTTTATCTTGGCCAGGTCGCAGTTGTAAATGAGAACTTGTTCTCAACTGGCTATCCTGGTTAAATAAAGGTAAATAAAAAATACAAACGTAACGTTGCAGTGAAGTGACATAAATCGATGTAATGATGCAGCCAACCACCAGAGGATGGCAAATACAAGTTTATTCGACAGAGGGTGTTTAAGTGGTCCTAGAAAGGTCTGGATTGCTGTCTTCTGACTTACTAAATCAATAAAATAAGTAATGTAAACATTACTAAAGTAAAGTAATTCTAGTGTCCAGTTTCTGGGACTGCCAGCTTAAGGGGTTAAAATAATGAAATATTTCTGTTTAGGATGATAGTAAATTAAGATGTACTTCAATTACATATATTTCTTACTACTTTAACTACTTTAAAAATGCTCCTTAACACAATTGAACCAGGTGCTCTAGACTAGAGCTTCCATAGGGACTTTGCAGCAGGCTGAATGTTTGATGTCCCTAGTATTACACTCCAAGCAACTCAACTATGGGACTAAAACATGTTAAAAATAACTCCCATGGAAGATATATATCCTGTCGGCCATTTTGGAGAGAAGAAAGGGAATGGAGACTTCCCATGGTGACACAGCACTATACTGTGTACCACATGATCAAGGGTCCCATATTCTGTTTACTGTCGGCAACAAGAAAGACAGAGATATCATAGGAAAACATACACACTTACATGGCAGGCACAGAGAGAATAAAAAGTGTTGGATCGCTTAGCTAAAACGCACAAGCCTGGAAAGTAGTTTTTTATCCTCTTATGTTTGTTGTGTAGTAAATCTTTCCATTTTTATTTTCATTGTTTTATTCGTTTTTTCCTGTGAAGCACATGGTGTTGCATTCCTTGTCTGAAATAAAGCTTGATTTGATATGAAGTGTTGAAAGTTGTGGCTTTAAGTTCTGAACATCTAAAACCAGGAGCTAATATCATCCAAATCCCTCTTTTAGCTTAAGATAAAGTTAGCATAGTGATGTAGCATGTAGCCTTCTCCCCATGCTCCCTCAGTTTGTCTCCTGTCCCCCGTTTGCCTGGCAAATGTTTTGTGGAGTCTTTGTGTTGACTTGAGAGGTTGTTTACCAAAGCAGCTGAGTCTTCCACCTGGATGCCCTTGTCTTAGTTATAGCAGCCTCACAGGAGAAAAGAGCATTGGGTTGGAGAAAAATCGCCCTCCTTTAACCTATAGCAAACAATTCAATGGCGCCTAGCTATCATAGACACAGTGCTGCATAGAGTACTGATAGTGGGATGCTCAGTTTCTTGTACAACCTCGGAAAACTACACACAGACTCACAGGCAGACACCGGTGCGCAAATGGACATGCGCACACACACACACAAACACACACGCGCGCGCACGCACACACACCTTCCACAATCATAATCTACCTGGTGTGCAGTAACTCCAGAGACCTTGACTTAATGACAGTGTTTTTCTTAATCGTTTCTGTATGCACATACATTATTGTACAGCAGGTCCCACAGCTATACGATTAGGAAAAGATACATATCTACACGATTAGGCAGTCGGAGAGTGGAGGTGGAGCGATGCCGATACAAGATTTTCCATTGGCTTATCTTGAATCATCCTAACAGTAGCTTACGTTAGGTGAAGACTTGATCTGTTAATACTACAGAGTGGGCATTCTACAGAACTTGAGTTTACACCAGCCTGATATTCTAGTAAGCTATTTGTTTGCTTCAGATGGTTTTATACCTGTGCAGTAACACTGTAATTAAGAACATAAGGACAATACTGTATGACCATGTTGTGAAATGAGTCATTTCATTGTTCTGTAATTGTATAGTGGAGTAAACAGTTTACATTCGTACACATTTTAAATACACTAGTATATGGTCTATATAAAGTAGTTGAAGGTTATGGTTGCGTCACAATATCTGCACTTACCTTCATGGATTTGAAAGGAAATGAATGGTATATGGAAACTCCCTCTAGCCCATGTCTAAACAATTCCAATATTTTGATATGTTGGGGGAGTAGTGAACGAATGAACACTTCAGGAGGAATGAGAGAATATTGGGATGCAACCTATGTATTGAGAGAGTACACTGAGAGAAAATGTACACCACTAAATTGCCCCCCTGCGCTTCAGAGACAAAAAAGCACACAATGAATAAATGAACAAAAACTACCACTACAATAATTTTGCCTGACACATTTTTATCATGGTTGACTAAAGTACACAAGTAAATTATCCTACCTTAGGTTCCTCAGCAACAAAGCACGGCCAAATAATTGTTCTTTATTCATTTACAGTATATTCATCTTTGAAGAAAATTACACCTAGTTTTCTATATCAAAGACTGTTAGTTATCTGTCATATTGACATTTTCACACAGATAGGCTGTGTTGTACTGAAATAATGGCTTTCACAGTGATTTAGTTCAATGACTTTCTGAAACATAAACGCAGAAGAAAGACGAGGTGAGCCATTACTCTGGATAGATTATCCAGTGTGTGTGTGTATGTGTGTGTGTTTGTCCATGTGTGTGGTATCTCCTATCCTCTTATCTCCTGCTGTGGGGAGAGGAGTGGAGGTAGTGGGACGCAGGTAATCAGGATGACGAGATATGAAGAGCCACTGCAATGACCTCTTACTGCAGCAGTAATCATAGTCCATCACCTGGAGAAAAACACTCCGAACCAAGCCCCATCGGACGGACACACACACACACACACACACACACACACACACACACACACACACACAGAGAGAGCGAGCGAGCGAGCTAACAACTGCAGGAGATAAGAGGCGGTATTAGAACACAGTACATACAAACAATGAGAGATGGCTCTCAAAGAAAAGCTAATGCTCTACTGCTGTTTGTCTGAGGAAAAAACTCAGTGAGACAGACATGACTGGAATAGTCATTTAGCAACACAACACTGCCCAAGCAGCAAAATAATAGCTGCTCACTTTCAAACCTTAAGTTAAATTAGCAAGAAAGCAGCATTGTCTAATGGGTAACATATTGACTGTTTAAAAAAAATACAAATTTCTTCCCCTAGCCTTGTACCATAATAAAAGGCATATATTCTAAGAAGAGCCAACGTTATCGGTGGGCCTTAGAGGGCCTGGCCCGCCCTACTGTACCTCCTTGCCTGTCCAAATAAAATCTAAAAATATTGACAATTATAATAAATATAACTATTTCAATAAATACAAATGTTTGGGGTAATTTTACACAATTTTTCTCACAAATTTGAAGTTGCGATCTTGTCTCATCACTGCAACTCCGCAACGGGCTCGCGAGGGATCGAGACATGCGTCCACTGAAACACGACCCACCAGGCCGCGCTGCTTCATGACATTATGCTGGCTTAACTCAGAAGCCAGCCACACCATTGTGTCGGAGGAAACACCCTTTTGACTAACAACCGAAGGCAGCTTGCAGGCGTCCAGACCGCCACAAGGAGTCTCTAGAACATGATGACCTGGCCAAACCCTCCCCTAAGCCAGAGAACGCTGGTTCATTTACGCATCGCCCTTATGGGACTCCTGGTTATGGGTTCGAACCCCAGGCTGTAGTGGTGCCTCAGCACGGCGATGCAGTGCTTTAGACCTTTGTGTCTCTCGGAGGCCTATTCCTAATTTATTTAACCGAGACGCGCGCCGACAGAAATTGTCATTGTCAGATAAAGCATCCGAGCAAGCGAAACATCACTGTCTCAGTACGTGTAGCCAATGTAGCTCATTGCTGTCTGGACTAAAAGAGTATGACATTCTCTTTTCTTGCCAGACCGCATCATATACGTGGGGCTACATATTGTAAGACAGAAGGGCACTGTTTCGGTCGACCGGATGCTATTTTCGACTAACGTGCGAAGATAACCTACTTTTTTGAAGTGATTTGTTTTGCAATCAGATGGAAACATCATAACTGGTTGTGTTCATGTCACATTAAAAGGTAGTCTAATACATGCTCACAGTTAAAGCAGTCATTTGGACAGCTCATGAATGAAAAAAATGTATTACTCTGCCATTTTTAAAGTCAAGCCCCCCTCCGTCCTTGACTTTTCCTAAATAAGTCTATAATGCACACTGGCGTTGTTAGAACCTTAATATCACATACAGAACTGGTTCTCAAATAAAATAAAATTGTATTGGTCACATACACGTATTTAGCAGATGTTATTGCGGGTGTAGAGAAATGCTTGTGTTTCTAGCTCTGAGAGTGCAGTAATATCTAACAAATAATATCTATCAATTTCACAACATAGACCCAATACACACAAGTCTAAGTAAAATAATGGAATTAAGAATATATAAATATATGGACGAGCAATGTCAGAGCGGCATAAACTAAGATACTGTAGAATAACAGTAGAAATGTATATAGGCAGCAGCCTCTAATGTGCTAGTGATGGCTATTTAACAATCTGATGGCCTTGAGATAAAAGCTGTTTTTCAGTCTCTCGGTCCCAGCTTTGATGCACCTTTACTGACCTCATCTTCTGGATGATAGCGGGGTGAACAGGCAGTGGCGCCGAAGAACATGTCTGACGTTTTACATTCTCCCAACCAATTGTGCTATTTTGTTAGTTTTTTTTGCTTTTTGTGTAACTTATTTTTGTACATAATGTTGCTGTTACCGTCTCTATGACCGAAAATAACTTCTGGACATCAGAACAGCGATTACTCACCGTGGACTGGAAGAAACTACTGCTTTCACTGGAACAGGCACAGATCCCTGTAATTTGAAAAGATGCAGGAAATGGGGTCGCAGATCGGTCTGCCTTCTGAGAATCCGTAGGCGAGCAAGTAAACTCCCACTTCCATCTGTTCTTCTTGCTAACGTGCAATCATTGGAAAATAAAATTGATGACCTACGATTAAGATTATCCTACCAACGGGACATTAAAAACTGTAATATCTTATGTTTCACCGAGACGTGGCTGAACGACGATACGGATAATATAGAGCTCTATATTACTCGTAGCCATCTATTTACCACCACAGAATGAAGCTGGCACTAAGACCGCTCTCAACCAACTCTATAAGGCCATAAGCAAAGAAGAAAATGCTCACCAAGAAAAGGCGCTCCTAGTGGCCGGGGACTTTAATGCAGGCAAACTTTAATCAGTTTTACCAAATTTTTACCAGCATGTCACATGTGCAACCAGAGGGAAATAAATCCCAGACCACCTTTACTCCACACACAGAGATGCATACAAAGCTCTCCTCCGCCCTACATTTGGCAAATCTGGCCATAATTCTATCCTCCTGATTCCTGCTTACAAGCAAAAACGAAGGCAGGAAGTATCAGTGACTCGCTCAATATGCAAGTGGTCAGATGACGTGGATGTTACACTCCATGACTGTTTTGCTAGCACAGACTGGAATATGTCCCGGGATTCATCCAATGGCATTGAGGAGTACACCATGACATCGCCCCACAGCGACCGTACATACATATCCCAACCAGAAACCATGGATTACAGGCAACATCCACATCGAGCTAAAGGCCCGAGCTGCCGCTTTCAAGGAGCGGGAGACTAATCCGGACACTAATAAGAAATCCCGCTATGCCCTCAGACTAACCATCAAACAAGCAAAGCGGCAATACAGGATTAAGATTGAATCCTACTACACCGGCTCTGATGCTCGTCGGATGTGGCAGGGCTTAAAAACTATTAAGGACTACAAAGGGAAACCCAGACGCGAGCTGACCAGTGACGCGAGCCTACCAGATGAGCTAAAAGCCTTTTATCATTTTATGCTCGCTTCGAGGCAAGCAACACTGAAGCATACATGAGAGCACCAGCTGTTCTGGATGACTGTGTGATAATGCTCTCGGTAGACCAAAACCAAAACCTTTTAAACTGGTCAACATTCACTAAGCCGCAGAGCCAGACGGATTACCAGGACGTGTACTCAAAGCATGCGCGGACAAACTGTCAAGTGACTTCACTTGACAGTTTGACACCTCGCCATGGCCGAGTCTGTAATACCTACATGTTTCAAGCAGACCACCATAGTCCCTGTGCCCAAGGAAGCGAAGGTAACCTGCCTAAAGGATTACCGCCCCGTAGCATTCACATCGGTAGCCATGAAGTGCTTTGAATGGCTGGTCATGGCTCGCATCAACAGCATCCTCCCGGACACCCTAGACCCACTCCAATTCGCATACCGCCCCAACAGATCCACAGATGACGCAATCTCAATCGCACTACACACTGCCCTTTCACACCTGGACTAAAGGAACACCTATGTGAGAATGCTGTTCATTGACTACAGCTCAGCGTTCAACACCATAGTACCCACAAAGCTCATCACTAAGCTAAGGATCCTGGGACTAAACACCTCACTCTGGAACTGGATCCGGGACTTCCTGACGGACCGCCCCCAGGTGGTAAGAGTAGGCAACAACGCGTCTGCCACGCTGATCCTTAACACGGGGGCCCCTCAGGGGTGTGTACTTAGTCCCCTTCTGTACTCCCTGTTCACCCATGACTGCGTGGCCAAACACGACTCCAACACCATCATTAAGTTTGCTGACCACACAACAGTGGTAGGTCTGATCACCAACAACAATGGTAGGCCTATAGGGAGGAGGTCAGACAACTGTCAGTGTGGTGCCAGGACAACAACCTCTCCCTCAATGTGAGCAAGACAACGGAGATGATCATGGACTACTGGAGAAGGCGGGCTGAACAGACCCCCATTAACATCGACGGGGCTGTAGTGGAGCGGGTCGAGAGTTACAAGTTCCTAATTGTACACATCACCAACGAACTATCATAATCCTAACATACCAAGACAGTCGTGAAGAGGGAAAGACAAAACCTTTTCCCCCTTAGCAGACTGAAAAGATTTGGCATTGGTCCACAGATCCTCAAAAGGTTCTACAGCTGCACCATCGAGACCATCCTGACCGGTTGCATCACCACCTGGTATGGCAACTGCTCGGCATCTGACCGTAAGGCACTACAGAGGGTAGTGCATATGGCACATTACTGGAGCCAAACTTCCTGCCATCCAGGACCTATATAATAGGCGGTGTCAGAGGAAAGCCCATAGAATTGAGGAAAGCCCATCTCAATTGTGCATCGGTAAAAGTTTGTGAGGCTTTTAGGTGCCATGCCAAATTTCTTCAGCCTCCTGAGGTTGAAGAGGCATTATTGTGCCTTCTTCATCACACTGTTTGTCACTGATGTGTTTCCTACCTTCACCCCCTGGGGGCGGCCCATCAGGAAGTCCAGGACCCAGATGCACAGGATGGAGTTCAGACCCAGGGCCTCAAGCTTAATGATGAGCTTGGAGGGTACTATGGTGTTGAATGCTGAGCTATAGTCAATCAACAGCATTCTTACATAGGTATTCCTCTTGTCCAGATGGGATAGGGCAGTATGCAGTGCGATGGGGATTGCATCGTCTGCCGATCTATTGGGGCGGTAAGCAAATTGAAGTGGGTCTAAGGTGACAGGTAAGGTGGAGGTGATATGATCCTTGACTAGTCTCTCCAAGCACTTCATGATGACAGAAGTGAGTGCTACGGGGTCATTTGGTTCAGTTACCTTTGCTTTCTTGGGTATAGGAACAATGGTGGCCATCTTGATGCATGTGGGGACAGCAGACTGGGATAGGGAGAGATTGAACATGTCCGTGAACATACCAGCCAGCTAGGGATGCCATCTGGGCCGGCAGCCCTGCGAAGGTTAACGTGCTTAAATGTCTTACTCACTTCGGGTCACGGAGAAGGAGAGCCCACAGTCCTTGGTAGCGGGCCGTGTCAGTTGCACTGTGTTATCCTCAAAGCGGGCGAAGAAGGTGTTTAGCTTGTTTAGCTTATAGGAGGGAAGGTCATTTTTTTAATGGTTTTCCCCGTTGCCCCTCCTTCTCTCGACAGCAGGGCCTGCTCCCCTCCTCCCAATAGTTGACGATAGATGCCGTGCCCAGTTCATAATCACCCTGATAATTGCCTCGAAAGTGAACCTAAACTATACCGAAACGAATTTCACACATACAATAACAGATTAAATAAATAAAGTATGATGAGGGAAAATGGATGAGTTGATGAGCAAGGGGAAACAAATGATGCATAATTATGTAATCACCAATTGCGAATCAAGAACAGTGCGGGCCATTCTATTGCATTGATTGATTCTAATTCTAATGTCAAAATGTTATGTACTCTGTTATCAGTCTACTCTGGCCTACTTGTAGTACACGGTGAGAGCGTGAGTAATTTACAATGGCAAGAAGACCAAGACCAATGGATGCTGCGTTAGTGTTGCTACAAAATCTGAATGAAAACGGCTCAGATGGTGGGGAAGAAATGAATCAGGATGACATCGCCGATGAGTATTCTTCTCATTCTGAGCCTCAACCTGAACCTATACCTCCGAGGCCTAAGTGCAAAAAAAGACAGAACTGTGAGCAGTGAGCAGGTGCCCACGCCACCACCAAATGGAACGGTGAGACCGGAGAGAGGACGGCACCGTTTGGAATAGAACAAGCTGGTGAGAATTCCACGGGCTATTATCTGCACAAAATGTCCTCACTGAGAGAGTAGGTCCTACATCTCAAGCAAGAAACAAAATAGGCTAACACAACTCAACTGCTTTCGTTGTTTACGCTATGTGACATGGGCATGCTCCAACTGACAATGGACTTTTTGACTGCTGTCATATTAACATTTCTATTCACTATGCCATTTATTTCTTTTGTGATGATTTTCACTATTATCAAGCACACATGTTGTCACCATTTAACCATGCATCTTGCTGACCGTGCGTCTTGATGGTTCCAACACCAATGCTTTCTGTTTCGTAGTTGTAACAATATATATAAACAAATTAAAGTGTACAATATATCCACATAGGAGGTCCAGTGGGGAAAAAACGTGCCCCCTATGAAAATCAAATGCCCCTCCAACCCGTTCGTTCTGGCGCCGGCCCTAATTCTAAGTAGTATGCTAGTATAGACAATGGAACAGTGGAGGTTCTCCTGGGTCAAAAGTCAGAGGTCATAGGTCAGCTCACCTGCTCCAGTTTCCAGTGGAACTCTGCAGGGCGGAAGGTGTCAACCTGGGTGAAGTCTCTCCTGAGCAGGAAAACCAGACGGCAGTTGTGGACGTACAAGGAGTAGTGGTGCCGGTTCATCTCTGTAGAAGGATATGGGTATGTTACAGAAAACTGGCAATTACAGGCTTATAACATTCATAAACGTTTGAGTTATGTTAACTTCCTTATCTAGCCAGAACAGAATAGAGATATCCTCTATTCTCATTCACAGAAAAACATAGACATTCTAGACGGTACACTGCATAAAATAAAATGAATATTTCAAGATATTCAACCAAAAAAGCTATTTTCCACAGTTAAGAGTGAAAATAAATGATGTTATACAAATGCTCTGCTAAAGTGGTATCTGAAATTATATCTGTCATTATGGACAAAGGAGCTTATTGGTGCAAAATGTCCTGTAAATGCTATTGACGTGTGCCACTTTGAATTAAACCCTGCCACTTCACGAGGCAGCTCAATAAATGTCACAAGCTCCCTGTGCCATTGTGACATTGTGAAAGGCCCTGTGGGACGCTAATGAGGTGTGTGACTTCACAGCTTTTCTCTCATGGTGGCACTTTTCATCATAAACCCCCCCCCCTGTGCTTTTCCTTGGAGCCGCTGGGGTTACACACAGGGCTGTTTTGGCCGTGCATATTGATGGATTCTCCTTTTCGCTCAGTGTGAGAGGAGAGCTCGATGGAATCAATAAGAGCCTGTCAGGCCGCCTGTCTCCAGTCACACCTTCACAGCTCCAGTCTGACTCTGAAACTAGAAGTGGTCGACAGATGACAAAACAACCACTGGATTTACGCGACTACGCTACCTCCACTCCAGATTGGGCACAAAAATGTTCCTTATGTTCCACGTTGGGCGCCAACTGTCTTCACATTGGAAGCTCCTTTCTTACACATTACATTGAACAATAAATAGTAGCTGGAATAGTGGCTATTGCTTTGATTCTCTCTTAAAATCTTGTGACAGTTTGGGCAATAGCTCCACCACCGCACCACCATAAAATCATGCTTTGATTAACAATGAACTAGGATGGATCAAATCCCACAATTTAACCCCTTCCTGGTCTCACCGGTCTTGTCAGAGTTGCAGAGCAAGGTCTCCTTCTCTGCCCTCAGACCGGGGCTGGGCCCATGCTTCATCCACGTGGCGATGGTGAACTGGTCAGTCAGGTTCTGTGGAACCACCCGCTCCGGCACGTTGGACGCCTGCCGCCCGTCGAAGCGGAAGATGAGGTCGCTATCCCGCCCACTGTCTGTCAGCAGCGAGGCCGTCCAATTGGTGGAAGCGCTGGGGGCGGGGAGGAGGTCCGTGCTGCCGGACGCCGCACCTGGAGGACCAATTAAAGATGAGAACAGTCTGTGGGTGACATTTTGACACATGAAAAGTGACACAAAGGTTGAAAGGAGACTGATACTTGTAACGTTTGAGTTGGAAGATACCTAAAAACCTCTAATCCCACAATGTCCATGCAGGGTGTCGTACGGGAGATAAGATGCTGAACTGTTGCAGAACAGTCTTCGTTGGAAAAGGTATTTGCCATCTGTCTATTTCTCACCACAGCGTCACCCTCTCCATGTCACACAAGAGTTGACAGTATGAATCTAACGAGCAATGAATGACCCTGTATGTTAAGACACTTGTTTCTGTCCCCGAAATCCACACCCCGACCCACCCCTTTGAAGAAACAGGCCAGCTCTTTTAAAACTATGCCACATTCAAGCCTGTCAATCGATAGGGACGCATAAATCCACGCCCAGGCCTCTTTAAAACTGTGTCAGGACTTTCACTGTGATCAGGAGGAGAGAGAAGTTGATGAGATTCAGTCTCATACTCTCACTCTGCACAGTTTTCAGAAGGCCTTGTCAAATTCGTGACCCCTGCCTTCTTTTCATATTATTTTTGTATTGACCAGCCCACGTCTGACCATAAAAGCTATGAATTATTCAAAATTCCAACCATTCTCTGCTTAGGAAATAAAGTCCTTATTTTTTACCCATTTTTTTTTTTGTTTGGACAAATTTTTCAAATTGAACGGTAGGATGTTGTTGACCAAATTCAATTATCTTTAAAGTGGCTCTAGAAAATAACATGTTGGCCCTCTTGAGCAATCTCTGTGCGTTCTGTATTTATGTGTACCGGTATTTGTACTCTCACAGAAATCAATGTTGCTATTACAATTTGTTTTGTTGCATATTAGATAACGATTATGGAGCTTTGGAAAAGCTCCTGGCTTGCAAACGTTGCATACTAAAGGAGTAGGGAAAGACTTCTGCATCCAAATGAACATATCAAGTATGCATGTGTAGCCATTACTCAAACACAAGACTTAGGCTCGAGTCGAACAATAAACTGTTATTGCTGCATATACATTTTTTAAACCAACCATATCACGCTTCAGTTTTTCACAACAGGAAATAAAATCCAAGGAAGAAATATATAGAAAATCTGGGACCGTTCACATTTTCAACATTTCACAATGAAAATGTTCACTTGAGATTTCCTCCCAGAATTATTAATAACAATGATTCATAAGGTTGATCAAATATAGCCATTTCATTTAGCATATGCTCTTATAGAGCAGGACTTTCACTGTGATCGTGAGGAGAGAGAAGTTAGGGTTAAGTGCCTTGCTCAAGGGCACAGACAGATTTTTCACTTAGTCAGCACAGGGATTCAAACCAGCGACCTTTCAGTTACTGACTCAACGCTCTTAACCGCTAGGCTACCTGCCGCCTACCTGTAGATTTACAAATTACAATGAAATGACTCAACGTGACAAAACATTTAGAATTTAGAGTAGTTACAACCATGAATGAGTTGAGTGAAATAGAAACAACACACCCAATTGTCTCTATGACGTCATAAGTGTAATTAACGCGTTACACAATGTGCAACTGAACACAGGATGAAATGTTATTAGAACATTTTATTATTTTCTTTTCTCTCTTTCCCTTGTGGCTTACCACAGAGTTTCTGTAGGGACTTCTCAGAGTAGGTCTCTCGGTCGCAGCCCTTCCCAATGTGGCTGGTCTGCAGCTCCACCATGGCTCTCACCGCCGACAGCGGGCCGTCACAAGTCTCAAGGTGCATCTTGGGAAACAGTTGCTTGCTTCCTGTTCCGGGCTCATAGTCCATTCGTTTGTTCCAGCCTGGGAGAACAGGAGAAATATATAGTTTATTATTCCCAATAGAACATGTATTTTTCCTAATGCTTAGTAATTCAGATGCCAAAACTGGCTTGATCACTATTGCGCTACTGTAGATACAAACATTTCTAAATAGAACATTTCATTACTTCTGAAACAGTACTAAGAAATACAAAATAATCACCTAGAAACGATAAATGCTTTCAGCCACTGGCCAGGCTCTCCCACTGTTGTATTATTCTCCATTTGCATGTTTGGTATTTCACTTTGGGTGAAGGTCAGACCCTTAGCCTGTTTTCAGCTCAGTATATTTTATCCTACAGCATCTTTCACTACTATAGCCAGACTAGCTCCAGCACAGAGCCAATGCTACAGAGGAAAAGGGTTCCACTGAATACCAGAGCCAGCCTCTGAATTTGAAGGCGTCACGGAGCACTCCTCACTAAAGCTAAACAGGTGACAGATGACTTCACACACCAAGAAGCTTAAGGGGAAGTGAGGTTCTGACACAGGAGGCTACGCTATGCTAACTGCTAACCCACTGTGCTTGCTAATCCATGTCACACAATTGAGTGTTGGCGACACGTATGAACGGGGTCTGCTATCATGGTCTTCCATATCAAACCAATAACCCTTATCTGACACAAAAAGAAAGAAAGGCTGACCATTCTGAGTTTAAATGAAATCAGGTGTTAGGCTACTCAGTGGAATTTTTCTCCTGTAGCTAATGCTATAATGCTACAATGATCAACTTTGCTCTCAATGCTAATGAACATGCTAACACATCACCACAACGGGATTAATTTGACATGAATCACTGCCCAATTATGTCACAAACAAGATTGTGTTTACAGGTATTTCTATAACGATACAATTGAGTGGCAGACCAAGATCAGCTAACTACAGGTAAAATATATTAAATCAGAGAGTGTCTGTATCAAAAGGATGCATAGACCAGGTAGGGAGCCCCCAGACCTTTTCACACAGCAATATGAGAGTATAAGAACTGGGGGGAATAGAATACGAAAATAAGTGAAACAGTAGAATAAGAAGAGTGGGGAAGTAAAATGAAAAAAATAAGCGGCTTTAAGTGCTGAGGCAATCGTCAGAAGAAGTCTAGAGGGATGTTGATGGCTCTATACCAGACCAAAGTGATATGCCAGATTGCCAGGAAATGGCATGAAAATGCAAAAATGGGATGGGTGGCTAGAAGGATCTGCCACGATAGGTGGCATAATGACCAGAGAGATGGAGAGAACGGAACAGAGAGGGCGAGAGAAAAGTAGATGTAGTAAGAGAGAAAGGATGAGAGAGATGGAGAGAACGGAACAGAGAGGGCGAGAGAAAGGTAGATGTAGTAAGAGAGAAAGGATGAGAGAGATGGAGAGAACGGAACAGAGAGGGCGAGAGAAAGGTAGATGTAGTAAGAGAGAAAGGATGAGAGAGATGGAGAGAACAGAACAGAGAGGGCGAGAGAAAGGTAGATGTAGTAAGAGAGAAAGGATGAGAGAGATGGAGAGAACGGAACAGAGAGGGCGAGAGAAAGGTAGATGTAGTAAGAGAGAAAGGATGAGAGAACGGAACAGAGAGGGCAAGAGAAAGGTAGATGTAGTAAGAGAGAAAGGATGAGAGAGATGGAGAGAACGGAACAGAGAGGGCGAGAGAAAGGTAGATGTAGTAAGAGAGAAAGGATGAGAGAGATGGAGAGAACGGAACAGAGGGCGAAAGAAAGGTAGATGTAGTAAGAGAGAAAGGATGAGAGAGATGGAGAGAACGGAACAGAGAGGGCGAGAGAAAGGTAGATGTAGTAAGAGAGAAAGGATGAGAGAACGGAACAGAGAGGGCAAGAGAAAGGTAGATGTAGTAAGAGAGAAAGGATGAGAGAGATGGAGAGAACGGAACAGAGAGGGCGAGAGAAAGGTAGATGTAGTAAGAGAGAAAGGATGAGAGAGATGGAGAGAACGGAACAGAGGGCGAAAGAAAGGTAGATGTAGTAAGAGAGAAAGGATGAGAGAGATGGAGAGAACGGAACAGAGAGGGCGAGAGAAAGGTAGATGTATTAAGAGAGAAAGGATGAGAGAGATGGCGGAAAACGGAGAGCGCAAGAGGCAAATTAGAAACTCAAGGAACCTGACAGCTCCAGTGCAGGAAGGCCTCACCTCCCCTCGGCTTCGTCTGTCATCTTTGTCACCCGTTTTACATTTCGATTAACCTCCATATGTATCTGTGGTCCGCACCAGGCCTTCTTTATAGTCTAAGGGGCAGTTATAGTCATTTTATTGCTGTGTTTAGAGCGGAGAGTTGACAGCTGTCGAGTCTATTCCGTCATATATTCTAGGCCAAACACTCAGAGAGACAAATGACATGCCCAGGGAGAGGCAGACAGAGAAATGACATGCCCAGGGAGAGGCAGACAGAGAAATGACATGCCCAGGGAGAGCCAGACAGAGAAATGACATGCCCAGGGAGAGCCAGACAGAGAAAGGATGTTGTTAGAAGGCTAGCACAGAAAAGGTACAGGATTTCACCTGTGATTTTAATTAAGAGTTATACTCATGTTGTATACTGAACAAAACTATAAACGCCACATGCAGCAATTTCAAAGATTCTACCGAATTACAGTTCATAGAAGGAAATCAGTCGATTGAAACAAATAAATGAGGCTTTAATTTATGGATTTCACTGGGCAATGGGCACAGCCATTTGGGAACCAGGCCCACGCACGGGGGAGCCAGGCCCAATCAATTAAAATTAGTTTTTTTCCCCACAAAAGGGCTTAATAACTGACAGGAATATCCCCCCCCCCCCCCCCCCCCCCCCCCTCACACACACGCATCCCTCAGATGATCCCGCAGGTGAAGAAACCGGATGTGGAGGTCCTGGGCTGACGTGGACTGCAGTTGTGAGGTCGGTTGGACAAACTGCCAAAATGTCTAAAATGGCGTTTTAGGCGATGTATGGTAGAGAAATAAACATTCAATTCTCTGGCAACAGCTGTGTTGGACATTCCTGCAGTCAGCATGAGAATTGCACGCTCCCTCAAAACTTGAGACATTGTGTTGTGTGACAAAACTGCACATTTTAGAGGGGCCTTTTATTGTCCCCAGCACAAGGTGCACCTGTGTAATGATCATGCTGTTTAATCAGCTTCTTGACATGCCACACCTGTCAGGTGGATGAATTATCTTGGCAAAGGAGAAATGCTCACTAAAAGGGATGTAAACAAATTTGTACACAACATTTTAGGGAGAAATAAGCTTTTTGTGCATAGGGAAAATGTATTTCAGCACATGAAACACGGGACCAACACTTTACATGTTGTGTTTATATTTTTGTTCAGTATAGTTTTCTCTTTTGGAGGACAATACAATTATCTATATGTCTGTCCGTCCGTCCGTCTATCTATCTAACCTGGTAATGAACATATACTGTGTTGGTGTTGTCTTGAAGACCATAGAAATCTTGCATGCACGATTTCAAATAGAGCTATAATTTCAATAGACTTTCTATTCAATTACACAAGGCTTTTCTATTCAATTACACAAGGCTTTTCTGTTCAATGACACAAATCATACTCCAACACATTTCATTATCAGGTCAAATAAATTACTTGATGGAATATATAGTCATGTAAGTCATGGGCATAATATGTTAACGCCTTATTACATCTTGTATTTATGATTATATATGCCAAGATGAATGGCTACTAGCCTATGTGGGATTATGGCTGGAATTATTACACATTACGGCCCATTATGCAACATTTATGAGCTTCTTGTGAGCATAACGTGTTCATGTTTCTTATTGGTCTGAAGGGTACGACCAATGTCTCTCTTAAAACAAAAAGATTGTGGGATTGCCACACTTTTCTGTACAGTACTTTGCAGCTGTATGTACCGTCTGTTGCCATGACTTTGAGGACTATTAGATATAGCTCTATTTGAGGGTGACATTTACAGTGAGTGTCTCATGGAGAGCTGCCCTTTAGTATCAAGCTACCCCCCTTCATTCAGGTAATGGAAAAACTCTGGCCCCATTTCAAGCTACATTTCCAGCAAGAGGAATCACACACTGTCTTTAAATCTAAAAATCCTTAATTGGTGTAACTGCCACGTCCGTTTGGGATATTACAACAACAAACTGCAAACAACTAACAGTCCCCCCCCCCCCCCCCCCCCCCCTCAGACATCAATGCACACGTGACAGAACAACAGAATATGTACTGTTTAAAAAAATACATTAATTAACCACACTGCCTGACGCTCCTCAACCTTCGTTTCATCAACAATACCAAAACAATAACAAAGGCGCTGGGGAGAACTTTGCCAATGCGGACTCAACCTTTAAGGAAAGGAGAGATTTCTTGTAATTAGATGAAGGCGTCTTCCCAGCCTTTCTTCTCGTGAAGTGGCCTAATGACGTCTTTGACAGGGAAGCAGTGGGGGACCCTGTCCGCTTGTGAAGGCTTTTACTGTGTGACTGCTACAGTGGTACGAGACAAGATCCAGTCAAGTTCCACCGGCTTTCCTTAAACAATGTTTTCTTCCCTCTTGGGGCTTTATTCTAAAACGGGATATGCTGTATTCCCCTCTTCCCTTCTCCACAGGGGCCCCTGACCTGGATTGCTTGGGTAAACAGAATCGAGGAGGACTGTACAATCCAGAGCAAGGAGTGTGATAGGGATGATGAGAGCTCCTCTTTCTCAGAGGGAGAAAAGAACAGTGCAAGGCGAAACGCAGAGACACTGATAGTGCTGCAAACAAGTACCCTGAGTCATGCTGGCGGCCATTTTGTGAGGAGTAAACTGATTTCTGCTACAGTGTGGTAGCCTCTAACTTTGGGGAAGCCAAACTACTTATTGAATGCTTAGCAACCTGTTAGTAACTTTTGCGATCTGCAACTTAGATCTTTGCAGTGTGAACAGAGTCTTCCTCTGTGATGCCACTGACCTTGCCAGCCAGGTTTGCAGACGGGCTTGACATCGATGTGCACCGCCACACTCTCCGTCGCCCTCTTTTGGCCGCAGTCGAAGGCGGTCACCATGATCTTGTAGCGCAGCTGCTTGTCGTAGCTCAGTCGCTCCGTGTTTCTGATGTTGCCTAATGAGGGAGAGGAGAAATTAAGGTTAAAAAAACAAACATCACGAGCGTGAGGGATGCACTCAAGACAATTCAACTCACTGCTATCGTCTGTAAATCAATTCAGTTAATGTAATGTTCATCGATTTCAGTGAGTTGCTCTCCTATCCAAATGAATATCCTCATCACACTCTAACATCTAAGTGTGTTAGCCTTTATTTTCCCACCTTCCCTAAACTGAGGATATTTTGCTCAACTAGCTGGCAACCTCTACAGCCAGTTTGGTTGTCTGAGAGTATGTCAGTGTCTGGATCATAGAGATAGAGCACTAGAGAGGAACTATGGTTCGAGGTCCTATGACATCAGCCTCTCTATAGTTGTATCTCTATGGTCCTGATGCTGATGCTGATGCTGGTTGGCATTTCTTAAAGAATCTTGCCCTGGAGGCAGCTCTGCAGCTGTCAAGGAGAGGAGAGGAGGTCAGGAGCGGTGTGAGCCCTCCAACCTGGACAGCTCCACTCCCAGATGGACCCTATGAAGATGATGTACCCTCAAAAAGGAGGACATCTCAGTCTCTCACTTACTACTGTGAATCTGGGTCGGAGAGTTAGTGGAGTGGTACGTTGTTAGTGCTGATTGTGGAGATTAATGCCATGCAGTGAATCAAAAGGACGCCTTTATTCAGATGTAGTTCCATACAAGCAATCAGAGCGCTAAGGGTTTTGATGAAGACTGCAATAGCTGTGGTGGTTGCACTGGTCTCTACGGGCTGAACCCCAACTGAAGATGAGCAGGCATAACTCATTATTTTGCGGGAAATCTCCCATTGACAACAATGCACGATTAAGGCAAACAAATTGAGTTGTGTGGATTCTACCCTAAATGACACCTTAGGGAGAGCTCAATCAATCAAATGTATTTATAAAGCCCTTTTTACATCAGCAATCACAAAATGCTCATACAGAAACCCATCCTAAAATGCCAAATAGCAAACAACGCAGATGTTAGAAGCACAGTGGCTAGGAAAAACTCCCTCGGAAAACCTAGAGAGGAAACAGGCTCTGAGGGGTGGCATTGTTTGTCTTTGATTAAATGCGATACATTTACTGTAGCTGTGATACATCTCACACCATGATAGAACATAACCCAGCTAGGGTAAGTTACAAATGAGACATCACCAGTGACAGCTAGCAGGCCTCAGTCCCCGAGTCCCCACTTACATGATGGAGCTCCAATCCCAGCCTCATCTCCCATTGCAACACAATCTCACACTCAATTCGTGTAAATACAGTGCCTGGCAAAAGTATTCACCCCCTTTGGCGTTTTTTCTATTTTGTTTCATTACAACCTGTAAATTAAATTGATTTTTATTTTGATTTGATGTAATGGACATTCATAAAATAGTCCAAATGACTTGTTAAATTTTTTTTTTTACATAAAGGAAAAGTGGTACGTGCTTTGCTATGAAGCCCCTAAATAAGACCTGGTGCAACCAATTACCTTCAGAAGTAACATTATTAGTTAAATAAAGTCCACCTGTGTGCAATCTAAGTGTCATATGATCTGTCACATGATCTCAGTATATTTACACCTGTTTTGAAAGGCCCCAGAGTCTGCAACACCACTAAGCAAGGGTCACCACCAAGCAAAAAGCACTATGAAGACCAAGGAGCTCTACAAACAGGTCAGGGACAAAATTGTGGAGAAATACAGATCAGGGTTGGGTTATAAACAAATATCATTCACTTTGAACATCCCACGGAGCACCATTAAATCCATTATAATTTTTTTATGAATGAATATGGCACCACAACAAACCTGCCAAGAGAGGGCCCAACACCTACATCACCCCGAGAGCACCATCCCCACAGTGAAGCATAGTGGTGGCAGCGTCATGCTGTGGGGATGTTTTTCATCAGCAGGGACTGGGAAACTGGTCAGAATTGAAGGAATGATGGATGGCGCTAAATACAGGAAAATTCTTAAGGAAAACCTGTTTCAGTCTTCCAGAGATTTGAGACTGGGACAGAGGTTCACCTTCCAGCAGGACGATGGCCCTAAGCATACTGCTAAAAAGCAACACTCGAGTGGTTTAAGGGGAAACATTTAAATGTCTTGGAATGGCCTAGTCAAAGCCCAGACCTCACCACAGATTCTCAATTGGATTATGACTTAAAGATTGCTGTACACCAGCGGAACCCATCCAACTTGAAGGAGCTGGAGCAGTTTTGCCTTGAAGAATGGTCAAAAATCCCAGTGGCTAGATGTGCCAAGCTTACAGAGACATACCCCAAGAGGCTTGCAGCTTTAATTGCTGCAAAAGGTGGTTGTACAAAGTATTGACCTTCGGGTGGGGGGTGAGTAGTTATGCACGCTCAAGTTTTCTGTTTTTCTTGTCTTATTTCTTGTTTGTTTCACAATAAAAAATATTTTGCATCTTAAAAGTGGTAGGTATGTTGTGTAAATCAAATGATACAAACCCCCGCAAAATCAACTTTCATTCCAGTTTGTAAGGCAACAAAATAGGAAGAATGCCAAGGGGGTGAGATACTTTCGCATGCCACTGTATGTACAAAAAGTATCTCAGCAGATTTTGTGTGTTTTTGTGTGGCTTAATTAATGTGAAAAGACATACATTTTTGTGCAACTCCATTCATAGGAAAACACATTTTTGGGGGGCAAACTTCGGAACAATCTTTTGAAAGTTATTAGAGCAATGCATGATGGGCAATGGTGTTCAACATTGCCTTTTTTATTAAAAAATTAAAACATTTGTTAACAACCCAATATTGTTAATTAACCAGGTTGTCACCGAAATAATTCTAATAAAATAGTAGTCTTATGTTTAAAAAAAATGTATTATTAATTCCAAACCTGTTTTCTTTGTTTGTTTTCAATTATTAATTTGGGATACTGGTGCACTTGCAGTCAGAAAGGCCATCTTGTCGTGTAGGCAACAGTAGGCCCACACCATTTTCATAACGCATTTCATATTTTGTGGAGCCTACATTACACAATTTCCTTCATAATGCATTTAATACAAGGCTTCACTTTTTCCAGAATACACACACACGCACACAAACACTTACACACTCTCACTTTGTTTGTACTCATGTTATAGTCAACTCTTGGCATTTTGTATGAATTCTTTTTTTATCAAATATTTGTATCTAGTTGACATGTATTCATGATCTTTAACTGGCTAAGTGTTTGTATGTTTCAGTAATGATTAACATGGTTAAATAGTCATACATCTCTGCTTGATTTAGCTTTTGGTGTATTTGGCATTTTTATACATATTCTGTATTTCCAGTGAAGAAAGCAATAATTAATCAACACACTACTGTAAATAAATGGACATTACCTGTTTAAAAAAATAAATTGCTCTCAGTGAATAAATGGTGAGAAGCCATTTGGCTATGGGTTTCACAGCCCAATAATAATGATAGAAGTTATGAGAAGTTATCAGCTGACAAATGGTTTATTTACAACCTATGGTGTATACGGGGTTGGGAACAGTGGCATGGGAAAGTCTGACATTAATTAAATAGCCTAACCCTAAGCTATGTTCAATGTCAGCAGCAATTTCCAGTGAGAAATGGTCAGGGTTTCACAGCCCTATAACAATGATCCAAGTTACAGTACAAGTCAAACGTTTGGACACACCTACTCATTCAAGGGTTTTTCTTTATTTGTACTATTTTATACATTGTAGAATAATAGTGAAGACATCAAAACTAGGAAATAACACATACAGTGGGGCAAAAAAATTATTTAGTCAGCCACCAATTGTGCATGTTCTCCCACTTAAAAAGATGAGAGAGGCCTGTAATTGTCATCATAGGTACACTTCAACTATGACAGACAAAATGAGGGGGGAAAATCCAGAAATCCTGAATTTATTTGCAAATTATGGTGGAAAATAAGTATTTGGTCAATAACAAAAGTTTCTCAATACTTTGTTATATACCCTTTGTTGGCAATGGGAGGAAAATGTCAAGAACTTTGAAAGTTTCATCAAGTGCAATCGCAAAAAGCATTAATCGCTATGATGAAGCTGGCTCTCTCGAGGACCGCCACAGGAAGGGAAGATCCAGAGTTACCAGCCTTCAGAAACCAGCAATTAACTGCACCTCAGATTTCACCCCAAATAAATGCTTGTTGACACATCTCAACATCAACTGTTCAAAGGAGATTGCGTGAATCAGGCCTTCATGGTCGAATTTCTGTAAAGAAACCACTATTAAAGGACACCAATAAGAAGAGACTTGCTTGGGCCAAGAAACACGAGAAATGGACATTAGACCAGTGGAAATCTGTCCTTTGGTCTAATGAGTCCAAATTTGAGATTTTTGGTTCCAACCGCCGTGCCTTTGTGAGACGCAGATTAGGTGAACGGATGATCTCTGCATGTGTGGTTCTCACCATGAAGCATGGAGGAGGAGGAGTGATGGTGTGGGGGTGCTTTGCTGGTGACCACCGTCAGTGATTTACTTAGAATTCAAGGCACACTTCCCCAGCATGGCTACCACAGCATTCTGCAGCAATACGTCATCCCATCAAGTTTGCACTTTGTGGGACTATCATTTGTTTTTCAACAGGACAATGACCCAAACACAGGGAGTGTAAGGGCTATTTGTCCATGAAGGAGAGTGATGGAGTGCTGCATCAGATGACCTGGTCTCCGCAATCACCTGACCTCAACCCAATGGAGATTGTCAGCTTTGTGAACAAGTCCTGCGTTTTTGGTAACGGATGCTAATCTAGTTCCAGACAGTTTGATAGTTACCTTGTTACATGATGTGGAAGATGGCAGACGGAAGGGAGGGTGGTGCGACAGGTGCCGCTTCTCCTACAGATGCTGTTATTTTATCTAAAACATAATGTGTAAGCCAACCCCAGCTAATTAACTCATGCAAAGATTTAAAGGGCAATTATGCATTTGGTCTCCAGTGCATTGCCACGATTGTCAGTTATGTAGCTGCTCTACTGATTGTGTCATCCTAGCAAGGACCCACTGAGACTATCAATCTACTGCCGGAGAATACCAACACCAAACACATTGGTTCACCGTTCCACGGGAGCGGACAGTGCACAGCATACCATAATGTTCTGAATAATGGCCTACGTCTACCTAAGTCTACCTCACTGCCTATTCCACTGAACCGCTTCAGTAGTAAGGAGTAACAAACACAAGTCCAACATTTATCGGAAGCCAGCGATACTCACAGGAGTGGAAAGCAGTGGATGGCCTCGTCCACTGATCGTCGCCACTGCGGAAGTGGTCGTGATCTGATTTGCCGAAGGGAGGGCAGGGGATGGCCTTGTAGGCATCCAGGAAGAGGGAATAGCAGTGGTCGAGTGTTTTCCCAGCGCTAGTACTACAGTCAATGTGTTGGCAGAACTTCGGTAGCATTTTCATAAAATTTGCTTTGTTAAAATCCCCAGCTGCAATAAATGTGGCCTCAAGATATGTGGTTTCCTGAGTAGTGTAGTTCCTTAAGGGCCATCGTGGTATCGGCTTGAGGGGGAATATACACGGCTGTGACTATAACCGAAGAGAATTCTCTTGGGAGGTAATACGGTCAGCATTTGATTATGAGGTATTCTAGGTCGGGTGAACAAAAGGACTTGAGTGTCTGTACGTTATCACAATCACACCATGAGTGGTTAATCATGAAACATACCACCACCCTTCCTCCCGGAGAGGTATTTATTCCTGTCTGCGCGAATTACTGAGAACCAAGCTGGCTGTATGGACAGGGACAGTATATCCGGAGAGAGCCATGATTCCGTGAAACAGAGTATGTTACAATCCTTGATGGCTCTATGGAAGGAGATCCTCACCCTGAGCTTGTCTACTTTATTGAACATTAGCGAGTAATATATTCGGAAGCGTAGGATGATAAAGTCTACTCCGAATACCTCTTTTCCGCTGGCAGTGAAAAATTCTCAGTCTGAAGCCATTCGATTATGGGTTTCACATCCCTATAATAATGATGTTAATAATAATAATACAAGTTATAGCACCTTAAAAAGGGTTTATTTACAACATCTGGAGTATAACATGTTGGGCAAAGTGGAGAGTAGGAGAGTCTGACATATAACCCCTAACTTGGGTTCAGTCTTCGCCAATGAGAACCAAGAGGGGCCTAGCTTTGTCCTGGGAAAGGCTTCGATTCTAGGCCGTAGGAAATCCTATATCCATCTCATTAGATCGGAACAGGATGTCACACCCTGATCTGTTTCACCTGTCTTTGTGCTTTTCTCCACTCCCCTCCAGGTGTCGCTCATCTTCCCAGTGTATTTATACCTGTGTTCTCTGTTACCAGTTTGTTTTGTTAGTCAAGCCTACCAGCGTTTTTCCCCATGCTCCTGTCTTTTCTAGTTCCTGTTTTCTAGTTTTCCCGGTTTTGACCATTCTGTCTGCCCTGACCCTGAGCCTGCCTGCCGTTCTGTACCTTGTCACACCACCCTGGATTATTGACCTCTGCCTGCCCTGACCCTGAGACTGCCTGCCGTTCTGTACCTTATGGACTCTGATCTGGATTACTGACCTTTGCCTGCCCTTGACCTGTCATTTTGCCTGCCCCCTGTTCTAGTAATAAACTTTTGTTACTTCGACACTGTCTGCATCTGGGTCTTCTCCTGAAACGTGATACAGGACGGATCAACAGTGATTCATATCACTGGTTTGCAACCTAAAAAAATGATAGTTGTGTTTTGCTACATAACACACATGATTGGTCTACACATATGATGTGGATCATTGTCAGGTTATTAGATGTATAAGCTTTAGTAACAAAATAACACCATGGTTATAATAACTCTTTAAACAGGTAGTTTGTAAATGTGTAGAATGTGTTTGTATTGGGTCCACACTGGTAAGTTAAATTGTGTAAATTAGACAATAGCAGAGGATTGGTAACAGGCAGCAGCAGGAGAGGCAGCAGCAGCAGCAGGAGAGGCAGCAATATTTAGAGAAATGGACTTGGGAGGAAATCCTAGATGGGAGAAGACCCTGGGCACATCCAGGGGAATATCGCCGCCCTAAGGCAGAGCTGGAGGCGGCGAAGGCGGAGAGGCGCTGGTATGAGGAGGCAGCACGGCGGCGCGGATGGAAGCCCGAGAGTCAGCCCCAAAAAATGATTGGGGGGTGGGGGACACAAGGAGTGTTCCCCCCCCGCCTGTCCAGAGCTGCTAGAGTCTCCCGCCTGTCCAGAGCTGCTAGAGTCTCCCGCCTGTCCAGAGCTGCTAGAGTCTCCCGTCTGTCCAGAGCTGCTAGAGTCTCCCGTCTGTCCAGAGTTGCTAGAGTCTCCCGTCTGTCCAGAGCTGCTAGAGTCTCCCATCTGTCCTTAGCCGCCAGTCTGCAAGGAGCCGCCAGAGCCGGCAGTCTGCCAGGAGCCGCCAGTCAGCCAGGATCCGCCAGAGCCGCCAGTCAGCCAGGATCCGCCAGAGCCGCCAGTCAGCCAGGATCCGCCAGAGCCGCCAGTCAGCCAGGATCCGCCAGTCAGCCAGGATCCGCCAGAGCCGCCAGTCAGCCAGGATCCGCCAGAGCCGCCAGAGCCGCCAGTCAGCCAGGATCCGCCAGTCAGCCAGGATCCGCCAGAGCCGCCAGTCAGCCAGGATCCGCCAGAGCCGCCATTCAGCCAGGATCTGCCAGAGCCGTCAGTCAGCCAGGAGCTGCCAGAGCCGTCAACCAGCCAGAGCTACCCCTCAGTCCAGAGCTACCCCTCAGTCCAGAGCTACCCCTCAGTCCAGAGCTACCCCTCAGTCCAGAGCTACCCCTCAGTCCAGAGCTACCTCTCAGTCCAGAGCTATCCCTCAGTCCAGAGCTATCCCTCAGTCCAGAGCTATCCCTCAGTCCAGAGCTATCCCTCAGTCCAGAGCTACCCCTCAGTCCTGAGCTACCCCTCAGTCCTGAGCTACCCCTCAGTCCTGAGCTACCCCTCAGTCCAGAGCTACCCCTCAGTCCTGAGCTACCCCTCAGTCCTGAGCTACCCCTCAGTCCTGAGCTACCCCTCAGTTTTTTTTGCAGGTCTTCTGTTTCCCCACATTTATTGATGAATTAATTTCGCATCATGAAAATGTATCCCTATTCCTCAATCAAATACCTTAATCGATACCGCAAAAAAAATATCAGACAACTGCAGCGTTTTACTCCAGTCTGGCTACCCTCATAAAATCTGACATAGCACCAGCATCCCAAAGTATGAAGCGGGAAAAAAAGCATAGAAAACAGCATTAGCATTAATAAAAAGAAAAAGCGTAAGGCTACTATTGTAAGTATTTCGGTGACAACCTGGTTGATTAACAATATCGGGTTATTTTTTTATATAAATAAATGTGGGACACAAAAAAAGGCAGTGTTGAACACCATTACCCACAATGCACTGCTCCAATAACTTTCAAAAGATTGTTACGAAGTTTTCCCCCCCAAAGTTGTACAAAAATTGTTGTCTTTTCATACGAATTAAGTCACACAAAAATGTGTGTATTTTCACAAGAATTAAGCCACACAAAAACACAAAAATGCAAATACTTGTACATTTTGCGCAAATTGAATGTGAGATTGTGTTGCACCCGTTACTGTCCCCATGTGTAATATTTGAGTGAAATAGGGAACCTGTCAATACGTGTGTCTTTTGACTGCTGGGGAATTTACAGTATGACTACAGTATACATCCGCAACCATGAAAACTAGCATACACTACAGCTCTCTAGGACCCGATTCTCAAGTTCACCATCATTTGTATGTCTAAAGTAGATAAGATTGACTTTCTCTCCAGTACAGAATATAATGGGTTGTTCAGGATCGATGAGGGAGAGAATAAATATTCAGACAAAATTCTGAAAGAGCTGGAACTACAGTACCGCTATCTTTCTTTCTCTACTGTTTGGCTGTTTCTCCTTCTTACTCATTCTACTTCCCTGTCTCTCTTCTTTTCTCTGTTGATTCTTTCTTCTGGCCTCTCACCTTCTCTCTCACACATCCTCTCTCGCTTCCTCTCTCCCTCACTCTATTTCTTTCTGTCTCTCTCCTTTCCTCACTCCCTCCATCTTACTCCCTTTCTCCCTGAGTTGCAGAGGGCTGGCGGGCCTGTTTTATTTAATAACTCACTCAGGCCTCTGATCCACGGTTAATGATGGAGCCAGAAGCCCCCTCGGTACAAAACACACTCTGGCGGCCCCCATGCATCACTCCGCTCAGTTCTAATTGAGCACCACGAGCGCCAGTCGCACTGCAGACAGTGGGAGGGCTATAGGAGGCGAGGCGACTGGCAGCCGCAAAGCTGGAATGGCGGACAGTAACCCATAAAAGTCACAGAGGGGCCTGAGCCGTGCCAGAGGACATCAGAGTTACCAGACAGGGAAGAAGAAAATGAGAGAGAGAGAGAGAAGACAAAAAACAGAGGGGGAAAAGGAAGGGAAGCAGGGAAGGAGAGAGAAAGTGAGGAAGCGAGATAGAAACACAAAAAGAGTGAGAGAGAGACAAAGAGAGAGAGGGAAGAGGGAGGAGAGAGGCTAGCAGAGATGGCAGGCTGTGGAGCGTCTGATGTCATTTTGCCCGTCTGATCCGCGGGCTCCACTCGTCCTTGTGTTCCCGCTGATCACATAAAGCTGGATCCAGTTTCACATCACTCTGTATAACACTGCACTGTGATCAGAAGATGAATGGGGAAGCACTTGGAGAGTCCATGAATACAGCACGCTGACAAATGGTGTGAGAGATGTGCTATGAATATAATTAACCAAGTTCAGTTGGTTGGAGAAGATTCTGGCAACAGCAAATCAAATTTGCGGGTTCAATTCCCGCATGGGCCACGTGTACTGACTGTGAATGGACTGTAAGTCGATGTAGATACGAACTTCTGGTAATGACTGTATTCAAATTATGCCGAACCAATTTGATGGCCTGAGGAACAGTTTGTGTAACCAAGTTGAAGGAATTTACAGGGCCGTTTTCTGAGCTCGGAGATAAAAAATGTGTAGAGAGAGGCAAAGTGCAAAAGTTTGACCTAATGCAAGGTCAGTCAGAGTAGCCTATGCTTGTGTCATTTGACCTGCAGGTTCTGAGGTCAGGGGATGAGGTTAGAGTTCACTGACCATTGCGGTCAATGGCGAAGGGAGTGTCGGAGGTGACGATGTCGTAGTTGCAGATCTGGCTGTACTGCGGGGAACAGTCCTGGTCCCAGGCCTCCACCTGCAGGATGCTGTCGTAGATCTTCCCCTCCGTTACCGCAGCATGGTATACGGCCTCCCGGAACACAGGAGAGAACTCATTCACGTCATCCACCTGGATGTGAACCACCGCCCTGGATAGAGGGAGAGAGGGAGGGGGGAGTGAGTGAGTGAGTGAGTGAGTGAGTGAGTGAGTGAGTGAGTGAGTGAGCGAGTGAGTGAGCGAGAGAGAGAGAGAGCGAAAGGTGTGAGGGAAGGTAATGAGAGAGACCTTTGATGCTCTTTCTTCCAACAATAGGTAATAATGATAACAAAATACTCAAATGACAAACATAAACAACAACACAAACTCATTACCAGCTCAGGGAACATGAGAAAGAGAAACACCAGAGCAAGGGGGCATACAATACGTAAAAGTAAAATCCTTCACTGTTTTTTACTGATAGTTGTGCTGTAAAAAAATGAAGGTAGTGATGCAATGTTTTCGCACCGTAGCCATTGAGAGATATCCTCACCAAATCTAGGTTGGTTCGGGGCCTCTTCCTTTGTACTTTGTTTAAACAACCACAGGGCTGAACATACAGTAAGTCATATTTGAAATATCTCACTATTATTTTTTTTTTAAATCCAGTTTCTCAAACTCTACCTATAATTCTGCTGACAATGACCTTGTGACAAGAAGTGATGTTGCAACATGCCTTCCAAATGAAAGGCATTAACTTAATGACACCTACTTAGAATGTCCTGCAGTGATGCTGCTTAGCTGAGGCACACAGGCGCACGCACACGCACACACACACAGCTTTCACACTCTCCACATACGTTACTGCTACTCTTGTTTATTATCTATCCTGATTGCCTAGTCACTTTTACCCTTACCTCCATGTACATATGACCTCAACTGCACATTGGCTTGTTAAAGGGTACTCCTTGTATGTAGCCTCGTTAGTGTTATTTATTGTGGTACTATTTCTTACTTTTTAACTCTGCATTGTTGGGAAAGGGCTCGTAAAGTAAGCATTTCACGGTGAAGTCTACACCTGTTGTATTCGGCGCACGTGACAAATACACTTTGATCTGGATGAAAATAAAACAGATGCGCACACACTGGTTTTGACAGGTGCCCTATTTCACTTGGGAGACATTAATCAAAGATGACCATCCTGTGAAATCACCCTCTCATCTCTCTCTCTCTCTCTCTCTCTCTCTCTCTGTGCGACAATATCAGCCTTAGTCAGTGCACTAGAGCACAGCCTTCAGTAGCACTTCATCAGAGCAGGGCTATATAAGGCCTTATGTGAGACTGTCTGACTCATAAGGAGCCTTCGGGCCCCAGAGCTAAACATTGAGCAGGTCTCAGCTGTTACGAGGACTACAGAAGGCTGCTATTGCACGGCGGATGTGCTCAGCCACTGTCTGTGATTACAGTACTGAGGATAACTAAAGACTCACATACTGGACGCTTGGTATGTAGAGTTGCACCCCCACCCCACCCTTTTGCCCTCAGAACAGCCTCAATTTGTCGGGGCATGGACTCTACAAGTTGTCGAAAGCGTTCCACCGGGACTCTGGCCCATGTTGTCTCCAATGCTTCCCACAGTTGTGTCAAGTTGTCTGGATGTCCTTCGGGTGGTGGACCATTCTTGATACACACGGGAAACTGTTGAGTGTGAAAAACCCAGCTGCGTTGCAGTTCTTGACACAAACCAGTTTGCTTGTATAACGCAACATTTGTACAAAAATCGATCTCACACAAAAAAAAGATACAGCCAGACACACACACACACACACACACACACCCATTCCCTCCGACACACACACCAACCCCCCATCACACAGACCAACCCCCCTCCCTGACACACACTCCTTCCTTACTTGTGTGACTTCTTCCAGCTGACCCCGTTGGCCCCGGCCCCACAGTCGTAGGCCTGGATGATGAAGGTGTACTCCTTTTGGGTCTCACAGTCCACCAGGCCCTTGGCCCTCAGGACCCCCTCCCCTGACGTCTTGTTGAGGACCACCGCCTCGAACGGGGCCTCCTGCCCGTGGATCATAAACGCACAGATCTCCCCTGCAAGGAAAATGAGGAGGAGGAGAAGGTGGGGAGGAAGTGAGGGGGAGAGAGAGAATTAATAGAGAGATAATGGACATGGTTTGTCACCTCATTTTTCAGAGCTGGAAATGTGTCTCGGCGTGCCGCCACTCTGAACACTGTTATCGAGGACATGTATGTGTTTTTAGAGATGGTGGCAGAATACAGTTGAGCTGCTAAGAGACTGAAAGAGCTTTCTGCGGGTTGTAATCAACCTCAGTGGCATCATGTTGTGCCAGGCCAGACAGGGAGGAAGAAATGCAATTTGTGTTTGCTTGATTTTGCAATATTCCTCTCTCCAGGCCACCTTTCAGAAAAATTACGTTTTTAAGTCTAATGGTCCAATAGGAGAGAGACGCTGGTTTGCTATCTCGGTTTTTAATAGCACAAGTGGTATGACAATCAAATTAAATTGAAGTATGTTTAATTGTCTGCTGGAAATGATGACACAATTAGCTTTTTTTCTCTTTACCTTGTTGAATGAGTCAGATTGCTCAGTCCTCCCGAATGTAAGCACGGCCTTCCTAATGACACAGTGTAGTGTCTTTGCCTTGTAAGGGTCTCTGGTTCAAGCCAGAGGCCCTTAGTGCTAGTGACTATCGCCCACCTTCACTACACTGGTGTCAGAAGTGGGATGGATAACTGGTTTCCTGCAATTGCAAGAATTGTGTGAGTCTTTTTATAGAGTAATGCTGGGAAACACTTTCTTGGTGAATGGGGTGGGGTACGGTAGTGGGGTGGGGTAGGGTAGTGGGGCGGCGGGGTAGGGTAGTGGGGCGGCGGGGTGGGGTAGTGGGGCGGCGGGGTGGGGTAGTGGGGTAGTGGGGCGGCGGGGTAGCCTAGCGGACTAGTAACCGGAAGGTTGCAAGTTCAAACCCCCGAGCTGACATGGTACAAATCTGTCGTTCTAAACAGGCAGTTTAACCCACTGTTCCTAGGCCGTCATTGAAAATAAGAATTTGTTCTTAGCTGACTTGCCTAGTTAAATAAAGGTAAAATAAAAAAAGTCAACCACATCCATTGAAATTACACTTGGGGATCTTGTAAGACATCCAAACATCTTGGTAGGTTCACAAATCCCCCTCCAATATCCTCAACTTTTTTAGAAGTGATGCTACACAGAGTCACAGTTCTGAACACAATGATCTTTGTCAGCATCTCTCGCTGACATAAATTAAATATGGGCCTGGGTGTATATTCAAGAAGAAAATAACTACATATATCCCGCTGACTACACCAACTCAATAATATACATCCTTTTTCACTTTGGCTTTTTTATTGACGTTTCCGATTCTGGAACCAACTCTGTATTTCTGTTCTTTTCAGGGATTTGGGGAAATAGCCTTAGGGAACACACTCGCACCCCCGACCCTGTGACAGCCGATATTACTTCAACCTTAGCAGGGCGTCAGGAACAAAACCTGCCAAGGCCTCGTATGCACAAGCGCCACTGCCAAACTCGGATAAACCAAACTTTCTCTCTGTCTCTCCGCCTCAACTCCCCTGCATTTTTCATCCCTCGCTCTTTGTCTCCGTTTAAATATATATATATTTTTAGAACCCATTCCACCCGCTCAAATCATCACAACTCCATTCGGAATGGTGAAATAACAATTTACCCTTCGCGGTCCATCCGTCCTCGCTGCTGCCTGGGCTTGTAGTTTACATTTCCCCTCTATATTAGGCCCCACAATGCCTTATCGAAATTAAACGACCACCACAATGGGCGCGGAGCGGCAAGGTGCGCGGAGGGAGAAAATAATAATCCAAACACAGCGGGTGGCGTGCGAGGGCAATGATAAGCACAGCGTGGCTCTGAGCATCCAGCGCCTTCCAAATATTCTGTTAGATGGCGAGGGAGGAAAAGGGAGGCGAAGCCAATAGGAAATATGAAAATAACAAACACAATCATACACCACATATAAAATACACAAACATACAGAATACTGGGAATAAAATGCAAACATTTCCATTTAGTAGTAAAGTGTTTTAACACGAGAACCGCATGGCCTTTCAGCCTATAAATACCAGCTAGAGAACGTTGCTGGTTGTCCCCTTTAGTATACGCATCAGATATCAACCTACAAGGTGCAGCAAACACCAACGCTTGATAAATAGTGCATAAACTGTTATAAAATAATTCGTTGCATGAAGAAATATTTGTGAAAATATATCAATAAATGAACAAAGTTATTTGTTCAGATAGAGTCAAGGATATGTTTTGTATAATTCTACATAGTCTTAGCAAAACGTAGGACTAATAGCCTATTTTCGTTTCCCTTACAATAAAAACATTACGGTGTAATCCAATTGATCAACTTTATTTGTAGATTCGATTAGTAATAGAGTTATAGTAATTCATAAAGTCCAGTTACAGCTTCTTTTGACAAAGTAGAAACCAAAAATATAATAATAATAACATAACCAGCCAGGTCACAGGTGAAATGATTTTCTGTATTCCTAAACAAAAGCCTCAGTGCATGAACAGCTGTAAAGGATGAATTGCATAAATAAATGACATGTTGTTATTTTTAGTTTATTAATCATACTAGTTTTTTCTTGGTAGCCAGAGCAATGCTGCTGTCCAAGTGGTCATGTGCTGAACGCATGGGCAGCACAGACATGTGGAAATAGAGCTGCTCCTCTGTCAAATAACTCATAAAATTCAAGAGGTAAGTGTCCTAGACACTGCACAATATGCTCATTCTGATACTATAGAGAACTCAACATGTTTTACCTGCATGTGACTCTGAAGGAGGATTTGATAAAGTGACGCTCCTTTCCTTGGGATCTGTCATTTACAAGATGTACCCATCTCTCCGGTGTACAACATGACAACTGATAGGCCTAATTTTGTCACAATTCAGATTCATTGTCAATTTAATCTTGTCTATAGCCTAACTCTTATTATGTGTGAAATTAGTTTAGGTATAGTTTAGGTGTAGTTTAGATGTGCAGGCTGTCTGGCATCGTTTGTTTCCTGCTCATCAAGTTGGATAGAGTCAAGGATATGTTTAGCGTTATCCTTAAGGCCTGCTGCAACACATAGCATGTTGTCACTTCCCTTACAATGCATTTGATTAGTGCTAGAGTTACAGTCAATAAAACAGTCCTGTAAATGCAATCTGTTTACAAAGTAAAAACGTAAAAGAGAACGGTATCAACCCCCCCCAAGACGCATCAAATGATTTTGCTGCCGATCAAAAGTCAGCGACACAAATTCACCATTTCACTGTTGCCTTTCGAAATGTAATCAGCCTCTTCACCTTCCTTATCATTCAAGTTAGGCCTAATTGAAATTCAGTTGTAAAGTAAGGCGCATAATTATCGCCCATTCTTCCATTTGTCACTCATTCAGTGAGGAGAGAGAGAGACGTATTAGTGCCTGGCTGGGTACCAACGTCCTCCAGCACACTGTTTGGCGGGTTAAGTCAGGAATAGGTGTGGGGGAAAAAACAGGAAAAATGGCTCTCTTATATTTTTCTGTTTGTGATTTAAAAATTCGGACAAATGAGCAGCGTAAAATACAAACATTCAGGAAAAGTCAAGAGAAGTAGCATGACATGGGCTTTTTTTTTTTTTTTTTTTTTACAAAATCAAACGTCAGTGGCCACTATTCCACTGTTAATAGGGCATTGGGCCACCATGAGCCACCAGAACAGCTTCCATGCACCTTGGCATAGATTCTACAAGTGTCTGGATGCGACACCATTCTTCCACAAGAAATTCCATAATTTGGTGTTTTGTTGATGGTGGTGGAAAACGCTGTCTCATGCGCCACTCTAGAATCTCCCATAAGTGTTCAGTTGTAAATGTCAACCTGTGACTGAGACAGACAGACACACAACCTTTATATCCCCTATGCTCCTTTGAGGCCCCTCTTCCATTGTCACTGAGATCTCTTCTTGTAGCCATGGTAGCCAAAATAATGGGCATTTTTATACATGACCCTTAGCATGATGGGATGTTAATCGCTTAATTAACTCAGGAACTACACCTTTGTGGAAGCACCTGCTTTCAATATTCTTTGTATCCCTCATTAACTCAAGCCTTTCCTTATTTTAGCAGTTACCTGTATGTGTAAATGATAATGACAGACAGACGAAGAGATTTCAGGGAAGAAGATTCCTATCGTGTCAGCAGAAGTGCACTTTGCATCTCTCTTAAACGCCACTTAGATTGCCTCTCAAAAGCACTGCCAAAAGATGTGCTCTAGTAGTCTACTATTGACTCTGAATCGTACCGTTTTGGGCCTGAACTCTTCGGTATATACAGTATCTTTTGGGAAGTGGCTGTTTTCACGGTAAATGTGAAAATATAAAGATTTGTCAGGGGATTTGATAGAGTGCCAAGGTGTTTGAGAAGTGCTGTAGGGACGAGTGGGAGTCAGCAGAAATGATTCCGAGAAAAGTCAATCAAATTGAGCTTGTTTAATATTGAACATTCTGAGTTAGAAAAGAGCATTTGCTTTTAGAATGCCAGGTGGCATCCAAGCTCACCTCTAATTGAGCCTCTGAAATATTAAAACCAAGTCGTACTCCACAGAAATGTGTTTAGCAAAGATCAGGTTATGCTGCATTGGATTGTTCTTTAAAAAAAATCTCTCCCCCTATGTCACCATCTACGGAAGACGAGAACTCAACATTTGCAGCAGGCTGTGCAAAGTTTGCATCTGTCATTCTGATATAGGACTTTGACACACAAAACTCTGAAGCTGTCTTGATTTACGTTTTGAATTCAAGTCTTGTTCTTCCTCTTTGGACTTTATTGGAAGTTTTCTGTTTAATACTTCAAAGTAATTGGTGCAGTCTTGGTGAAATAATTGGTGCAAATACTGAGCTTGCCCATCTGGTCCGGCCTAGGGTGTCTATCTAGAACAGTGACCTCGCAAAATCATCCCTATGTCCAATTCCCTCCTACTGAGAAACAGACTACTTCATCCACCATGTTAATTCTCCTACTTTTAATCAAATATCATATTAGATTCGCTCTCGTGGTGTGTGTTTTGTCTCATCGCGAAGATGGCTTTGTGTGTGTAGTGTAGTGTGTGTGTGTGTGGAGTGGGTGGGTGTGGCTGGGAGGCTGATTAAAATGCGGGTCTCTCTTGGCAGACCCCATAGGCTTAAAGTCTTGATTTCGCTCATTCTCTCGCCTCTCAGCTAGTCATCTAACACTCTCAGACGAACCCACGTCCCCTTCTTTAATTACTTGCTGGATTACGCTTCTAGTCGCTAATGACCTGCTGCTAGCGCTCACACACTCCCAAACCTGGGATCTAACACGGAGGCAGGAGGAAGAGGAAGATGATGAGGTTCAGGAGTTTGCGCCTCGCCACATTTTCGTCTAATTTAGTTGATTCTGTTGATTTGTTCTGTATTTTTTCCACTCTGTGTCTGGATAATGAGTGGCCTAATGAAGTACGGACTGCTGCTAGCAAACAGGTCAAACCTATATATATGTACATTACATTGCTATGTGAGGTAAGACACCCGACTTTGGAGGAGAATGGTTTAGAAGATAGGCTACCCCCCAACAGCCTATTAAAGGGATAGCACATGCACACACACACACACACACACACACACACACACACACACACACACACACACACACACACACACACACACACACACACACACACACACACACACACACACACACACACACACACACACACACACACACACACACACAGCCCGAAGGAAACGCCATGACTCAAACAGTCTATGACCTTATAAAATGTCTCATCTAACAAAAACATTTCTACAGCGGCTCCTCGTCGTTTCCTTTCTCACAATAACAACCCACCCTTCCTGCAGATCCCCTTCAGTCCTCCATACTATCATAAGGTATTGGCTTCACCAGAAGACCATGGGCAGTGTCTGTTGCCAGTCACGGTAGACAATGTATTAGAATCCCATTAGGCTCTTTCATTAAGATAGGGGGGACCTCCTAATTGCATTTGGGAGATAGCAAAGGCAACCGTGTGACCCGTGCCACTTATAAACAGCTCAGCAATACACACGCACACCCTAACACACACACGCACTCAAACACACACTGAGACACACGTCAATGGATGTTGGGTGTTAATTGAATCACATCAAATCGAAAGCCTTGGGATGATAGCAACTGTAGGACACGTATGATTTTAACGGAGGAATCAGGTATAGTAGTATGATACTTCAACACAAAGAACTGACATGTTTGTTTACCAAACAATTCAGGTGTGAAGACTGTGTAAAATAATGGGAATAAAAAAAAGAGGTCATTATGTGTGTTTACCGTTTATTGGAATCTGTTTTAGCCTATCGGATCACTTGAATGACAAAGACACAGAGCAAAACAAAATTATTGGAAATTACAAACTGTTTTGATGATTAAGACTTGTCCGAGTTTCGCCGGGGCCTGAGCCAGTTCCAATCTCTGTGAGTGTCCCAATGGACCACAGAGAAGGAGTTAGTGGGTGTGAATCAGGTGCTGAAAGAGAGAGAGAGAGAGAGAGAGAGAGAGAGGGTGAAAGAGAGAGAGAGAGAGAGAGAGAGAGAGAGAGAGAGAGAGAGAGAAAGAAAGAAAGAAAGAAAGAGAGCGGGATAGAGAGAGGGGGGATAGAGAAAGAAAGAAAGAAAGAAAGAAAGAAAGAAAGAAAGAAAGAAAGAAAGAAAGAAAGAAAGAAAGAAAGAAAGAATGAAAGAGGGATAGAGAGGGGGGGTAGAGAGAGAGAGAGCCTGAGCCCTGGGTACCTAGCTCGTTGATTTACAGCATGAAGAGAGGGAAAATCAGGGAGCGTGAGAGAGAGGGAAAGAAAGTTGGAGGGATTAAGAGAGAAATTAATAAATATATAATATCTATACATACAGTGCCTTGCGAAAGTATTCGGCCCCCTTGAACTTTGCGACCTTTTGCCACATTTCAGGCTTCAAACATAAAGATATAAAACTGTATTTTTTTGTGAAGAATCAACAACAAGTGGGACACAATCATGATGTGGAACGACATTTATTAGATATTTCAAACTTTTTTAACAAATCAAAAACTGAAAAATTGGGCGTGCAAAATTATTCAGCCCCCTTAAGTTAATACTTTGTAGCGCCACCTTTTGCTGCGATTACAGCTGTAAGTCGCTTGGGGTATGTCTCGATCAGTTTTGCACATCGAGATACTGAAATTTTTTCCCATTCCTCCTTGCAAAACAGCTCGAGCTCAGTGAGGTTGGATGGAGAGCATTTGTGAACAGCAGTTTTCAGTTCTTTCCACAGATTCTCCATTGGATTCAGGTCTGGACTTTGACTTGGCCATTCTAACACCTGGATATGTTTATTATTGAACCATTCCATTGTAGATTTTGCTTTATGTTTTGGATCATTGTCTTGTTGGAAGACAAATCTCCGTCCCAGTCTCAGGTCTTTTGCAGACTCCATCAGGTTTTCTTCCAGAATGGTCCTGTATTTGGCTCCATCCATCTTCCCATCAATTTGAACCATATTCCCTGTCCCTGCTGAAGAAAAGCAGGCCCAAACCATGATGCTGCCACCACCATGTTTGACAGTGGGGATGGTGTGTTCAGCTGTGTTGCTTTTACGCCAAACATAACGTTTTGCATTGTTGCCAAAAAGTTAAATTTTGGTTTCATCTGACCAGAGCACCTTCTTCCACATGTTTGGTGTGTCTCCCAGGTGGCTTGTGGCAAACTTTAAATGACACTTTTTATGGATATCTTTAATAAATGGCTTTCTTCTTGCCACTCTTCCATAAAGGCCAGATTTGTGCAATATACGACTGATTGTTGTCCTATGGACAGAGTCTCCCACCTCAGCTGTAGATCTCTGCAGTTCATCCAGAGTGATCATGGGCCTCTTGGCTGCATCTCTGATCAGTCTTCTCCTTGTATGAGCTGAAAGTTTAGAGGGACGGCCAGGTCTTGGTAGATTTGCAGTGGTCTGATACTCCTTCCATTTCAATATTATCGCTTGCACAGTGTTCCTTGGGATGTTTAAAGCTTGGGAAATCTTTTTGTATCCAAATCCGGCTTTAAACTTCTTCACAACAGTATCTCGGACCTGCCTGGTGTGTTCCTTGTTCTTCATGATGCTCTCTGTGTTTTTAACGGACCTCTGAGACTATCACAGTGCAGGTGCATTTATACGGAGATTTGATTACACACAGGTGGATTGTATTTATCATCATTAGTCATTTAGGTCAACATTGGATCATTCAGAGATCCTCACTGAACTTCTGGAGAGAGTTTGCTGCACTGAAAGTAAAGGGGCTGAATAAATTTGCACGCCCAATTTTTCAGTTTTTGATTTGTTAAAAAAGTTTGAAAGATCCAATAAATGTTGTTCCACTTCATGATTGTGTCCCACTTGTTGTTGATTCTTCACAAAAAAATACAGTTTTATATCTTTATGTTTGAAGCCTGAAATGTGGCAAAAGGTCGCAAAGTTCAAGGGGGCCGAATACTTTCGCAAGGCACTGTATATATGGACATATACACTGCTCAAAAAAATAAAGGGAACACTAAAATAACACATCCTAGATCTGAATGAATGAAATATTCTTATTAAATACTTTTTTCTTTACATAGTTGAATGTGCTGACAACAACATCACACAAAAATGATCAATGGAAATCAAATTTATCAACCCATGGAGGTCTGGATTTGGAGTCACACTCAAAACTAAAGTGGAAACCACACTACAGGCTGATCCAACTTTGATGTAATGTCCTTAAAACAAGTCAAAATGAGGCTCAGTAGTGTGTGTGGCCTCCACGTGCCTGTATGACCTCCCTACAATGCCTGGGCATGCTCCTGATGAGGTGGAAGATGGTCTCCTGAGGGATCTCCTCCCAGACCTGGACTAAAGCATCCGACAACTCCTGGACAGTCTGTGGTGCAACGTGGCGTTGGTGGATGGAGCGAGACATGATGTCCCAGATGTGCTCAATTGGATTCAGGTCTGGGGAACGGGCGGGCCAGTCCATTGCAACAATGCCTTCCTCTTGTAGGAACTGCTGACACACTCCAGCCAATTGAGTTTGAGCATTGTCTTGCATTAGGAGGAACCCAGGGCCAACCGCACCAGCATATGGTCTCACAAGGGGTCTGAGGATCTCATATCAGTACCTAATGGCAGTCAGGCTACCTCTGGCGAGCACATGGAGGGCTGTGCAGGCAGCAGAACGTTCTCCACGGCGTCTCCAGACTCTGTCACGTCTGTCACGTGCTCAGTGTGAACCTGTTTTCATCTGTGAATAGCACAGGGCGCCAGTGGCGAATTTGCCAATCTGGGTGTTCTCTGGCAAATGCCAAACGCCTTGCACGGTGGGCTGTAAGCACAACCCCCACCTGTGGACATCGGCCCCTCATATCACCCTCATGGAGTCTGTTTCTGACCGTTTGAGCAGACACATGCACATTTGTGGCCTTCTGGAGGTCATTTTGCAGGGCTCTGGCAGTGCTCCTCCTGCTCCTCCTTGCACAAAGGCGGAGGTAGCGGTCCTGCTGCTGGGTTGTTGCCCTCCTACGGCCTCCTCCACGTCTCCTGATGTACTGGCCTGTCTCCTGGTAGCGCCTCCATGCTCTGGACACTACGCTGACAGACACAGCAAACCTTCTTGCCACATCTCGCATTGATGTGCCATCCTGGATGAGCTGCACTACCTGGGCCACTTGTGTGGGTTGTAGACTCCGTCTCATGCTACCACTAGAGTGAAAGCACCGCCAGCATTCAAAAGTGACCAAAACATCAGCCAGGAAGCATAGGAACTGAGAAGTGGTCTGGTCACCACTTGCAGAACCACTCCTTTATTGGGGGTGTCTTGCTAAATGCCTATCATTTCCACCTGTTGTCTATTCCATTTGCACAACAGCATGTGAAATGTATTGTCAATCATTGTTGCTTCCTAAGTGGACAGTTTGATTTTACAGAAATGTGATTGACTTGGAGTTACATTGTGTTGTTTAAGTGTTCCCTTTATTTTTTTGAGCAGTGTATATATATATATATATATATATATATATATATAGTACCAGTCAAAGGTTTGGACTCATTCAAGGGTTTTTCTTTATTTGTACTATTTTATACACATATAATAATAGTGAAGACATCAAAACTATGAAATAACACATATGGAATTATGTAGTAACCAAAAACGTTTTAAACAAATCAAAATATATTTTATATTTGAGAATTTTCAAACCCTTTGCCTTGATGACAGATTTGCACACTCTTGGCATTCTCTCAACCAGCTTCATGAGGTAGTCACCTGGAATGTATTTCCAATAACAGGTCTGCCTTGTTAAAAGTTCATTTGTGGAATTTCTTAATCCGTTTGAGCCAATCAGTTGTGTTGTGACAAGGTAGGGTTGGTATACAGAAGATAGCCCACTTTGTAAAATACCAAGTCCATATTATGGCAAGAACAGCTCAAATAAGCAAAGAGAAACGACAGTCCATCATTACTTTAAGACATGAAGATCAGTCAATACGGAACATTTCAAGAGCGTAGAAAGTTTCTTCAAGTGCAGTCGCAAAAACCATCAAGCGCTATGATGAAACTGGCTCTCATGAGGACTGCCACAGGAAAGGAAGACCCAGAGTTACCTCTGCTGCAGAGGATGAGTTCATTAGTTAACTGCACCTCAGATTGCAGCCCAAATAAATGCTTCACATATTCAAGTAACAGGCACATCTCAACACAACTGTTCAGAGGATTCTGCGTGAATCATGACTTCATGGTCGAATTGCTACAAAGAAACCACTACTAAAGGATACTAATAAGAAGAAGAAACTTGCTTGGGTCAAGAAACATGAACAATGGACATTAAACCGGTGGAAATCTGTCATTTGTCTGATTAGTCCAAATTTGAGATTTTTGTTTGCAACCGCCGTGTCTTTGTGAGACGCAGAGTAGGTGAATGGATGATCTACGCTTGTGTGGTTCCCACCATGAAGCATGGAGGAGGAGGTGTAATGGTGTGGGAGTGCTTTGCTGGTGACACTGTCAGTGATTTATTTAGAATTCAAGGCACACTTAACCAGCATGGCTACCAAAGCATTCAGCAGCGATACGCCATCCCATACGGTTTGAACTTAGTGGGACTATCATTGGTTTTTCAACACGACAATGACTCAACACACCTCCAAGCTGCGTAAAGGCTATTTGACAAAGAAAGAGAGTGATGGAGTGCTGCATCAAATGACATGGCCTCCACAATCACCCGATCTCAACACAATTGAGATGGTTTGGGATGAGTTGGACCGCAGAGTGAAGGAAAAGCAATCAACAAGTGCTCAGCATATGTTGGAACTCCTTCAAGACTGTTGGAATGTCATTCCTCATGAAGCTGGTTGAGAGAATGCCAAGAGTGTGCAAAGCTGTCATCAAGGCAAAGGGTGGCTACTTTGAAGAATCTAAAATCTATAAACTATTTTTTGGTTACTACATATTTTATTTTATAGTTTTGATGTCTTCACTGTTATTCTACAGTGTAGAAAATAGTACAAATATAGAAAACTCGTGAATGAGTAGGTGTGTCCAAACTTTTGACTGGTACTGTATATGGAGAGAGAGAGAGAGCGAGAGGGAAGGAGAGCTAATGCAGCTATAAATAGCTCTACCGGGCATGCCTCCCCTGAGTCTGTCCCCCTGTTTGCCTCTCCTCCTCCCTCTCTGGATGACCTCTGGTCAGGGGGCATCAATTATTTAGCTGTCAAAGTTGGCATCCAGGTGCTCCGCTCATCTCATCTCATCCCTTCCCGTCCCCCCTCCCTCTCTACCCTCTGCGTTCTACATTCCTCTCCTCTCTCTGCATCCTCCTCTCTAATCATCTACTTACTTTCTTTTCTCTTTTCTTCTCTACACCCTCCTCTGCCCTTTCTTTCTCTCTACCTCCTTCCCTTCCCATCTCCTCTCTACCTCCTTCATTCCACATCTCCTCTCTACCTCCTTCATTCCACATCTCCTCTCCACTTCCTTCCACTTCCTTCCGTCCTCATCTCCTCTCTACCTCTTCCCCATCTCCTCTACCTCCTTCCCTCCCCATCCCCTCTCTACCTCCTTCCATTCCCATCTCTTCTCTACCTAATCTCTGTCTCTTTTTGCCTGTTCTCTCATCTCCCTCCTCTCTCCATCTCCGCCCCAACTGAACCTGCTGCCCCCCACAGCCGCTTGGTTTCCTCTTGGCGGCTACACATTGACAGCTCCCGCATCTCCGGGGGTCACAGTGTCACCGAGACAGGGTTTCCTGAACGCCAGGAGCCCCTCGCTCAGGGATGCGCATTAGCCGGGACTTGGTACCTCTGCTGAGCAGAGGTACAAAGCCAACAGCGATTAGATTAGAACAGAGGCAGAGACAGAATGTGAGCACTGAGGTTTTGAGTCTCTCATGACAGCAGTGCCATGTACAGTGTACGCCTGTGTAGGTTTAGGTTTGTGTAATTTACTGTGACTTGGGTTGATACAATTGTGGAATGGCTGTCCCTTATGAGTATCCATGGTTGCCTTTGACAAAACAGATTTCAGCAATCATGCTGAGAGATGACCACTGGTACACTGAATGCAATAACCTATATTTAACATTGAGGTATAGACTACGTACCTATTGTTGTCACCTTGCACATCAATGACCACGTTTACGTGCGCACAGTATTCTCGGGATAAGCTGTTTACATGCAACATTTATATCCCCCTCACGAGTATCCCTGTATCCACAAATAAAAAGGTATATTCCTCCTTTACATTCTATGGGTTAAATGGAATAGTAAGTGAAATACGGACACTGACTGTAGGCCTGTAACCTCTCACATGTAGCGTGATACAGCACTTTACTTTTTACACATTGTGTTATGTACTTTTTACACATTGTGTTATGTACTTTTTACACATTGTGTTATGTACTTTTTACACATTGTGTTATGTACTTTTTACACATTGTGTTATGTACTTTTTACACATTGTGTTATGTACTTTTTACACATTGTGTTATGTACTTTTTACACATTGTGTTATGTACTTTTTACACATGGACAGTATTGTCCTTTTATGTCAACGATCCACACATAATACACTGTAATGTCAAAGTGGAAGAGAATCTATATGAATAAAAAAATACATATGAAAAAGAACACACTAATATATCGTGATTACATAAGTATTTCAACCCGAGTCAATACATGCTAGAAACACCTTTGGCAACGATTACAGCTGTGAGTGTTTTGGGGTAAATACCAAAGAGCTTTGCATCACTATTTGCCCAATATTATTTTTTTTCAATTCTTCAAACTCAGTCAAGTTGGTTGTTGATCATTGCTAGACAGCCATTTTCAAATCTTGCCATAGATTCTCAAGCCAATTTAAGTCAAATCTGTAACTAGGTCACTCAAGAACATTCAATGTCGTCTTGGTAAGCAACTCTAGTGTATATTTTACCTTGGCTTTTAGGTTATTGTCCTGCTGAAAGGTGAATTTGTCTCCCAGTGTTGAAAAGCAGACTGAACCAGGTTTTCCTCTAGGATTTTGCCTGTGCTTAGCTCTATTCCATTCATTTTTGTCCTAAATAACTCCCTAGTCCTTGATGATGATAAGCATAGCCATAACATGATGCTGCCACCAACATGCTTGAAAATATTAAGAGTGGTACTCAGTGATGCATTATGTTGGATTTGCCCCAAACATAACACTTTGTATTTAGGTTAAAAAAAAGTGCATTTCGTTGCAGTATTACTAGTATTTGGTGCCTTTTTGCAAAGAAGATGCATGTTATAGAACATTTTATTCTGTACAGGCTTCTTTCTTTTCACTATCATTTGATGGGTCCTCAGTTTTCTCATATCACATCCATTAACTATTAAAATCACCTTTGGCCTCTTGGTGAAATCCCTGAATGGTTTCCTTCCTCTCCGGCAACTGAGTTAGGAAGGACGCCAATATCTTTGTAGTGACTAGGTGTATTGATACACCCTCCAAAGCGCAACTGATAACTTCACCATGCTCAACGGAGTATTCATTGTATGCTTTTTTTATTTGTACTAATCCAGCAATATGTCAAATCAAATCAAATTGTATTAGTCACATGCGCCGAATACAACAGGTGTAGACCTTACAGTGAAATGCTTACTTACGAGCCCCTAACCAACAGTATAGTTTAAAAAAAATACATATAAGAATAAGAGATAAAAGTAACAAAGTAATTAAAGAGCAACAGTAAAAAAATAACAATATATTCGGGGGGGTGCCGGTACAGAGTCAATGTGTGGTGGCACCGGTTAGTTGAGGTAGTATGTACATGTAGGTATAGTTATTAAAGTGACTATGCATATATGACAACAGAGAGTGGCAGTGGTGTGGAGGGAGCAGGGCGGACAACGTAAATAGTCTGGGTAGCCATTTTGACTAGCTGTTCAGGAGTCTTATGGCTTTCAGGGTAGAAGCTGTATAAAAGCCGATTGTACCTAGACTTGTAGCTCTGGTACCGCTTTCCGTGCGGTAGCAGAGAGAACAGTCTATGACTAGGGTGGCTGGAGTATTTCACAATTTTTAGGGCCAATGTCAAATCTTTTCAGTCTCCTGAGGGGGAATAGGTTTTGTCGTGCCCGACTGTCTTGGTGTGTCTTGGTCTTCACGACTGTCTTGGACCATGTTAGTTTGTTGGTGATGTGGACACCAAGGAACATGAAGCTTTCAACCTGCTCCACTGCAGCTCCGTCGATGAGAATGGGGGCGTGCTCGGTTCTCCTTTTTCCTGTCATCCACAATCATCTCCTTTGTCTTGATCACGTTGAGGGAGAGGTTGTCCTGGCACCACACGGCCAGGTCTCTGGCCTACCACTGTTGTGTCAGCAAATGTAATGATGGTGTAGGAGTCGTGCCTTGCCGTGTAGTCATGAGTGAACAGGGAGTACAGGAGGTGGCTGAGCACGCACCCCTGAGGGACCCCTGTGTTGAGGATCAGCGTACATTCTCACATCACACAAAGGTGTTCCTTTTGTCCAGGTGGGAAAGGGCAGTGTGGAGTACAATAGAGATTACATCATCTGTGTATCTGTTGAGGCGGTATGCAAATTGGAGTGGGTGTAGGGTCTCTGGGATGATGGTGTTGATGTGAGCCATGACCAGCCTTTCAAAGCACTTTAAGTCTATGGGTCGGTAGTCATTTAGGCAGGTTACCTATCTATGGTGGTCTGCTTAAAACATGTTGGTATTACTGACTCGGACAGGGAGAGGTTGAAAATGTCACTTGCTAGTTGGTCAGCGCATGCTCGCAGTACACTTCCTGGTAATCTATCTGGCCCTGCGGCCTTGTGAATGTTGACCTGTCTAAAGGTCTTACTCACATCGACAGCGGAGAGCATGATCACACAGTCTTCCGGTACAGCTGGTACTCTCGTGCATGTTTCAGTGTTGTTTGCCTCGAAGCGAGCATAGAAGTAGTTTAGCTCGTCTGGAAGGGTTGTGTCACTGGGCAGCTCTCGGCTGTGTTTCCATTTGTAGTCTTTAACGGTTTGCAAGCCCTGCCACGTACGACGAGCGTCAGAGCCGGTGTAGTACGACTCGATCTTAATCCTGTATTGACGCTTTGCCTGTTTGATGGTTCGTAGGAGGGCATGGGGGATTTCTTATAAACTTCCGGGTTAGAGTCCTGCTCCTTGAAATTGGCAGCTCTAGCCTTTAGCTCAGTGCGGATGCTGCCTGTAATCCATGGCTTCTGGTTGGGGTATGTACGTACGGTCACTGTGGAGGCGACTTATTGATGAAGCCAATGACAGATGTGGTGTACTCCTCAAAGCCATTGGAGGAATCCTGGAACATATTCCAGTCTGTGCTAGCAAAACAGTCCTGTAGCTTAGCATCTGCTTCATCTGACCACTTTTTATTGATCTATTCACTGGTGCTTCCAGCTTTAATCTTTGCTTGTAAGCAGGAATCAGGAGGATGGAATTATGGTCAGATTTGCCAAATGGAGGGCGAGGGAGAGCTTTGTATGTGTCTCTGTGTGTGGAGTATAGGTGGTCCAGAGGTCTTTTCCCCAAGGTTGCACATTTAACATGCTGATAGAAATTTGGTAAAACTGATAGAAGTTTCCCTGCATTAAAGTCCCTGACTACTAGGAGCGCCGCCTCTGAGTGAGCATTTTCTTGTTTGCTTATGGCAGAATACAGCTCATTCAATGCCTTCTTAGTGCCAACCTCTGACTGATGTGGTATGTAAACAGCTACGAAGAATGCAGATGAGAACTCTCTCGGTAGGTAGTGTGGTCTGCAGCTTATCATGATATACTCAACCTCAGGCGAGCAATAGCTCGAGACTTCCTTAGATATAGTGCACCAGCTGTTATTTACAAAAATATATAGTCCGCCGCCCCTTGACTTACCAGACGCTGCTGTTCTATCCTGCCGGTACATTGTATAACCAGCCAGCTGTATGTTGATATTGTCGTCATTCAGCCACGACTCCGTGAAGCATGAGATGTTACAGTTTTTAATGTCCCATGGTAGCTTAATCTTCCCCATAACCTGTCGACTTTATTGTCCAAAGATTGCATGTTTGCTAGCAGAATTGAGGGAAGTGGGGGTTTATTTGATCGCCTTCGAATTCTCAGAAGGAAGCCCGCTCTCCAGCCTCTTTTTCTCCGCCTCCTCTTCACCCAGATCACGGGGGTCGGGCCGGTTCCCGAGGGAGCCGTATATCCTCCGCCTTGGGCTCATCAGAGTCGTGAAAGAAGAAAAAGGATTATGCTAGTCCGTGGTAGCGGCAACATTATGTACAAAATGAGTAAAAAAAAAAAAGTTACAATCAACGCAGATAAACGAACAAAAAAACGCAATCGGTTGCGAGCACGTAAAACGTCCGCCTCCTTCTCCGGCCCTTCTTTGTGAGGCATTGGGAAACATCCCCGGTCTTTGTGGTTGTATCAGTGCATGAAATTCACTTCTCGACTGAGGGAACGTACAGATCATTTGATGTGTGTTGTGCATAGATGGGGTAGTCATTCAAAAAGCATGTTAAACTCTATTATTGCACACCGAGTAAGTCCACTCAAGGTATTATGTGACTTGTTAAGCAAATGTTTTACTCATACATTTATTTAGGCTTGCCATAACTAACTACTTATTGACTGAACACATATCAACTTAAAAAAATATATATCCACTTTGACATTATGGGGTATTGTGTCTAGATCAGTGACACAAAATCTCAATTGAATCCATTTGAAATTCAGACTGTAACACAACAAAATGTGTAAAAAGTCAAGGGGTGTGACTACGTATTTTCTGCAGAAACTGTATATAATGAACTATTGCAGAATTATGCATTTCTTGCACTAAAATTATAATTTTGTCTCAGGAACAGCAGTGGAGAAATATGATTTATTTCTTTCATCATCTCTTGAGAAAATGTGAATGCACATGGAGGATTATGGGTTATCTTGGACACTTATGCAAGCGGACAGTATTTCAGCCACATAAAATATGCTCCCAAGACCAACTGAAAGTCTTATCAGAAAGGTGTTTAATTGTTTTCTCAGCTTTTAATTTCCTTTGAACCGGTCAAACTGTTGACATTTGGACATGTTGCCCCTTACTAATCTTTCCACTGTTTTGGAGTTATTGCGTTTTCTCCCTGGTCTCTAAATGAAACAGACAACTTTACCAGTGTTAACTAGATTATTAATGCATTCATTCTATCGATTTAAGACATTTTTCTGGTAAGCACTACTTTGTTTAGTCTTCTGGGGCAACAAGTTATGACAGAATAGAAGCTGCTATAGTTGAAAAACAAATAGCCTACCAAATGTCGGATTTTATAATATGACCTACCAAATTATAAGCAGAGTGTCACGTCCTGACCTTAGTTCCTTTTTTATGTCTCTATTTTAGTTTGGTCAGGGCGTGAGTTGGGGTGGGCCTGGTATGGTTCCCAATCAGAGGCAGCTGTCAATCATTGTCTCTGATTGAGAACCATACTTAGGCAGCCTGTTTTCCCACTATGGTTTGTGGGCAGTTGTTTTCTGTGTCTGTTTTTCACCATACAGAACTGTTTTGATTTTCATAGTTTCACTTTGGTTATTTTGTAGTCAGTGTTCAGTTATATTTCATTAAAATGGACACTTACCACGCTGCGTTTTGGTCCAATCTTTCCTACTCCTCATCAGATGAAGAAGATCGTTACACAGAGTCTTGTCTAAATTATGGGTGAAAGTAGTCAGTAAGCTCTACGGTCCAGCACGGCGTATCAGCAAAATGTATTATTATGGAAATATTATGGTGGGTCGAACTGCACAGGTAAACTCTTTTTTTAAAGTGATTTGTTTGACAATCAGATGAAAACATCATCACACAACACCCATGACATGCGAAACTGAGCCTGTGCATACCGCAAAAGCAACAGTGAATGGGACCAAGTGTTTACATGCCACAGTATCCTATCTAAGATCATTATATCCCAAGCATCTTTTCCAGGTTCCTCATAACTGGAATTCAAGCTTTTTCGGGTTATTGTAAATGGGATATGATGTCAACTCAAAAACAGAATACTTGAGTAATCCTGAATAATAATGGGAATATGGTGTGGATGTAAACGTGGTCAGAGAACACTGAAACAAATGCATCGCTCACACCCCGAATCCTTTATTCATTCAATCATCTTGTTGTCCCCAACGAGGAAATTAGGGAAGGGACTGTGGATCCGTTAGTATGTTCGTATGTTAGTCACACAGGATTTCTCAGAAAGCACTGGCTCAATTTTGACGAAAGTTGGGTGAATGATGCGTCTTGCAATTTAAGATCCGGCATTTACTAAATGACACTGATTGGCCCAAGGTGAGTCATTGTAATTAAAAACTTATTTTGGATCAGTGGGACGCTACAACATCCGGTGAAATTGCAGAGCACCAAATTCAAATAAAATTACTTTAAATATTAAACTTTCATAAAATCACAAGTGCAATACACCAAAATAAATCTAAACTTGTTTTTAATCCAGCCGCCGTGTCAGATTTCAAAAAGGCTTTATGGCGAAAGCAAACCATGTGATTATCTGAGGACAGCGCCCCGCATACCAAAACATGAAAAACATATTTCAACCAGGCAGGTGTGACACAAAAGTCAGAAATAACGATATAATTCATGCCTTACCTTTGAATATTTTCTTCTGTTGACACTCCAAAATGTCCCAGAAACATCACAAATGGTCCTTTTGTTCGATAAATTCCTTCTTTTTATCCCCAAAATGTCAATTTATTTGGCGCGTTTGATTCAGAAATACACCGTTTCCAACTCGCCCAACATGACTACAAATGATCTAATAAGTTACCTGTAAACTTAGTCCAAACATTTCAAACAACTTTCCTAATCCAACCTTAGAAATCCTAAAACATAAATAAATCGATCAAATTTAAGATGGAATATACTGTGTTCAATAGCGGATAAAAACAACGTGGAGTGAGCTCCAGTTCACGCACGCCAAACTGAAGAGTCCACTTGGCTTGACACTCACAATGAACAGCCCTACTTCTTCATTTCTCAAAAGAAAAACATCAACCAATTTCTAAAGACTGTTGACATCTAGTGGAAGCCATAGGAACTGCAACCAGGTTCCTCATAAATATAGTTTCCTGTAGAAACCTAATTGAAAACACAGTGTCCTCAACATTTATTTTCCCTGGATGGTTTGTCCTCGGGGTTTCGCCTGCCAAATAAGTTCTGTTATACTCACAGACATAATTTTAACAGTTTTAGAAACTTTAGAGTGTTTTTCTATTTACATCTACCAATTATATGCATATCCTAGCTTCTGGGCCAGAGAAACAGGCAGTTTACTTTGGGAACGCTTTTCATCCGGATGTGAAAATACTGCCCCCTATCCCAATGAAGTTAACCTCTATGGAATACCGGGACGGTTCTTGCTAATGTGTGCTAATGTGACTAGAATGACATTGCAAGTAACATCCAACTTTCCAGGACATAGACATGTCTTCTATGTGCAGAAAGTGTAAATTCTTGTTTATCTAACTGCACTGTCCAATTTACAGTAGCACAACACCACATTTTTTTATCATGACACTTGGTTTGATACATCCACATCTGAAGGTAAATAATGTACTTACATTCAGTGATCTTGCTCTGACTTGTCGTCCTGAGGGTCGCAGAGATAAAATGTATCATAGTTTTGTTTGATAAAATCCATTTTAATATTCAAATGTAGGAACTGGGTTCAAAAGTTTGAACCCCTGCTGTTTCTGGATTGTGCATTTGTAAAAAGTGCATCTGTAAAAGTTTGTGAGGGTTTTCAGAGGTTGAAGAGGTGCTTTTGCGCCTTCTTCACCACACTGTCTGTGTGGGTGGACCATTTCAGTTGGTTCGTGATGTGTTGCATGAAATGCAACTTCTGGAGAAGTGTGAATGCGATCTGTAAAATGGTTCCAGTAGGTTTAATAATCATTATATCTCTGAGCAGTAGAACAGTGAATGGACATTCCCCATTTCTCTTTATATTGGATCTTTATCCAGCTCCTGTGAAAAGTTTGTATATGCATAAAACCCTCCATATGTTGCCATGTCTGTATTACACTCCCACGGGGAGCAATTAGGGTGCCTGTAACTGTATTTAGACAGAGCCTATATAAAACAAGTTTTTAGTAGAATTTTATTCGAAATATACGCTGTCTTTTTAGATAATTTAATCTTATTGACTACAATTTACGGTAGGCCTAGCCCGTATATCAGCGTGACTGGTATGGCCTATGTTTAACAATGTTTTCTATCTTGAAGCAATGCATTTAGAACAATGTGGACTGCAAACATGTTCAACATATTTTGCAAATATTGTGCAGGCTATTTAACAAGCTAGATGATAATGGACTAACAATCAAATTGGAGTTGATGACAACGCAATGCATGAAAGACTGACCGTAAATACACAACTTGAAGCAACTACATATTTAGCAATTGGAGCACGTTCTGATTGGCCAGTGAGGGGCCTTGAAACACCCACAACTTGTTTATTCATAAAACCAAGGCCTTTCGCGCCACCGCCTGAAACTGCGCCCATAATTATGGTTTTGAAAATAGCAACAATATTAATGACACACCCGGAACCTGAAGTGCTTCTGCCAGCGGATAGGTTTACCATTGCGTTACGTTTTTTAAAATAGGGCCCTAGGACAGTGAACAACAGGACAGTAGGACAGTAATCAACAGAAACTACGGCTCTCAGGACTTTGCACAAAAAGGGAACAGTAATTCACATCAATTCCCTCTCTCCTCTTTTCCTCTGTTGCTATTAGACCACTATCCTCCCAGGATAGGAAACGCACTGCAAACCTTTGCCAGCCCTTTCAGCCTCATACATCTCTTTTTCCATCTCCTGCAGTCTCTCACTAATGAGAGCACTCTTCTTATCTCACTTTCTCTCTTTTTTTCTCTCTTCTCTCAATTTTTACTCTCCCTCTGACTTTATAACCCACTTTTCTCCCTTCAGCTCGTTCTCCCCCATATGTCTCTTTCCCTATCTCATGAACTCGACGTTTCTCTTTATTCTTCTCCGTCTCTCTCTCTCGCTCTCTTTATCGTTCCTATCGCGAGGGGCTTTATGGGGTGATCCAGACAGATGGTTCCTCATCAGCAGTCGCCCCGGCAGAGGTCGAGGGGATAAGATTTAGCACTTTTAGTTCTAATTAGACTGCAGTGAAGGGGCCACATAGGGGCTCAGGAACTGGACAGGGATAGAACACGGAGCCAGGCTCCACTTGAGAGATATGAATCGATGACGCGACGGCACAGATGTGCAAAGTCATAACGAGCCTGAGCATTGACGTGTCGTCTCTTAATTTGCATGTGTTGACACAGAAAAAGAATATTAGCTAGGCTAACGTGTGAGTTAGTGTAAAACAGGGATATTCAACTACAGATGAAGTCGAAAGTTTACATAGACTTTGGTTGGAGTCATTAAAACTAGTTTTTCAAAGACTCCCCAAATTTCTTGTTAACAAACTATAGTTTTGGCAAGTTGGTTAGGACATCTACTTTGGGCATGACAAGTCATTTTTCCAAAAATTGTTTACAGACAGATTATTTCACTTATAATTTACTGTGTTACAAATTCCACTGGGTCAGAAGTTTACATACACTAAGTTGACTGTGCCTTTCAATAGCTTGGAAAATTACAGAAAATTATGTCATGGCTTTAGAAGCTTCTGATAGGCTAATTGACATAATTTGAGTCAATTGGAGGTGTAGCTGTGGATGTATTTTAAGGCCTACTTTCACACTCAGTGCCTCTTTGCTTGACATCATGGGAAAACCAAAAGACATCAGCAATTTCCAAATGCCACGTTCATCAACGTACCACGTTCATCTGTACAAACATTAGTACGCAAGTATAAACACCATGGGACCACGCAGCCGTCCTACCGCTCAGGAAGACGACGCGTTCTGTCTCCTAGAGATTAACGTGCTTTGGTGCGAAAAGTGCAAATCAATCCCAGAACAACAGCAAAGGACCTTGTGAAGATGCTGGAGGAAAAAGGTACAAAAGTATCTATATCCACAGTAAAACAAGTCCAATATTGACATAACCTGAAAGGCCGCTCAGCAAGGAAGAAGCCACAGCTCCAAAACCGCCATAAAAATGCCAGACTACATTTTGCAACTGCACATGGGGACAAAGATCGTACTATTTGGAGAAATGTTCTCTGGTCTGATGAAACAAAAATAGAGCTGTTTGGCCATAATGACCATCGTTATGTTTGGAGGAAAAAGGGAGAGGCTTGCAAGCCGAAGAACATCATCCCAACCATGAATCACGGGGGTGGCAGCATCATGTTGTGGGGGTGCTTTGCTGCAGGAGGGACTGGTGCACTTCACAAAACAAATGGCATATGAGGGAGGACAATTATGTGGATATATGGAAGCAACATCTCAAGACATTGTTCAGGAAGTTAAAGCTTGGTCACAAATGGGTCTTCCAAATGGACAATGACCACAAGCATACTTCCAAAGTTGTGAAAAATGGCTTAAGGACAACGAAGTCAAGGTATTGGAGTGGCCTTCTCAAAGCCCTGACCTCAATCCCAAATACATTTTATGGGAAGAACTGAAAAAGCGTGTGTGAGCAAGGTGGCCTACAAACCTGACTCAGTTACACCAGCTCTGTCAGGAGGAATGGGCCAAAATTCAACCAAATTATTGTGGGAAGCTTGTGGAAGGCTACCCAAAACATTTGACCCAAGTTAAACAATTTAAAGGCAATGCTACCAAATACTAATTGAGTGTATGTAAACGTCTGACCCACTGGGAATGTGATGAAAGAAATAAAAGCTGAAATAAATCATTCTCTCTACTATTATTCTGACATTTCACATTCTTAAAATGAAGTGGTGATCCTAACTGACCTAAGACAGGGATTTTTTTACTAGGATTAAATGTTAGGAATTGTGAAAAACTGAGTTTAAATGTATTTGGCTAAGGTGGATGTACATTTCCTACTTCAACTGTATATTCTTATGGGGGTCCAAGTTAATACCAGGGGCCAGACATTTTCGACATTGCGATTATTCTCCAGAAGATCTTTATCAAAATCAAGGCACACCTTATTAAGCACTTAAATGTTGCTAAAAGTAATTAGGCTTAAGTTATTTTAAAGTTCTATGAACACAAAGCATTGTCTTATTACTGCCCTAACACACAGATAGTTATAACATGGACCAGCAAGCTATTTGTTTCTCTATTTTAGGACACACGTGTACAACTCATTTAAGGAAACGTTTGAATCTGGCCTTATTGCCATTATCTCAATTACAGCTATAAAAGATATGACAATCACATAGCCTTCCAAATTACCCAAAATAAAACAAATGTCAGTATGCTTTGAATTCATTTCCCCCAGTTATTAGATGTTTTTTCTTACACTGCCTTTCACATGTCTTGCGAGCGTCATTAAGAGAAACAGAAGGAACGTACGTGTTCCTGAGGAATCTTAGCGTTCAGGGATGGGGTCATCATAGCTCATGTAGGCCAAACTGTTCAAATGCTAGAGCCAAATTTATAGGAAGAAAAAAAAATCAACATGACACATTAGCGCAAAAAAAAACAAAAAAACTGCTAGCAGCGCAGTATATGGGACATAATACTTGGCACAGTATATGGGACCTTAAAACTTGGCACAGTATATGGGGCCTTAAGAGGACTGGTGAGGGGTGCTATTTTGGGGCACTAATGCCTACTGTCTCACACATCCCGTGGCTCCATCTCCAGCCGACCCTGCATTTTAAGAGCATTGGCGCTCTACAAGTACCACTGCATTATTGATGGACAAGCAGAGGTAGGCTTTATAAAGACAGAGGGAGGGAGAGAGAAAGAGGGAGTAACAGGTAGAGACAGAGCCAGACGAAACACAGCCACTGCAAGAGAGGAGAGAGGGGGTTGGAGAAGGGATGAGGAGAGAGAAGGGTAGAAGTAAAGAGAGTACGAGAGAGAGAACGCATGAGATGGGTAAAAAAATATGTGTGCCAAGGGGAAAATACACAGCTTGCACAGCTTTGCAGTGGGATTCCTCTCATGGGATTGTGTGCCAAGTGACAGACACAATGTTTAGGTGAATGCACATCTGTACACACTCCCACACACAGGAATATATTTTCAGTGTTCATGCATTGTTAGCTAAGAAACACAATACTCTTGCTTTGTCAGTCCTGCCCAGCCCTCGAGCAAACTATTAACCTTGACACATGTACATACCGTAATGATCTTGTAATTGGAAAAGTTTGAAAAACCCACACGATTTCCCATGTGGAAAATCACATGATTTCACATGTGACATTTCCACATGTTTTGCGTGTGAAATCCATGTGATGGAACACTTCTCATGTGATGATGTTTTTTTTTTTTTTAACACTTCGCATGTGATTACATTTCACATGGAGTTTGTGATTGCGTAACTTTTCACATGAGATTTTACAGGTGATGTCCTGCAAACAAAAAATTGTATTTATGATACACTCACAGTCCTTTTAACATACAGTGTTTTCAACTTGTGTATTTGACCACATTGAGTGTTTATTTATACAGTAATTATTTTTCAACATGTCCTTCCCTGGGATTTGAACTCACATCCTCTTGGTTCACTGCATTCCAATCTTCCTGCTACTCCACCATATCTGTGTCGGTAATTGATTTTGCCTGTATTCCTTAACTTTGGACTTCAAAGGAAATCTCAGCTTTGTTAAAAAAACACACTCAAGAAAAATAATTATATTTATCACAGTAATTCAGGAGTAACATTAAAACAGAATATTATGCCACACCAACATTAGACAACTATACAGAAAACCCTCAAATTGCTGAAATAAGTCAATTAAATCAATCTTTGAATAGTCAGGATAACTGATAGCACTAAAATAGCAGTGTAGATGGCACTCTTTTTCTAAGTGGTAATGAATATGTGTGGTAACACTACAGACTTTGTGGCTCAGCAGAAAGGTCAAGGTAACGTTAATCCGGAGGTTGAGAGTTCAAATCCCAGGTTCTGTTAACTGAACAGCAATTGCACATGTGTAAATGTGGTTGTGATCTCATGTCATGCTTTAGCTGAACAGCAAAAACACATGTGTTCCAAAAAACACATGCACTATATATACAAAAGTATGTGGACACCCCTTCAAATTAGTGGATTCAGCTGTTTCAGCCAAACCTGTCGCTGACAGGTGTACACAATCAAGCACACGTCCATGCAATCTCCATAGACAAACACTGGCAGTAGAATGGCCTTACTGAAGAGCTCAGTGACTTTCAACGTGGCACCGTCATAGGATGCCACCTTTCCAACAAGTCAGTCAGTCAAATTTCTGCCCTGCTAGAGCTGCCCCGCTCAACTGTAAGTCCTGTTATTGTGAAGTGGAAACGTCTAGAAGCAACAAAGGCTCAGCCCGCGAAGTGGTAGGCCACACAAGTTCACAGAACGGGGCCGCTGAAGCGCGTAAAAAATCCTCTGTCCTCGGTCACAACACTCACTACTGAGTTCCATACTGCCTCTGGAAGCAACGTCAGCGCAAGTACTGTTCGTTGGGAGCTTCCTGAATCCTCACACAAGCCTAAGATTACCATGCACAATGTCCGACCCCCATACCCTTTCACAACCACTGTGGAGTGAGTGTCAGTACTATGTATCTATGCTATGTGTAGTCAACTAGTATAATTAGTGTTTGAGAAGTAAATATGGTGAATATTATTAAGGCTCTGGTCTTCTAAGATACAAACGGGTATACAACAAAAAAGATAACTACACAATTCATTAAGTATAGTGTAGATAATCATTGTACCATCTAAACTGCTGCAAAATATATTTACCATAACCAAAAATGTAGTATTTTCAGCTGTTTGAAGCTGGTATACAAAACCGAATGTAAAAGACACAAAAACTAAACTTAAGAACGGGAGCTTAGAAATAGTGCACATAGAACAGATCTACCACTTCTTAGACTTGCTTTCAATGAGAATGACAGATCTATAACACACATTTCTATGGGAATTTGGTCAGGTCGCCCAAAAAGTTACATATTGCAGCTTTAAGATGGTTACTAGTTGTAGATTTACCGTATTTTCACCACAACTAGACAAAAACCTCCAGGGGACCATGACACAACATTCTGAGGACGTCCTAAAAACGGGAACTTGACTAAACCTGGGGGGGACCATGACTGATTAAATTTAATTAATGTCAATTGTGCCTTTAAAAAAAAAAAGTATTCTAAATGACATTTGACATCTCGGCTTTCAAATATTGCCACGTGTAGTTTCGTGTTCTCACATGTTGACATTTGGCATCCCCGTGTTGTCACATTTATTTCACATGAGATCGTGTTCTAACGTTGATTCACGTGATCACATTTACTTCACATCAAATCACATGTGATCACATGTGATTACAATGCTACATTTCTGTGGTTTTTCCGTAAGGGCACACAACAACAGCCTGCTACCAAGAGGTATGTGTCAAAGACAAACTTTTCAATCTATTTTGATATCACACTCTTGCAAGTGAAGCACAGTACATTTGAAAAGGGCATTGTGTGGGAACAGTTGGTGGAAATGTATCAAATCCAGCCATGTCTCATATTATAATAAATGGTGAAACTGTTTGGTGTGGAGTTTGTCTATGATTGCCAGTTTGTCTGCTTCTCCAATGTATGTGACACAATTACTGTATAGAGAGGGTCTCCAAATACCAGGGACCTGAAATAGTTTGCTCTGAAAACCATCTTCAAACTATATCCATGTTTATCAAGTACCAGAAAACGGTTTGGTCCATGTTAAAGTCTTTTGGAAATTCAGCCAGATAAACCACAACATTCGGCGTGGCTTAGAACAGGGCCCCAGATTGTGATATTAATTGAAGGTGGCTTCTGTTTCTGTCAGAGACATAAATAAACAAAGGAAGACAGACGATCCCCCATATTGGCACTGACATTAATATTAGTTTCCCAACTCAATAAACTCTGTAGCTATATCTCTCTGACTGTAGTTGGTGTGGGTGTGTTGGGAACTAGACACGTGGCCACATATTGTGTTTATATATATATATACATATTTCTTTTTTTATTATGGATCCCCATTACAGCTACTATTCATGGGGTCCAATCACAGATTGCACAGTTACATACAATAAAACAGTACAGGACACAACACATTATTACACACTATTCTACCATAGCATAATCTACAACACGAAAATCAATAATACGGCCAAATAACAATATCAAATGTATGTGTGTGTCAGCATGTGTGAGTCAGCATGTGTGTGTCAGCATGTGTGTGTCAGCATGTGTGTGTCAGCATGTGTGTGCGAATTTGTGTGTGTCTGTCTCTGTGTCTCTTCATAGTCCACGCTGTTCCATAAGGTGTAGTTCTATCTGTTTTTTAAGATCGGATTTTACTGCTTGACTGAGTTCCCTGATGTGGAATAGAGTTCCATGTAGTCATGGCTCTATGTGGTACTGTGCGTTTGCCGTAGTATGTTCTGGACTTGGGGACTGTGAAGAGACCTGTGGTGGCATGTCTTGTGGGGTATGTATGGGCGTCTGTGATTTCAACATGTCAACCAATCCCTCGCACAAAGACGAGAGGTCTAATTGTAGTTGTAACGTCTCTCTTTGTGGCACTTTACCATAAGGCTGGACAGTAGTCCAGGTGCAATACAACTAGGGCCTGTAGGACTTGTTTTGTTCATAGCGATGTCAAGAAAGCAGACCTCTCTCCATCTTAGCTACCGTTGCATCAATATGTTTTGACCATGACAGTTTACAATCCAGGGTGACATCAAGCAGTTTAGTCTGACGCTTGCTCAATTTCCACATTACTCATTGCAAGATTTAGTTGAGTTTTAGGGTTTAGTGAATGATTTGTCCCAAATACAATGCTTTTAGTTATTTTTTAAATACTTAGGACTAGCCTATTTCTTGCACTGGAAATCCAAAGAGCAAATAGATAATAGGTTCAAAATACTGATGTCTATGATTGACAGACTGACTTGAAAGTACCTTAGTCTCTTGGACCTTTATCACTGTTTCCTCGATCTGCGGTTGTAGCACAGTAGAGCTCATTTCCTCTCATTATGAATGTTACTAGTATTATGTAGTTGGTATTGTAGTGTTTTCCACAAGCACATAGGGTAGCCAGTCAAATAGAAAAATAGCCAGCAACGTGCCCCAGGGCCGAAATACACAACAAAATTATTGAGTACTTTATTGAGTTTACCTCCCAGATAAGAAACATTTGTTGCAGAAAGACATGATTTTACAATTAAAATCACTGAAAATGTATGAATTCAGTTTATTGTCAGTTGTTTCGGATATCGTCTCGGTCCTGCCCTATATGATCAGGTCTATTTTCTAAGTAAGAGAACATTAAACCTTTTTTCACCTTTCTCTTGAGCTGAATGTCTTATTTACAGTTTTACTACAAGATATGAATTGTCACAATGATGTTTGTTCTTCAAATGTAGATAGTCCACATTGTCATGAAAAAATGTATTAAAAGGTTGAATTGAAAAAACAAAAGGTCGGAAGTATTCTATCTTTCTGATTTGACATTAAATTAATTAGAAATTAACATCAAGTAGGGCTCTATAAATTCTGAGAAAAAAATGTTATTTCCTAAATTCCATTTTCTTTGTTTTGTTTTTCCAGTTTGACATATTTTTCCCTTTTTCAATAGAAAAGCATCAGGCCTCCTGAGTGGTGCAGTGGTCTATGGCAGTGCATCACAATGATAGCTGTGCCACTAGAGATCCTGGTTCGAGTCCAGGCTCTGTCACAGCCAGCCAAGACCGGGAGCACCATGGGGCAGCGCACAATTGGCCCGGTCCGGGTTAGGGGAGGTTTTGACCAAAAGGGATGTTCTTGTCCCGTCGCGCACTAGTGACTCCTGTGGTGGGCCGGGCGCAGTGCATGGTGTTTCCTCCAAAACATTGGTGTGGCTGGCTTCCAAGTTAAATGGGCATTGTGTCAAGAAGCGGCTTGGCTGGGTTGTGTTTTGGAGGACGCACGGCTCTCGACCTTCGCCTCTCCTGAGTTGTAGAAAAAGGGGTATAAAAAATCCAAGTCCACAACAATGCTTAACAGGAGACCACTTTTGAGGTCTAGGAAAAATCGGAGAAATGTACAATTGATGTTTGGGTGTAGTTACCCTGTAATTCAAGTGAGCACCTAGCAATATTCTGTTGTTTAGCTGTGTTTTTTGTAGCGCACGTGATGCGAGAGTTTGCAAAACAAATACCCACTGGATTGATGAAAATAATCATAATATCATTCTGTCAGGTACAGTAAGCATACAGTGGGCTACTTTGTTAATTGAGAAGGTTTTAGAGAAAAGCCTTTCCATCTACCAGAAGACTTTTCATTATCGTCATCGCTATCGGCAATGTGGTAGTGGAAGACGCTAAGTGGTAGACGCGCAAACACACAGACAGAGGCATTCTTGTTGCTTCTTCAAAAACTTGAAGGAAATACAAATCTCTGATGCATTCTGTTCATGTCTTATGATAAACCTTGAAAATTGTGGAATTACATTTTAATGCCTGGATTCCGTGAGGGCCCTAATTATCATATTTGGACCAGAATGCTTCTCTCCACAACCTATTGATGCTGCCACCACCATGTTTCACCGTGGGGATGGTTCCAGGTTTCCTCCAGACATTACACTTGGCATTCAGGTCAAAGGGTTCAATTTTGGTTTCAGCAGACCAGAGAATCTTGTTTCTCATGGTCCGAGAGTTTTTCGGTGCATTTTGGCAAACTCTATGCAAGATGACGCCGACAGAGATGGTCGCCTCGCTTCAGGTCCTTATTAAACTATGCAGTTATTAGTTTTCTTCCTGTATTATTTCTTACATTGTTAGCCCAGAAAATCTCAAGTGTTATTACATGCAGCCAGGAAGAACTATTGGATATAAAAGCAACGTCAACTCACCAACATTACGACTAGGAATACGACTTTCCTGAAGTGGATCCTTTGTTTGGACCTCCACCCTGGACATGGGATCTAATCCCTGAGGCCGACCCAAAACAACGCGTTCACCGCAGGTCGCCGCAGGTCAGACTTAGAAGGCGAGCACACCATCAACGACTACCGAGTAAATTACTTGCCAATATCCCATTCCTAGACAACAAGGTGGATGAAATTAGGGCACGAGTTGCCTTCCAGAGAGACATCAGAGATTGTAACATTCTATGTTTCATGAAACATGGCTCACTCTGGATATGTTGTCAGAGTCGGTACAGCCACCCGGTTTCTTCATGCATCGCACCAACAGAGACAAACATCTCTCTGGTAAGAAGAAGGGCAGGGGTGTATGCCTTATGATTACAGACTCATGGTGTAATTATAACAACATACAGGAACTCAAGTCCTTTTGTTCACCTGACCTAGAATTCCTTACAATCAAATACAATCGATTATAGTCACAGCAGTGTATATCCCCCCCAAGCAGATACCTCGTCGGCCCTGAAAGAACTTCACTGGACTCTATGTAAACTGGAAACCATATATCCTGAGGCTGCATTTATTGTAGCTGGGGATTTTAACAAAGCTAATTTGAGAACAAGGCTCCCTGAATTCTATCAGCATATCGAATGCGCGACATGAGCTGGTAGCATTCTGGACCATTGCTACTCTAACTTCTGCGATGTATACAAAGCCCTCCCCCGCCCTCCCTTCGGGAAATCTGACCATGACTCCATTGTGTTGCTCCCATCCTATAGGCAGAAACAAAAAACAGGAAAAGCCTATGCTCAGGTCTATCCAACGCTGATCTGACCAATCACATTCCACGCTTCAAGATTGCTTCGATCATGTGGACTGGGATATGTTCTGGGTAGCCTCAGACAATAAAATGTAAGTATACGCTGACTCTGATGAGTAAGTTTATTAGCAAGTGCATCGGAGATGTTGTACCCCCTATGACTATTAAAACCTTCTCTAACCAGAACTCGTGGATTCATGGCAGCATTCGTGCAAAACTGAAAGTGTGAACCACCGCTTTTAATCATGGCAAGGTGACTGGATCATGGCAAGGCGACATGACCGAATACAAATGTTGTAGTTACTCCCTCCGCAAGGCAATCAAACAAGCAAAGCGTCAGTATAGAGACAAAGTGGAGTCGCAAGTCAACGGCTCAAACACGAGGCGTACAGTTGAAGTTGGAAGCTAACATACACCTTAGCCAAATACATTTAAACTCAGTTTTTCACAATTCCTGACATTTAATCCTAGCAAAAAAATCCCTGTCTTAGGTCAGTTAGGATCACCACTTTATTTTAAGAATGTGAAATGTCAGAATAATAGTAGAGAGAATGATTTATTTCAGCTTTTATTTATTTTATTTCTATGTCGATATAGGACTTGTTTTACTGTGGATATAGATCATTTTGTGCCTGTTTCCTCCAGCATCTTCCAGCTGTTGTTCTGGGATTGATTTGCACTTTTCGCACCAAAGCACGTTCATCTCTAGGAGACAGAACGCGTCTCATTCCTGAGCGGTATGACGGCTGCGTGGTCCCATGGTGTTTATACTTACGTACTATTGTTTGTAGAGATGAACGTGGTACCTTCAGTTATTTGGAAATTGCTCCCATGGATGAACCAGACTTTGGAGGTCTACAATTTATTTTTCTGAGGTCTTGGCTGATTTCTTTTGATTTTCCCATGGTGTCATAATGGTAGGCCTTGAAATACATCCACAGGTACACCTCCAATTGACTCAAATGATGTAATTTAGCCTACCAGAAGCTTCAAAAGTCATGACATCATCTTCTGGAATTTTCCAAGCTGTTTAAAGGCACAGTCAACTTAGTGGATGTAAACTTCTGATCCAATGGAATTGTGATACAGTGAATTATAAGTGAAACAATTGTTGGAAAAATGACTTGTGTAATGCACAAAGTAGATGTCCTAACCGACTTGCCAAAACTATAGTTTGTTAACAATACATTTGTGGAGTGGTTGAAAAATGAGCTTTAATGACTCCAACCTAAGTGTATGTAAACTTCCGACTTCAACTATATGTGGCAGGGTCTACAGTCAATCACAGATTACAAAAAGAAAATCATCCCTGTCGTGGACATCGACGTCTTACCCCCAGACAAATTAAACAACTTCTTTGCTCGCTTTGAGGACAATGCAGTACTACTGATGCGGCCCGCTACCAAAGCCTGTGGGCTCTCCTTCATCGTGGCCAACGTAAGTAAAACATTTAAACGTCTTAACCCTCGCAAGGCTGCAGGCCCAGACGGCATCCCTTGCCGCGTCCTCAGAGCATACGCAGACCAGCTGGCTGGTGTGTTTACGGACATATTCAGTCAATCCCTATCACAGTCTGTTGCCCCAACATGCTTCAAGATGGCCACCATTTTTCTTGTTCTCAAGAAAGCTATGGTAACTGAACTAAATGACACTCACTTCTGTCATCATGAAGTGCTTTGAGAGACGAGTCAAGGATCATATCACCTCCACCCTACCTGATACCCTAGACTCACTCCAATTTGCTTCCGCCCCAATAGGTCCACAGACGACGCAATCGCCATCACACTGCACACTGCCCTATCCCATCTGGACAAGAGAAATACCTATGTAAGAATGCTGTTCATTGACTACAGCTCAGCATTCAACACCATAGTACCCTCCAAACTCATCATTAAGCTCGAGGCCCTAGGTCTCAACCCCGCACTGTGCAACTGGGTCCTGGACTTGCACGCCTCCAACTCAATCATTAGTTTTACAGTGACACTACAGTGGTAGGCTTGAGTACCAACAACGACGAGACGGCCTACAGGGAGGAGGTGAGGGCCCTCGGAGTGTGGTGTCACAAAATAACCTCTCACTCAACGTTAACAAAACAAAGGAGATGATCGTGGACTTCAGGAAACAGCAGAGGGATAGTAGTGGAGAAGGTGGAAAGTTTTAAGTTCCTCGGCGTACACATCACGGACAAACTAAAATTGCCCACCCACACAGACAGTGTGGTGAACAAGGAGCAACATCTCCTCTTCAACCTCAGTAGGCTGAAGAAATGTGGCTTGTCACCTAAAAACTCACAAACTTTTATAGATGCAGAATCGAGAGCATCCTGTCGGGCTGTATCACCATCTGGTACGGCAACTGTACCGCCCTCAACTGCAAGGCTCTCCAGAGGGTAGTGCGGTCTGCACAATGCATCACCGGGGTCAAAATGTCCTGCCCTCCAGGACACCTACAGCACCCGATGTCACAGGAAGGCCAAAAAGATCATCAAGGACAACAACCACCCGAGCCACTGCCTGTTCACCTCACTATCATCCAGAAGGCGAGGTCAGTACAGGTGCATCAAAGCTGGGACCGAGAGATTGAAAAACAGCTTCTATCTCAAGGCTATCAGACTGTTAAACAGCCATCACTAACATAGAGAGGCTGCTGCCAACATACAGACTCAAATCTCTGGCCACTTTAATAAATGGATTTGATAAAGGTATCACTAGTCCCTTTAAATAATGCCACTTTAATAATGTTTACATATCCTACATTACTCATCTCATATGTATATACTGTATTCTATACCATCTACCGCATCTTGCCTATACCGCACGGCCATCGCTCATCCATATATTTATATGTACATATTATTATTCATCCCTTTACATTTGTGTGTGTAAGGTAGTCGTTGTGAATCTGTTAGATTACTTGTTAGATATTACTGCATTGTCGGAATTAGAAGCGTAAGCATTTAGCTAAACTCGCATTAACATCTGCTAACCACGTGCATGTGAGTAATAAAATTTGATTTGATGAGTGGCTTCCATCAGGCCACTCAATCATAAAGGCCTGATTAGTGGAGTGCTGCAGAGATGGTTGTCCTTCTGGAAGGTTATCCCATCTCGACAGAGGAACTCTAGAGCTCTGTCAGACTGACCATTGGGTTCTTTGTCACCTCCCTGACCAGGGCCCTTCTCCCCCGATTGCTCAGTTTGGCAGGGCGGCCAGCTCTAGGAAGAGTCTTGGTGGTTTCAAACTTCTTCCATTTAAGAATGCTGCAGAAATGTTTTGGTACCCTTCCCCGGATCTGCTGTGACATGCACTGTCAACTGTGAGACCATTTTATAGACAGTTGTGTGCCTTTCCAAATCATGTCCAATCAATTGAATTTACCACAGGTGTACTCCAATCAAGTTGTAGAAACATCTCAAGGATGATCGATGGAAACAGGATGCACCTGAGCAAAATTTCGAGTCTCATAGCAAAAGGTCTGAATACTTATGTAAATAAGATATTTCTGTGTTTTCTTTTTGAAGCATTTGCTACAATTTCTAAAAACCTGTTTTCACTTTGTCATTATTGTGTGTAGATTGCTGAAGTTTTTATTTTATTTAACCCATTTTAGAATAACAACATTTGGAAAAAGTCAAGGGGTCTGAATAATTTCAAGAGGCACTGTAAATAGGCTGGATTTCGGGTCATCCTTACCACATTACATGGGACGTGCAAATTCCAAGTAGAAATTTGACTGCAACCAACCACAGCGCACACACATTTCCCTGTCTTTGCTCGCCTATCCTATCAATATATCGCTTACAGATGCATATGGTTCATTTTAGCAGGAGAGGACTAGCGAATAGAAACTTTTAAATGAAAAGCAACCTAGTTAATATGAAGTGGAAAAAGTAGCAGGCTGAAAAAGATTCTTTAACCGTCTGATTAGCCGACGGTCGGCTCTAATGGAAACCACTGGGATTGGCTGTGGTGTAATTCTCCCATGATACCCTATTAGCCCCCGCTGAGTGAGACTTATGAAGACAATCAAATGAGTTCACCGGCTGACCTTCAACCATTTTTGGCTGACCTTTTGTCTGTCCTTTACCTCTGTGACAAGGGGGACCCCGCAATGAAGTTGTTGTAATGGTCCAAATTGGTTGTATATTGCTGCAAAGGGACTGCAGATAGATTGCTTGATAGTTAACACTGGTTCTACATAGAGGAGTTGCATGGCTGGTGAACTACAATCAAATATTTAAACATATGTATTAAATTACATGTGATGTAGGGAATGGTAAAGCTGATGCCCATAATGTGAGGCTCTGGTAAGGAGCAGACAGAGGCAGTTACGGTGCCTTCAGAAAGTATTCACACCCCTTTCATTTTTCCACATTTTGTTGTATTACAGACTGAATTTAAGATGGATAAAAAAAATTAAGTTTGTGTCACCGGCCTACACACAATACCCATAATGCCAAAGTGGAATTATGTTTTTGGAAAGGTTTACAAATGAATATAAAATGTAATGTTGAAATGTCTTGAGTCACTAAGTATTCAGCCCCTTTGTTATGGAAAGCCTAAATACGTTCAGGAGTAAAAATGTGCTTAACAAGTTACATAATACGTTTCATGGACTCACTCTGTGTTCAATAATAGTGTTTAATATGATTTTGGAATGACTACCTCATCTCTGTACCTCACACATACAATTATCTGTAAGGTCCCTAACTCGAGCAGTGAATTTCAAAGCCAGATTCAACCACAAAGACCATGGAGGTTTTCCAATGCCTCGCAAAGAAGGGAACCTATTGATAATAAAAAAATACATTGAATATACCTTTGAGCATAGTGAAGTTATTAATTACAGTACACTTTGGATGGTGTATCAATACACCCAGTCACTACAAAGATACAGGTATACTTCCTAACTCAGTTGCCGGAGAGGAAGGAAACCGCTCAGCGATTTCACCATGAGGCTAATGGTAACTTTAAAACAGTTACAGAGTTTAATGGCTGTGATAGGAGAAAACTGAGGATGGATCAACAACATTGTAGTTACTCCACAATACTAACCTAAATGACAGAGTGAAAAGAAAGAAGCCTGTATAGAATAAAAAATATTCCAAAACATGCATCCTGTTTGCAATAAGGCACTAAAGCAAAATTGCAAAAAAATTAACTTTATATCCTTAATGCAAAGCATTATGTTTGGGGCAAATCCAACACAACACATCACTGAGTACCACTCTTCATATTTTCAAGCAGAGTGGTGGCTGCATCATGTTATGTGTATGCTTGTCATCGGCAATGACTAAGGAGTGTTTTGCAGAAAAAGACACGGAATAGAGCTAAGCACAGGCAAAATCCTAGAGGAAAACCCGATTTAGTCTGCTAAACAGACACTGGGAGACAAATTCAACTTCCAGCGGACAATAACCTAAAACTCAAGGCCAAATGTACACTGGAGTTTCTTACCAAGACGACATTGAATGTTCCTGAGTGGCCTATTTACAGTTTTGACTTAAATTGTCTTGAAAATCTATGGCAAGTCTTGAAAATGGCTGTCTGGCAATGATCAACAATACATTTGACAGAGCTTGAAGAATTTTCAAAATGTTTTGGGGACCAGAAGTCCCCACAAGCATAGTAAACAAACAAACAAACAAACATTTGACCAGCTGGGGACATGTTGTTGTTCGCAACACAAGGTCAAATGCTATTTCTAGGGGTTTAGGGTTAAGGTTAGAATTAGTGTTAGGATTAGAATTGGGTTTAGGGTTAGGAGCTAGGGTTAGGTTTGGGGTTAGTGTTAAGGTTAGGATTAGGGTTAGGAGTTAGGGAAGTAGTCAGAGTGACCATTGGGTTCTTGGTCACCTCCCTGATCAAGGCCCTTCTCCCCTGATTGCTCAGTTTGGCTGGGCGGCCAGCTCTAGGAAGTCTTGGTGGTTCCAAACTTCTTCAATTTAAGCATGTTGGATGATGGAGGCCACTGTGTTCTTGGGGAACTTCAATGCTGCAGACATTTTTTGGTACAATTCCCCAGATCTGTGCCTCGACACAATCTTGTCTCAGAGGTCTACGGACAATTCCTTTGACTTCATGGCTTGGTTTTTGTTCTGACATGCACTGTCAACTATGGGACCATATATGGACAGGTGTGTGCCTTTCCAAATCATGTCCAATCAATAGAATTTACCACAGGTGGACTCCAATCAAGTTGAAGAAACATCTCAAGGATGATCAATGGAAACAGGATGCACCTGAGCTCAATTTCGAGTCTCATAGCAAAGTGTCTGAATACTTATGTAAATAATGTATTTCTGTTTATTTTATTTTATAAGCTGTCAGAGCAGCTCACAGATCTCTGCACTTCTACATAGCCTATATGTAAATAGCCCATCCAACTACCTCATCCCCATACTGTTATCTATTTTATAAATTTTTGCTCATTTGCACCCCAGTATGTCTACTTGTACACTCCTATCACTCCAGTGTTTAATTGCTATATAGTAATGATTTCGCCACTATGGCCTATTTATTGCCTTACCTCCCTTATCCTACCTCATTTGCACACACTGTATATAGACTTTTTCTACTGTATTATTGACTGTATGTTTGTTTATTCCAAGTGTAACTCTGTGTTGTTGTTTGTGTTGCACTGCTTTGCTTCATCTTGGCCAGGTCGCAGTTGTAAATGAGAACTTGTTCTCAACTAGCCTACCTGGTTAAATAAAGGTGAAATAAATTAAATATATAAATAAAAATAAATGCGCAAAAATGTCTAAAACCTGTTTTGGCTTTGTCATTATGGGTACATACAAATTACAGGACCCTCCCCTCCCACTGACTGAAATTGAAAAAGCATGACCTTCCCACATTTTCCTCCAGGTCACCGTTCTGTAGATGTTCAACCATGCCTTAGTTCTGTCTGCTGACAGTCAGTGCACAGACATAGACAGAAGTGTAGATGAGGTCATTATTTAATATACTTTAAGGATACAATAGTAAAGTTCCTTTTTGGACTCCCGTCTTTGAACTTATGGATACCATTTTTCTGTTGACAGGCAGGTCTTTGGTTTTGCCTGACAACTGACGACTTCCAAATATGGATGCCGCTACTTTTTACTCTAAACTATTCTATATGTCTGTGTTGACCTTTGTCAAATTACCTTTGATCTACTCCAATGAAAATACATGTTGTTCGTGAAACTTTGTTGTATGATTATTACCCAGCTAGCGTCTGAGAACCATATGTTTCTAAGAGCTTGGTGAGAGCGTGGCTGTCCAATGGTTATTTTGCATACAACCTTCCCACAACATTCTGAGAATGGTGCAGGATAGTTGATTGGCTTTGGAACGTTCTCAGCAGATTAAAGGAACTTGACCCCCAAGAAAGTTAAAACATGGTTACATTTCATTTCAATTTTGATAATGTTCTACGAATGTTCTACAACTAGTTTGACATTGGTAATGTTCTCAAATTGTTCCAAGAATGTTAAGAAATTATGTTCTTTTGTGGGAATTTCAGTACTTCAGCATAACGTTTCCTACAGGTTTTTTCATGGTTCTATTTAAAAGGATACTTCGAGATTTTGGCAATGAAGCCCTTGTCAACTTCCCCAGAGTCAAATAAACTTAAGGATACCATTGTTATGTGTCTGTGTCCAGTATGAAGGAAGTTAGAGGTCGTTTTGTGAGCTAATGCTAACTAGCATTAGTGCAAAGACTAACCCACATGTTCTCAAATTGTTTCAAGAACGTTAAGAAACAACTTTCTTCTGTGGGAATTTCAGTACTTCAGCATAGCGCTTCCTACAGGTTTCCTCGTGGTTCAATTTAAAGTCATGTTCTCAAATAGTTCTGAGAATGTTAAGAAAACTTTCCATAAAAACCATAAGAAAACTTTAATAATGTTCAGAGAATGTTCTAAGAATGTTATTTAAAAACATATACATTGTTATTAGCATCAACAAGACTCTCACTGTCCTCTATTTTGTTCAAGTTTGTTCGCCACGCCTACTAAATGGCCACATCATGCCACCAAGGGTCTTTTCACAGTCCCCAAATCAAGAACAAATTCAAGAAAGCGTACAGTATTATATAGAGCCATTATTGCATGGAACTCCATTCCATCTCATATTGCTCATATGTACAGCAAACCTGGTTTCAAAAAACAGATAAAGCAACACCTTACGGCACAACGCCTCTCCCTTATTTGACCTAGATAGTTTGTGTGTATGTATTGATATGTAGGCTATGTGTGCCTTTTCTAAATGTATGTAGTTCTGTCCTGGAGCTGTTCTTGTCTATTAATGTTCTGTATTATGTCATGATTCATGTTTTGTGTGGACCCCAGGAAGAGTAGCTGCTGCTTTTGCAACAGCTAATGGGGATCTTAATAAAATACCAAACACCAAATCGGATCGCAATGAGTGCTTGTTTCCTTTGAAATGGGGTCTGTTTGAATAGACTAAAAGGAACAGCTTTGTATGCGTAAAAAACATATGGAATGCTAGCTCCTTCCTGGTGGCGCAGTGGACTAATCCCATGGATAGGGAACATAGGATGGAATCTCACTGATGCTGTGTCACAATAAAGAAAATGAAATGTGTTTGCATGATTAAGGCCTAAAGAATTTCTATCTGTCCTTGGAATTCAAAAATATTTTCCCCAAATAAGCTAGCACTGTTATTACAAGTCTGATTGAAACCTTCAGTGGAAGTTTTAAGGAAGTTATTCAAAAACTTCAAAATAACCTATAATTTCCGTTCTCTGAGTTAATAAAACCGCCCAGGAAAACTTTAAAGGAACTGGAGAAAAACCTCAGAAATGTCAGAACCTCCCTGCAACCTAAAAATAAATGTTCCCAGGACAGGCCAAATGTTCACTTCTGTTCTCAGAACGTTTAAAAAACGTTCAGTTTTACCGGTCAGGAAACCAATGGCTTTGTTCCCACAACCAATGTGAAACCAAAAGCATGCATTCCCACAAATTCCAAGGAACCAAATGTGCTAACTGGGTATCTACTTGTACCATAAGAAGGTATCATGGCTAACAGCTCCAAGCTATAATTTTAACTGCGAAATCGCTGATGAGAAAGGCCTTCATGGCTATTGTTTGGAGTTAATTGCTACAGGAATTGTTTTGTTAACTTTAGATCAGGCTGCTGTGAAAGTTACGGCTTCATCAGATGTGATTTCCACTTCAGTGGGAGAAATTAACTCTTGGCAGATCTCCAGGAATGGAGTCAGATAGTAGAAAGCAATGGGGTGTGCGTGTGCGCGTGCATGTGCACGCGTATTGTGGAGATTAGAAGTCTATGTGTGACTGCACGTGTATGCTTGGTGTGTGTGTGCTTGGTGTGTGTGTGCTTGGTGTGTGATGGCCCATCCACTGACTCGTATGTGTCTTTTGTCATTTAACGATTGTCACTTCCTCTCACAACTTTCCCTGTTGTGGTCGAGTGAGCTAGACCTCTAGTCATGGTCGCTGGGATGGTGTGTGTGTGTGCATGTGCGTGGGTATTTGTGTGTGTGTGTGTGTGTGTGTGTGTGTCCTCGTGCATCTCCCTACTGAACCCAGTGGCCCATATCCTCTTCTCTCTCACTCTGTACTGCGGGAGCTGACAGAGGTCAGGGCCCTCAGCCACTCAGACATTTAGACTAAGAGGCTTGAGAAGGACTCCCTCTTGGAATGGCCAGGCTGTGATACTATGGAAGGAGACTTAGAAACATGGCAGGGACATGGAGATAGGGAGGCTTTAATTTCACCCTGGAGTGCAAGGCTTAGAACTCATGATCAGAATTGGAATTTCTTCCTCATGCTGAACTGCTCTAAGGGACAGTTTCCTATATATAGATTAAGGCTTGTCCTCAATGGCAAATCCCCATTAAAGGTGTTTTTTAGTCCAGGATTTGACTTAATCTATGCCTGGGTGTCTGGCCCTGAACGTCTAATTACTGTATAATCAAACACAAGCTTATTCTAACCCACAATATGCCAAGGTTTCCCTTTAGTCCTCTTCAAATATAGCCTGGCTAAACCAGACTGAATGTATTGTTCGGTCTGGTTAAACCAGGCTATTCCAAATCTCCCCTTGAGGTCAAAGGTAGAGGGCGTGTACTGTACTGTATATTACACTTAAACTGAAATCTTTACTGAAAGTCAACGGAGAGAGAGGGTTACTTTATGTTATGATGAGATTCATATAAAACACAGCAACAGTAAACATGTCGTCCCCCACGAAGGATGCAGCCCCCCCCTTTGTGCCAGTTGAGATATGGGTGGGTGACTAACATTTCAGTAAATGTGCATCCAAGTATTCTGTGCAATTATTGAAGAAGCACGTTAATGACAGTATATGCCTATAGATTTTGGTGTTATGAATCAAGTTAAACTGACTCTTTCGGTTAAATTATTTTTGATCAGAATGTTTCTTGACGGCGTAACATAGTGAGAAACGAAATGTTATTGTCACGTTCTGACCTTAGTTCTTTTGTTATGTCTTTGTTATAGTATGGTCAGGGCATGAGTTGGGTGGGTTGTCTATGTTCATTTTTCTATGTTGTGTTTTGTGTTTGGCCTGGTATGGTTCTCAATCAGAGGCAGGTGTCGTTAGTTGTCTCTGATTGAGAATCCTACTTAGGTAGCCTTTTCCCACCGTTGTGGGGTGGGTGATGGTTTCCTGTTTTGTTGTTTGTTTCGGTTTTCGTTTCCATTCACTTTGTTATTTTTGTATTGAGTCGTGTTCAGTTATTATTAAAGTATCATGGACACTTACCACGCTGTGTACTGGTCCGATCCTTGCTACTCCTCCTCAGAAGAGGAAGAGGAAAGCCACTACAGTTATGTGGTTATAGTGCATTTCCGAGATCTCTAAAAAAAAAAACTGTACAACTAGGGCTGTAATGATTATGATATTTTTGGTAACGATTAATCGTCATGTTTTTTTTGCGCATGTAATGTATCATAATGATTTTTTTTTTAAATGATACAAAATATTTAATGAATACAACACAGCTTTGGTGACACCCGCGACAGTTTTGACCTCTTGGAACTTTTGTAAAGGGATGATTCTCCTCCTGACCATCATCAAATCAAATCAAATGTATTTATATAGCCCTTCGTACATCAGCTGATATCTCAAAGTGCTGTACAGAAACCCAGCCTAAAACCCCAAACAGCAAGCAATGCAGGTGTAGAAGCACGGTGGCTAGGAAAAACTCCCTAGAAAGGCCAAAACCTAGGAAGAAACCTAGAGAGGAACCAGTCTATGTGGGGTGGCCAGTCCTCTTCTGGCTGTGCCGGGTGGAGATTATAACAGAACATGGACAAGATGTTCAAATGTTCATAAATGACCAGCATGGTCAAATAATAATAAGGCAGAACAGTTGAAACTGGAGCAGCAGCACGGTCAGGTGGACTGGGGACATGCAGTTCTACTCGTGAAATTATGACCAACTATACCCTCCTCATGTTAAAATGAAAATCTGATATTGGGTGAACTAGCCTATATCTACACCCCCCCCCCCCCCTCCCCCCTTAAATGGATGTTTTATGATTTTTTTTTGTTGTTCGTGGTTATTGTCCACATATTTGTCGGCCATACGATTATACGATTATTGTGCCAGCCCTAATATTATTGTGCCAGCCCTAATACTATTGTGCCAGCCCTTTGTACAATAGATATTGAACTTGAACACTTGAATAATTCTGTCTAATTTCACTGATATGTGCTTATTATATTGAGATATAATGAATATAATGACAAACAACACTGCCATTAAGACCAGGAATGAAAAGTTGTGATTTATGTCATGCGATTTTTGAACAAATCTTCATAGTAAGAACCATCACCTGACAGAGTTACTAAATTGTTATTCAAATGTATTCAAATTTTACATTCACATTTTGTCCTTTCAGCCTTAATATCAGCCTTCATATAGTGAGTTTCCCCACTGAGCCAACAGCTGTTTCCCAGCCAATGTGTTAGCACACGCAGTGGTGAGAGAGCGCCCGCGTGAGCTCTGGCGCGGGGGTGAGAGAGCGCCCGCGTGAGCTCTGGCGCGGGGGTGAGAGAGCGCCCGCGTGAGCTCTGGCGCGGGGGTGAGAGAGCGCCCGCGTGAGCTCTGGCGCGGGGGTGAGAGAGCGCCCGCGTGAGCTCTGGCGCGGGGGTGAGAGAGCGCCCGCGTGAGCTCTGGCGCGGGGGTGAGAGAGCGCCCGCGTGAGCTCTGGCGCGGGGGTGAGAGAGCGCCCGCGTGAGCTCTGGCGCGGGGGTGAGAGAGCGCCCGCGTGAGCTTTGGCGCGGGGGTGAGAGAGCGCCCGCGTGAGCTCTGGCGCGGGGGTGAGAGAGCGCCCGCGTGAGCTCTGGCGCGGGGGTGAGAGAGCGCCCGCGTGAGCTCTGGCGCGGGGGTGAGAGAGCGCCCGCGTGAGCTCTGGCGCGGGGGTGAGAGAGCGCCCGCGTGAGCTCTGGCGCGGGGGTGAGAGAGCGCCCGCGTGAGCTCTGGCGCGGGGGTGAGAGAGCGCCCGCGTGAGCTCTGGCGCGGGGGTGAGAGAGCGCCCGCGTGAGCTCTGGCGCGGGGGTGAGAGAGCGCCCACGTGAGCTCTGGCGCGGGGGTGAGAGAGCGCCCACGTGAGCTCTGGCGCGGGGGTGAGAGAGCGCCCACGTGAGCTCTGGCGCGGGGGTGAGAGAGCGCCCACGTGAGCTCTGGCGCGGGGGTGAGAGAGCGCCCACGTGAGCTCTGGCGCGGGGGTGAGAGAGCGCCCACGTGAGCTCTGGCGCGGGGGTGAGAGAGCGCCCACGTGAGCTCTGGCGCGGGGGTGAGAGAGCGCCCACGTGAGCTCTGGCGCGGGGGTGAGAGAGCGCCCACGTGAGCTCTGGCGCGGGGGTGAGAGTGCACTGCAGTGGACGTCGGTCTCAAACATGTCAGTGTTTTTTTTTGACGTTCAAAAGAAAACCCACTGACACCAACACTTAGTCTTGACTCAAAAGGGTCGAGCACTGCACTCCGTGGAACTTATCAAAGGAGGTAATGAAAAGTCAAATAAAAAAGTAAGTTCATGTCATCAAGTTTGGAGAAAATATCTTCACTTCTTCATTTGGCAGGCTGTAGCCCTCCCAATGAAAACTATTTTCTTGTAAAAATGTTCAGTTTGAAAAGGGAATTGACCCAATCCAACGATCGACGTCGGAGAGTGGCTGTAAGTATATGTTTGCCAGGTCTCTGACTTCATTTAGCTGAGCCCTGATTGATAGCTCCTGACGTCCTCATCCATTGCTCTGTCAGTCCATTTAATATTGCCTTTCAAACGCACTTTGGCAAATTTAGTATTTTCTGTTCGCCCTCCCCCTGAAAATAAGGGATGGTTGGTGAGGTGTGGCAACGGGCTTTTAAAACATGCTTCAGAAATGGGCATAGATTTTCGTTGAAAGGATGTAGAATGTGAGTTTGTGGATTTGTAGCTTTTGTCCACAGAGTCATATAGTGTCATTAGTATTGTGTATAATACATTGACTGTAGGCAAGGGGTTGAATACAGTTAACTTGCCAAGTCAAAATAAACAATTAAATCTCTATACATAACAGTTGTTCTGAGTCACTGGATATACAGTATTACTATTTACTGATTGGTCCTGATAGCCTACTTACCTTTTCAGACTCAAAGCACTTTGGGTAACCTAGTATTTAAACCTCAGTCCTAGACCACTCAGCCCTTGAAACCTTGTGGCAAGGGCACTACCATGAAGGTACTTATTCTACTCCTGCATTGACACAGTGATGTGACAGCACCTTCCTGGGCCAGAATTAATGAGAGAGACCTCTGTCTGCGTCGCCGCGTCATTCGTCACTATGATCCAATGATCATTGGCTCATCAAATTACTGAACGTTAAGCAGGACATAAAGAAGGGTAATGGGCCGGAAATTTGTCAATTAGAAGCATTACAGCGCCATAATTGACCCCAGGTCGTCTCTGTCCACAAGGGCTCCTCCCTCCTTAAGGGTGTAGACTACTGTTACTGTACAGACCAAGAGAGAAGAGATAGTCCCTGAATGGTGTCCTGTGTGTGTGTGTGTGTGTGTGAATTATTTTTTTTTGCTAATGTTTTTTAATTGGCTATGGGTTTGCCCACAAAGAGGGAATCTAATCGTTTGACCATTTCTCAGTTTCCGCTTGGCGTAAATGGTCTCTAGAGAGAGAGAGAGAGAGAGAGAGAGAGAGAGAGAGAGAGAGAGAGAGAGAGAGAGAGAGAGCGAAAGAGTGTCGTCGTACGCCATGTCTGCTTGCTGCATGACAACAGAACCTTAGTCCGAGTGTGGGCTGAACACCGCTGTACAGTTGTCACTAAGCGACGCGGTTCAAAACGCTACAGAATATATATTTATAGGTTAAATAGGGTCAGGAAAAACACAAAGCCCTTCCAATGAATCTTAGTTGAGCCGTGGTTGCGTCACATGTGGCTGCTTCCACACCGGTGTCTCTGTTGACACGTGTTCATCTCAAAGTCTTCCAGGTTGAAGAAACGCCGAGTGAAAACACGTTTGGCCTTTTCCATCTCGACGGGAGCAGCAACAGGAGGTTAAACATCCATTAAGCCAATCAAGTCTCTCTCTTTCAGTCGTTAAAGCACCAGAGAGAGGTTGGATCAAAACCCCTAATAAATCGAGTAAGCCACCAAAAGAACGTTTCCTCAAGCACCCAGAACGTGCAAACGGACGTCATACAAGCGTTAGTCAAACGTCAGAGAAACTGCATGTCGCGTCTCAATATGCCAACCAAGTGGATCAAGGACCACAGCTCAGGACCAGATGTCAGGTCCAACTGCTGTGACTCTGCCTCCACTGGTGTTGTCCATATTCCATCATTACCCGTCCCATTCAGGACTTCAATCTCCTTCCTCTCTGTACCCTGACACCACCAGCAGCACCAGTTATTACCCAGAAATGTTATTACCATTCACTTCCACATGTCACACCCCAAAGACCTTCCCGGAAAAGCAATATGCTCTACGATAATACTAGAGCGAAATAAAATAAAAATGACATTTTCCCTCCAATTTGGGTCCAGTGTGGATTTGGTGGAGATGTGAGGTGACTTGGATGCAAGGATGATGAAGGGCTGAGGGAGGAGAGGAGGAGGAGGAGAGGAGGAGGAGGTGGTGGGATATCGGAGGATAAAGTTGTGCTGAACATAGGTCCTACAGCGTTATTAGCCCATTTTACACTCCCGTGAACAAGGAAAATGGGCCAAGGGAGATATGCAAATATGCATCTAATAGGCCTGTCAGAGATGGAACAGGGGGAAGAGCACAGTCAAAACCATGACAGCGAGGAGTGGGGGGGGGGGTGAGAGAGAGAGAGAGAGACAGAGAGAGAGAGAGAGAGAAGAGAGAGAGAGAGAGAGAGCACAGATTGGATTGGGCTGCCACCCTTGCACAGTTCATTAAGTCATTCGCCACGCATTATGCCTATGGGTCACTGCACTATCCTTGAGCAGGTCTTTTCAACCTTCAATAGAAATGAAGTCTTCTGTACTTCCTTCTCCCAGTATCGTGTTACTGTCTCAATTCTGTTGTGTGACACTGATATAGAGAATGGCCCTCTTCCCCAGCCTTCCTTTACACATTTTCTGTAGAGTAGTACTGTGTTGCAGCCTTAGGCCTTCATCCATGTATGCATGCATGCACACACACATGCACGCACGCAAGCACGCACACATGCACGCACGCAAGCACGCACACACAGTGTCTTGATGTTAAGGCTGATTTCTGACGATGTCGCTATGATAGACAACACTATATCTCACTGCGTTGAAGCAAATAACTTCCCCAAAATCTAGCCGGTGGTTCAAAAATACGATGCATGGTGCCTGCCCTGTCTGTGCTACTGCATGGAATTAATATGCAGTATATGTAGACCACCATTTTTAAACGGCTAATGTGATCGGCTAGGGGAGAAAAGGTGCTTAATGTGCTGAAAATGGGAGCCAACCTCATCCTGGTGTTTCAGAGATGTCCATGAAGAACCTGCTAGATGAGCAGACAACCTCATAAGAGACCAATCACCAATCCCACACTCAAGCACACACTCGCATACACACACACACACACACACAAACATTGTTATGCACGCTCATGCACACACACACACACACACACACACACACACACACAACTTATAGCTGGCCCCAACTTAAAACAGTGGTGGACAGGAAAATCGATGAAGAGCGAAAAATGATAACCTCTCTCAAATTGAAAATCATCAAAGGCAAAAACCTGCAGAGACAAGGGTGGATGGAGAAAGAGATGGAGCGGAGTCCCACCATAAAATCATTAGGAAACTCACAAGGTCTGTGACACTGTAAGCGACATGATGCGGTTGTGATGACAGAACTGCAGCAAGCACCACTAGGATGGTAATTACCTTGGCCCTTCTTAAAGACCTAAGTTGAACTCTCACTATCAATGGCACAGGCTAATGTTGATCAAATGTCATGGCAGTCATAAATGCAACTTTAGCCGTATTCACTGCTTATTGGATGGTATGGTGGTGTTACCGGGCTCACTTCTTGTCTAGCTAACTAACTACAGTGCCTTGCGAAAGTATTCGGCCCCCTTGAACTTTGCGACCTTTTGCCACATTTCAGGCTTCAAACATAAAGATATAAAACTGTATTTTTTTGTGAAGAATCAAAAACAAGTGGGACACAATCATGAAGTCGAACGACATTTATTGGATATTTCAAACTTTTTTAACAAATGAAAAACTGAAAAATTGGGCGTGCTAAATTATTCAGCCCCCTTAAGTTAATACTTTGTAGCGCCACCTTTTGCTGCGATTACAGCTGTAAGTCGCTTGGGGTATGTCTCTATCAGTTTTGCACATCGAGAGACTGACATTTTTTTCCCATTCCTCCTTGCAAAACAGCTCGAACTCAGTGAGGTTGGATGGAGAGCATTTGTGAACAGCAGTTTTCAGTTCTTTCCACAGATTCTCGATTGGATTCAGGTCTGGACTTTGACTTGGCCATTCTAACACCTGGATATGTTTATTTTTGAACCATTCCATTGTAGATTTTGCTTTATGTTTTGGATCATTGTCTTGTTGGAAGACAAATCTCCGTCCCAGTCTCAGGTCTTTTGCGGACTCCATCAGGTTTTCTTCCAGAATGGTCCTGTATTTGGCTCCATCCATCTTCCCATCAATTTTAACCATCTTCCCTGTCCCTGCTGAAGAAAAGCAGGCCCAAACCATGATGCTGCCACCACCTTGTTTGACAGTGGGGATGGTGTGTTCATGGTGATGAGCTGTGTTGCTTTTACGCCAAACATAACATTTTGCATTATTGCCAAAAAGTTCAATTTTGGTTTCATCTGACCAGAGCACCTTCTTCCACATGTTTGGTGTGTCTCCCAGGTGGCTTGTGGCAAACTTTAAACAACACTTTTTATGGATATCTTTAAGAAATGGCTTTCTTCTTGCCACTCTTCCATAAAGGCCAGATTTGTGCAATATACAACTGATTGTTGTCCTATGGACAGAGTCTCCCACCTCAGCTGTAGATCTCTGCAGTTCATCCAGAGTGATCATGGGCCTCTTGGCTGCATCTCTGATTAGTCTTCTCCTTGTATGAGCTGAAAGTTTAGAGGGACGGCCAGGTCTTGGTAGATTTGCAGTGGTCTGATACTCCTTCCATTTCAATATTATTGCTTGCACAGTGCTCCTTGGGATGTTTAAAGCTTGGGAAATCTTTTTGTATCCAAATCCGGGCTTTAAACTTCTTCACAACAGTATCTCGGACCTGCCTGGTGTGTTCCTTGTGCTTCATGATGCTCTCTGCGCTTTTAACGGACCTCTGAGACTATCACAGTGCAGGTGCATTTATACAGAGACTTGATTACACACAGGTGGATTGTATTTATCATAATTAGTCATTTAGGTCAACATTGGATCATTCAGAGATCCTCACTGAACTTCTGGAGAGAGTTTGCTGCACTGAAAGTAAAGGGGCTGAATAATTTTGCACGCCCAATTTTTCAGTTTTTGATTTGTTAAAAAAGTTTTAAATATCCAATAAATGTTGTTCCACTTCATGATTGTGTCCCACTTGTTGTTGATTCTTCACAAAAAAATACAGTTTTATATCTTTATGTTTGAAGCCTGAAATGTGGCAAAAGGTCGCAAAGTTCAAGGGGGCCGAATACTTTCGCAATGCACTGTAACTAACCAGAGATGGTACTGTAGGTCAAGTTGAACCAGAGAAACCTGGTTCTCTGGTTTGATACCCTCACAGTACTAAGGCTTAAGAGGGCTGCTCAAAACAACAAAACTGTGCTAACGCACTAAAGCTAACTAAAGAAAACTCCTACCCAATGATTTCCCCATGGTATCCTACATGTTAGTCCTAGAGGACTGCTACAGTCAGGGCTCTAAAGTGCGATCAATTTGCTCGCATATGCTATGAAATATTTTGCTGTGTGACCAGGAGTTTTATTTTGGGAGCACTATGCGACTTTGAAAAAAAATCTCCCAGATAATGATTGTTGTAATGATAATACTGTACCGTTGTTTCAGAGTGCCCTAGAGAGATAAGCGATTGCAGATTTTGTTAGCATCATGGTGTAATGAACACGAGGGAGACAGAGAGCTGGTTTCAAGCGCGGAGCGCAGCAGGTATTTAATGAATGTGACCATAGGAGGAGGCCGTTTGCTGGGTCCAGGGGCAGGCCGAAGGTCATACATTGTAAGTTCAAAATGGCAACAGTACAGGCAGGGAAAAGGCAAACGCCGTTGTGGGTGAGGCAGGCAAATACTATCATACACGGGTAGAGAGAAGGATGGGGGAAAAACAGAGCTCCGAAAAAGTGTCTCTCTTAAACAAACAATGGGGTGCAAGGAACTGAACTAAATAGTGTGGGATGATGACATGCAGGTGTGTGAACAGGTGATTAGAATTCCAGTGATTGGGATCTGGAGAGTGAGCTGGAAAGTGGGCTGCGTTCCGGGGATCTAAGTGTTTGGGAGTGCGAGATGTTTGGGAGTGGGGGCCTCCCCCGGGGGCGTGGAGCTGGGCGGTCAGGACGGTTACGGTGGAAAGCCAGGATCATGGCTGGGTCGAGGATGTCCTGGGCGGGGACGCAGACATTGGACGCAGACGTCACACATGGTTACACCATTACTACAGGGAAAACGTCTTACTTCAAGCTCAACAGGGTCAAAAGATCTGACCCATATTACCGGCTCAATGTTTTCATCTTCCGGATCGACGGGACCGTAATTTACATTCACAAACCATGTCTTGGGCTGTTCTAAAACTTCTCGTGCGTTGACGTCATTAGCCATTTGTTTACACTTTCTTCAGTCATGTTACCTCATCGCTAACTAACAACCTGGTAACTTTACCAGTATGTCCAAACATTTGGGGGCATAGAAAGAAAGAAAAAGGGATAGCTTTGTGAGGAGATCAATGATAATTCTAACACAGAGTTCGTACTGTCTTTGGTAGAAATGAATTCAGTTAATAACTTTTTTTTAAGTTGAGAGCACCATTTCAAACGCTAATCTAAAAAGACCTTCTAAAAAACCTTCAATCCAAGTTGATGAGCGAGTCAGACTGCACAGCCGGCCCATCTAAACTACCCCTAAATTATGCCGAAACTAATTTCACACATAATAAGACTTAACCTATAGACAAGATTATCATTGGCAATAGCCTGATGAGTGACAATATTATCAGTTGTCAAATTGTACATTGTATTAAGAGCTGGAAGCATAATTGACAGATGTAGGGAAAGGAGCATCCCTTTACCAAATCCTCCTTCAGAGTCACATGCAGATAAAACATTTTTATTTCTATATACTGTAGTATCAGAAAGATCATATTGTACAGTTTCTATGACACTTACCTTTGCCAAATAACTCTCAAAATTCAAGAAGTGCAACTCTATTTCCACATTTCTATACCTGCGCTGTCCATGCATTCAGCACATGATCACTTGCACGGCAGCATTGCCCTGGCTACTAAGCAAAGACAACATAATATGCTTAAAAAATGCTATTCTGTTTTCTTTTAAATACATTTTCTTATTTCTACAATGTTTCTTAAAAGGTTCTGCGTGGTCAATCCAATTTCTGCAGTGGCCGAACAGCATTTACAGTGATATGGCCTGCAGAAGGCAGGGCATTCATACTTCATGCGCTTTGAGTAGCAGAGCAGCGCTGTCGAGCAGAGCTGCTATGCATGATGTTGTCAAGGAAGTGAGTTTGTGTTTATACAGAACCTCCCGCACCAAACCTACAGTCAACCAATGTGGAGCCGTACGAAGTTACACGGAGCCCTTCGCATTATTACAATAATTGGGAGGCAATGCGGTATGGAGCTCAATTTAGCCTCTGCATGCCTACGGAGGCGCCTCAATTGCATCACACTCACCATACGGAGCCTCCGACTTTTAGACCTGCCAAAACCAAATTATAATGGACTTCTTCGTGATGGACTTGAACTAGTGTTTTTTTCATTTTTACTTGTAGCCTAGAGTAACATAAACAAATTAAAATGGTATTATGCTCTTTGAAATAACTGTTTTTGAGTATTCTAATATTACCTAAGACCTTTATAAACACAACCAGATGATTATTCTTCAGATAGCATATATGAAATGTATGTATTAGACTGTTGGAATGTTGGGGGGTCGTAGGCTGGAAGTATCGACAATTGGCTTTAGGCCTCAGTTTTTCACTAGGACTTTGTAGAATTATAGAAGACATATTCTTGACTCTAAACAAATAACTATTGTTATATTTTTACATGGATATAGTGCCATGAATATTTCTTCATGCAAGTCATGCTTTACATGACTACTACTATTTACAAGCGTTGGTGCTTATGTTTGTGCACCTTGCGGGTTGATATGCATCTGATGTGTATAAAAGGGGACGCCCGGGCAACGTTCTCTAGCGGGTCGTTTTAGGCTGAAAAGACAGGCAGTTCTCGTGTTAATGACTGGTATATGGCCACCGGACTATTTACATTGACACCACCCACCCACTGTTTATTATCTATGGATAGTCACTTCACCCCTACCTACACACCTACACACTGACTAGTTAACGGTACTGTAAGGAGTGCGCTGAGAGTCGGGAAGCAATTTTAGGGAGTTGAGTGTTTTAATAAATAAAGAAAAACACGAAACACAAACAACGCACCGACATGAAAACAGAGTCAATAACACCTGAGGGAAGAACCAATGGGATTGACAGATATAGGTAAGATAATCAAGGAGGTGATGGAGTCCAGGTGAGTGTCACGAGGTGACAGGTGCCCGAGAAGATGGTGACAGGTGTGCGGGACAATCAGCAGCCTGATGACCTAGAGGCCAGAGAGGGAGTATACAATTGAAGTCGGAAGTTTACATACACTTAGGTTGGAGTCATTTAAACTTGTTTTTCAACCACTACACATATTTCTTGTTAACAAACTATAGTTTTGGCAAGTCGGTTAGGACATCTACTTTGTGCATGACACAAGTAATTTTTCCAACAATTGTTTACAGACAGATTATTTCACTGTATCACAAATCCAGTGGGTCAGAAGTTTATATACACTAAATTGGCCGTGCCTAATTGACATAATTTGAGTCAATTGGAGGTGTACCTGTGGATGTATTTCAAGGCCTACTTTCAAACTCAGGGTCTCTTTGCTTGACATCATGGGAAAATCAAAGAAATCAGCCAGACCTCAGAAAAAAATGGTAGACCTCCAAAAGTCTGGTTCATCCTTAGGGAGCAATTTCCAAACACCTGAAGGTACCACGTTCATATGTACAAACAATAGTACGCAAGTATAAACACCATGGCGCCATGACGCAGCCATCATACCGCTCAGGAAGGAGACGCGTTCTGTCTCCTAGAGATCAACGTACTTTGGTGCGAAAAGTGCCAATCAATCCCAGAACAACAGCAAAGGACCTTGTGAAGATGCTGGAGGAAACAGGTACAAAAGTATCTATATCCACAGTAAAACGAGTCCTATATCGACATAACCTGAAAGGCCGCTCAGCATGGAAGAAGCCATTGCTCTAAAACTGTCATTAAAAAGCCAGACTACGGTTTGCAGCTGCACATGGGGACAAAGATTGTACTTTTTCGGGAAATGTCCTCTGGGCTGATGAAACAAAAATAGAACTGTTTGACCATAATGACCATCGTTATGTTTGGAGGAAAAAGGGGGAGGCTTGCAAGCCGAAGAACACCATCCCAACCATGAAGCACAGGGGTGGCAGTATCATGTTGTGGGGGTGATTTGCTGCAGGAGGGGCTGGTGCCCTTCACAAAATAGATGGCATCATGAGAAGTACAATTATGTGGATTTGATTGAAGCAACATCTCAAGATATCAGTCAGGACCCTGAACAAGGCAGTTAATCCACTGTTCCTAGGCCGTCATTGAAAATAAGAATTTGTTCGTAACTGACTTGCCAAGGTAAAAAATATATATATATTTTTTCGCATGTGACAAACTTTGATTTGATTTTAACATACGCAATTACCATGTTCACTTATATTGTAATTAATTATAGGTCATATTTCATAGAAATCTGGAAACACTGGACAGTTACTTTAAGAACGTTCTAAAAAAAAAGCCAGCCATAGTGGTGCCCAAAAGGCTAATGGTGCCCAGTCATTCTGAACGGGAGCTAATGACTGTTTCACCTAAATTACACTGCTAAATTACGCAAATCATCTGTAGAAAACAACTTTGTCATCATTATAATGTTGTCAAATTTGCTTTAGAGAGATGGCATTAGTTGCCATTAGCTAGCAAAGTGAGTCAAAAACAGCAAGCAATCGTAACAGTAGCTAGCTACTGTAATATCTGGTGCAGTCGCCTCAATCTTAGCTAGCCAAAAGTATCTAAAGTCAATCCGGCGACATCACAACAATGACAAAAGGTTTTCCTACTAATTATTTGCCTCCCTTTGAAATGGCATCGTGTTTCCAAGCCACTACAATGCACTTTAGATGAAATCTTCATCAGTGCCCAATGAGAATGCGTTGAGTAGAACCTTCAGTTGGGCATCAGTCCTTAAGAGAAAGTTCCAAACGGTGTTGCGACAAAACGTGCGACCCATGAATAGTGTGATCATGTGCTTTGAATCCAAAGCATCCAAAGCAAAATGGCTGCTACGATTTTTTTGGTTTACATGCTACGAGTAGAAGTTACCTGCCTAGTGCCTCTAGGCACAGACCTAGGGTCAGCTTACCCTCCCGCAATCCTAACCTTAGCCATTGGTAAGAAAACACAGAACGGACCTTAGATCCCCATTAGATAACAGATGATATCAGGAGTAACCTACTTTGGTGATACATCAGTGATGGATGAAGCGAGATTCCCCCACACAATGATAAGAACATTAAGACCTGATGAAAAACGGTACATGGGCCAAATGCAATCCATTGTAGTCAGTGCGGACCTGAGCAAGCCATTGTCCTTATGACAAATCATCACCACTTACACTGAAAACACATACTCAGATAAAGGGACACAGACACACTGCAAAGTGCACACATGCCCACACGCACGTGTGTGCTGCACATACACACTCACGCACCTTTACAACAACAAAAACTGCAGTGTGCACAGAATCATGCACCTTGAAACATTGCGTAAAGGCTACTGCATGAACACAGTCCTTCTGTTCAACTTCCAATTCTAACTCTACAAAGTGAATGAGCTCTTTCAACACTGACAAGAGTAATTTAGTGATTTGACCATGGAAGATGGAACAGACCCACACGGGGATGGGCAAACATTCTGTCTCGAAGGCCATTTTTGATTTTGAAATTCAACGGGTTGCATAGATTTTTTGGGGGACCAATTTGTTTGTCAAAATCTATTTGTGTCCATAAAAAGGCAAGTTATTTGAAAATATATAGGTCCATTAGAATTATTTACATATTTATATATAGTTTTAGACATTCAACTGTGGCCTGGAGTGTTTTTTTAACCCCCCCAAAATGATTTATCTCCTCCCCAAAAAACTCAAACCTCCGGATTGTGGGCTCACGGACCATATTCTGCCCACAGGCCTTAGTTTGCCCCCCTAAAGACGAGACAGATATACTTATTTTTGGTCTCTTTGTCAAACAAATAAAGGCTATACTGTCTGTCTGGGTGAATTGAGCTAGAATCTAGGGGATACAATTATGCAAGCCTTGCTCAGGGTGACATCCCCGTCTAAAAACAGACTACAGTACCTCCAGGTAGCCAACTGGTCTTTAATCCAGCTTGACTTTGAACCCTGAGACTCTCTAAGAAACACAGAAGTCTCATTAGAGCTAATCCTCTAACCTTTGATCTAATTTATTACAACCAGCTATGATTAAATTCCTTTCAAAGGATCAGATATTTAAGACATTATTTAATACATAATCTGACATAGCATTTCAATCTGGGGAATGTGATTTTATGATTTAATCAACTCTTGTCTCGACTTGCTAGGCGAGATACAGTCACCTCCAAAAAAGACTGTAACAAATAAATTATACAGATACCAGATATTGTAGGGCGGCAGGTAGCCTAGGGGTTAAGATTGTTGGGCCAGTAACTGAAAGGTGCCGGCTCGAATCCCTGAGCTGAGTAGGTCACAAATCTGTTGATGTGCCCTTCAGCAAGGCACTTAACCTTAAGTCCTGCAAGTCGCTCTGGATAAGAGCATCTGTTAAATTACCAATAAAAAGGGGAAGTTGTATGTGCAAAAAATATTGGATAATTATTTTATACTAATACAACTCATTTTTGTACAAGTCATAAAAAAGTAAACTTTTTTTTAAATGTTGAGCTTAAGGACGTGTATTGTGGCCTTCAATGTCCTCCTGTTTCACTGGGTCCCATGTTGCTCAGTTGGTAAAACATGGTGCCTACAGAAACAGGCTTGTGGGTTCAATACCCACAGGGGGCCAGAATGAAAATGGATGCACTCGCTACTGCAAGTTGCTCTGGATAAGAGTGTCTGTTAAATAACTCAAATATGAACGTAATAAAAATGAGGTAAAATCAGTTTATCACCGTGGGGAAAGGCAAAACACACAGGTGAAAAGAGACAAATGGTTGTTGACCTCCATAAAAGCTAGGCAATGTGTCAAAAACAATAGCTAAAAAATGAAATGTTTCACTATTAGGGCAATAATTAAGAAGTTTAAAACCACTGTAACAGTGGTGAACTTGCCCTGGTTGTGAAGATGATGGTTTTGGAGGCAAAGAGAAGTCCAAAAGCCACAGTTGGTAAAATCACAGAATTCGGTCGCATCTTGGGTTTACCAAGTCTACAATCAGACGCGGAGGTGTGCGGGGGAAAAAAAGCCTTTATTGAGAGCGACCAACAAACATAAACACCTGGAGCGTGCTAAATGCTATTGGCACTTGAATTGAAGCAAAAATAGAGGTATTTGGCAATGCACACCGGTGGTGAGTTTGGCCTCGAAAGGAAGACGCAGAAAATAACATCATACATAGTGTTGTATATGGTGGTGGATGTTATGGCACTGTTTTCCTTCCACAGGTCCTGGGCCCTTGTTAAGGTCAACCGCATCATGAACTCTACCAAGTACCAGCACAGCTAACACATACTGTAACCATATGTTTCTTAGAGCTAGGTAAGAGCATGGTTGTCCTATGGTTATTTTTTGCATACAACCTTCCCACAGCTTTCTGGTAACGCTGCAGGATAGTTGTTTGGCTTTGGAACATTCTCAGCAGATGGTAGCAGATTACTTTAACAGAATGTTTCCTAAAAGATCAAACATGGTTACATTTCATTTAAATTGTAGTATTGTCCTAGGAACGTTCTCCAACTGGTTTGACATTGGGAATGTTCTCAGATAGTTTATAGAATGTTCATAGAATGTTAAGTTCTGTGGGAATTTCAGTACTTAAGCTAACATTTTCAAACAGGTTTCCTCACGGTTCTATTTAAAGTCATGTTTTCACATTGTTTACGAGAACATTAAGGAACAACTTTCTTCTGTGGGAATTTCAGTACTTCAGTACTTCAGCATAATCCATGAGTACAGACTGAAGGATATCAAGATTCTGTACTGAGGAATGGTATAAGATCCATCCCACTGTGTTTTCCAATCTCATAAAACAAAGAAAAAGTCTCAGTGCCATTTTCCTTGCAAGGGAATGGTGCACAAAGTATTGAAAACAGGGGTGCCAATAAAAAAAATGTACAAACAAATTCTCCTTCTCTGAGCAATTGTATTAGTATATAATAATAAAATGTTCAACGTTTTTGTAGCACCTCAGTATTTGCATAATTTATTTTATACAGTCTTTTTTGCTCATCTTTATCAAAGGTGCCAATAATTTGAGGTGACTGTATATAAAGGAATGGGAAAGATGGATACCTAGTCAGTTGTACAACTGAATGCATTCAACTGAAATGTGTCTTCCGCATTTAACCCAACCCCTCTGAATCAGAGAGGTGCGGGGGGCTGCCTTAATCAACATCCACAACCGTGGTTGGTATTATTAATGGGGACAAGGGGAAAATCACTCTGATAGCTTTGCTACGCTGCCTGAAAGAACCACAACTTATACCATTATCAACATAGTATTCAGAGTGCTGTTTATATGCATTAGTACAGTATGACTAAATGTCACCGATTTTCTACCAGCGGGTGGGTAATTGATGCTATTGCCGCAACTTGTGGAAGTACCTTTGAGAAGGAGGAACAACTGCAAACACATGAACCACACATGAACAATCAGTTGCTACACGACTACAGAACCACGACAGCTATGACCGTAGAAGATTCACAACACATGATTTGAGTTAAGGTCAAAGGCAGGGTCAGGCTCTAACCTTATTGACCCTTTACACTCATACCCGTATACTAGTTGCAAGGGAGGCTGCTTGAGGAGAGGACGGCTCGTAATGAGTGACGGGTTGAACATTTTCCTCCAGTGACGGGTTGAACATTTTCGATTTGGGCACTGATAAATTCCTAAATTCGAATGCAGCGGCTGTACAGTAACATGCTACACATGAAGTAAGAGCTCAGGCTCTGCGCTTCCCAGCGCTGTATGGGTTTTGACTGACAGCCGTTCTGAACCTGAGCACCTCGTGCGACAAGAAGTTGCTCCCATCCCGCCTGCACATTTTTTTGATGTCTGAATGAGGGAAATGCTGTAAATTAAGAGGACTCTATGTATTTTGAAAGATGAGACGTTGAGGATTATAATAAATACTGCCTTGATGTCATACCAGCAAGCCAAACACCCGTCCAAATGTGCATTTCACATTTCCATATCATAAAACTCACGTCATATACAGTGTCTTATCACTATGTTTGATGTAGCCTACAGTTACAAGATGACATGGTGTCATACCCTTGGTTGTTCTGAACAGAATTAGTCGATGTTTGTCTATTGTGAAGAAAATTTGCCTCAGCACACACACCTGAATGCACTCAGGACTCCTTTCAATGGGCACCAACATTATGTTTGGTTTCCCTGAATTGCATTGTGTAAACCGAACACTTATCGTATTTTATAACTTAGCTAGTCATGTTGGCAATAGAACAGGTTTTCAAATCATGCCCACCTGACGCAGAATGCAATTTAAAATGGACCGGTTTTGGATCGCGTTAACAACATTAATTAGTGCCTTCGGAAAGTATTCAGACTACTTGACTTTTTCCACATTTTGTTACCTCCACCGTCAACCTACACAAACAAAACATCATGACAAAGAAAAAACTTCTATAAGTGTATGAAAAAAAAATGAAATATCACATTGACATAACTATTCAAACCCTTTACTCAGTACTTTGTTGAAGCACCTTTGGCAGCGATTACAGCATTGAGTCTTCTTGGGTATGACGCTACAAGCTTGGCACATCCTGTATTTGGGGAGTTTCTCCCATTCTTCTCTGTAGATCCTCTCAAGCTCTGTCAGGTTGGATGGGGAGCGTTGCTGCACAGCTATTCAAAGATGTCTTCAGAGATATTCAAACAGGTTCAAGTCCGGGCTCTGGCTGGAACACTCAAGAACATTCAGAGACTTGTCCCGAAGCCACCCTGCGTTGTCTTGGCTGTGTGCTTAGGGTCGTTGTCCCCTTCGCCCCAGCCTGAGGTCCTGAGCGCTCTGGAGCAGGTTTTCATCAAGTATCTCTCTGTACTTTGCTCCGTTCATCTTTGCCTTGATCCTGAGTAGTCTCCCAGTACCTGAAAAACATCCCCACAGCATGATGCTGCCTCCACCACGCTTCACCGTAGGGATGGTGCCAGGTTTCCTCCAGAAGTGACACTTGGCATTCAGGCCAAAGAGTTCAATCTTGGTTTCATCAGACCATGAATTTTGTTTCTCATGCTCTGAGATTCTATAGGTGCCTTTTGGCAAAATCCAAGGGGGCTGTCATGTTGCTTTTACTGAAGAGTGGGTTTTGTCTGGCCACTGTACCATAAAGTCCTGATTGGTGGAGTGCTGCAGAGATGGTTGTCCTTCTGGAAGCTTCACCCATCTCCACAAAGGAACTCTAGAGCTCTATCGGAATGACCATCGGGTTCTTGGTCAACTACCTGACCAAGTCCCTTCTCCCCTGATTGCTCAGTTTGGCCTGGCAGCCAGCTCTAGGAAGAGTCTTGGTGGTTCCAAACTTCTTCCATTTAAGAAAGATGGAGGCCACTGCGTTCTTGGTGGACCTTCAATGCTGCAGACATTTTTTTTAGAGGCCAAACTTTCCCAGATCTGTGCCTCGACACAATCCTGTCTCGGCGCTCTACAGACAATTCCTTCGACCTCATGGTTTGGTTTTTGCACTGACATGCGTTGTGAACTGTGGGACCTTATATACAGGTAATGGGTGTGTGCCTTTCCAAATCATGTCCAATCAATTTAATTTACCACAGGTGGACTACTGTATATATACAGTTGAAGTGGAAGTTTGTATAGACTTGGGTTGGAGTCATTTTCAAACTTATTTTTTCAACCACTACACAAAATTTCTTGTTAACAAACTATAGTTTTGGCAAGTCGGTTAGGACATCTACTTTGTGCATGACACAAGTCATTGTCCCAACAATTGTTCATAGACAGATTATTTCACTTATAATTCACTGTTCCAGTGGGTCAGAAGTTTACATACACTAAGTTGACTGTGCCTTTAAACAGCTTGGAAAATTCTAAAATTATGCAATGGCTTTAGAAGCTTCTGATAGGCTAATTGATATAATTTGAGTCAATTGGAGGTGTACCTGTGGATGTATTTCAAGGTCTACGTTCAAACTCAGCGCCTCTTTGCTTGACATCATGGAAAAATCAAATAAATAAGCCAAGAAAAAATAGACCCCTAGCAATTTCCAAACGCCTATAGGTACCACGTTGATCTGTACAAACAATAGTACGCAAGTATATACACCATGGGACCACACAGCCGTCATACCGCTCAGGAAGAAGACGCGTTCTGTCTCCTAGAGATGAACGTACTTTAGTGCGAAAAGTGCAAATCAATCTCAGAACAACAGCAAAGGACCTTGTGAAGATGCTGGAGGAAACAGGTAAAAAAAGTATCTATATCCACATTAAAACGAGTCCAATATAAACACAACCTGAAAGGCCGCTCAGCAAGGAAGAAGCCACTGCTCCAAAACCGCCATAGAAAAGCCAGACTACGGTTTGCAACTGTACATGGGGACAAAGCCCATACTTTTAGGGGAAATGTCCTCTGGTCTGATGAAACAAAATGACCATCGTTATGTTTGGAGAAAAATGGGAGAGGCTTGCAAGCCGAAGAACACCATCAAAACAGTGAAGCACGGGGGTGGCAGCATCATGTTGTGGGGATGCTTTGCTGCAGGAAGGACTGGTGCACTTCACAAAATAGATGGCATCATGAGGGAGGACAATTATGTGGATATATTGAAGCAACATCTCAAGACATCAGTCAGGAAGTAAAGCTTGGTCGCAAATGGGTCTTCCAAATGGGCAATGACCCCAAGCATACTTGCAAAGTTGTGGCAAAATGGCTTGAGTACAACAAAGTCAAGGTATTGGAGTGGCCATCACAAAGCCCTGACCGCAATCCTATAGATCATTTGTGGGCAGAACTGAAAAGGCCTGTGCTAGCAAGGATACCTACAAACCTGACTCTGTTACACCAGCTCTGTCAGGAGGAATGGGCCAAAATTCACCAAATTTATTGTGGGAAGCTTGCGGCGCTGACAGAGATGGCTGCCTCGCTTCGCGTTCCTAAGAAACTATGCAGTAATTCGTTTTTTTACGTGTAGTTTCTTACATTGGTACCCCAGGTAATCTTAGGTTTTATTGCATACAGTCGGGTGGCACTACTGGATATAAGAGCAATGTCAACTCACCATCATTACGACCAGGAATACGACTTTCCCAAGGCGGAAAGGTCTTCTGGTCAGGCTCCGGAGACGGGCACATCGCGCACCACTCCCAAGCATACTACTCGCTAATGTCCAGTCTCTTGACAACAAGGTTGATGAAATCCGAGCAAGGGTAGCATTCCAGAGAGACATAAGAGACTAATGTTCTTTGCTTCACGGAAACATGGCTCACTTGAGACACGCTATCGGAGTCGGTACAGCCAGCTGGTTTCTTCACGCATCGCGCCGACAGAAACAAGCATCTTTCTGGTAAAAAGAGGGGCAGGGGGGTATGCCTTATGATTAACGAGACGTGGTGTGATCATAACAACATACAGGAACTCAAGTCCTTCTGTTCACCTGACTTCTGTTCACCTGACCTGAATTCCTCACAATCAAATATCGACCGCATTACAGTGCCTTGCGAAAGTATTCGGCCCCCTTGAACTTTGCGACCTTTTGCCACATTTCAGGCTTCAAACATAAAGATATAAAACTGTATTTTTTTGTGAAGAATCAACAACAAGTGGGACACAATCATGAAGTGGAACGACATTTATTGGATATTTCAAACTTTTTTAACAAATCAAAAACTGAAAAATTGGACGTGCAAAATTATTCAGCCCCTTTACTTTCAGTGCAGCAAACTCTCTCCAGAAGTTCAGTGAGGATCTCTGAATGATCAAATGTTGACCTAAATGACTAATGATGATAAATACAATCCACCTGTGTGTAATCAAGTCTCCGTATAAATGCACCTGCACTGTGATAGTCTCAGAGGTCCGTTAAAACCTCAGAGAGCATCATGAAGAACAAGGAACACACCAGGCAGGTCCGAGATACTGTTGTGAAGAAGTTTAAAGCCGGATTTAGATACAAAAAGATTTCCCAAGCTTTAAACATCCCAAGGAGCACTGTGCAAGCGATAATATTGAAATGGAAGGAGTATCAGACCACTGCAAATCTACCAAGACCTGGCCGTCCCTCTAAACTTTCAGCTCATACAAGGAGAAGACTGATCAGAGATGCAGCCAAGAGGCCCATGATCACTCTGGATGAACTGCAGAGATCTACAGCTGAGGTGGGAGACTCTGTCCATAGGACAACAATCAGTCGTATATTGCACAAATCTGGCCTTTATGGAAGAGTGGCAAGAAGAAAGCCATTTCTTAAAGATATCCATAAAAAGTGTTGTTTAATGTTTGCCACAAGCCACCTGGGAGACACACCAAACATGTGGAAGAAGGTGCTCTGGTCAGATGAAACCAAAATTGAACTTTTTGGCAACAATGAAAAACGTTATGTTTGGCATAAAGCAACACAGCTGAACACACCATCCCCACTGTCAAACATGGTGGTGGCAGCATCATGGTTTGGGCCTGCTTTTCTTCAGCAGGGACAGGGAAGATGGTTAAAATTGATGGGAAGATGGATGGAGCCAAATACAGGACCATTCTGGAAGAAAACCTGATGGAGTCTGCAAAAGACCTGAGACTGGGACGGAGATTTGTCTTCCAACAAGACAATGATCCAAAACATAAAGCAAAATCTACAATGGAATGGTTCAAAAATAAACATATCCAGGTGTTAGAATGGCCAAGTCAAAGTCCAGACCTGAATCCAATCGAGAATCTGTGGAAAGAACTGAAAACTGCTGTTCACAAATGCTCTCCATCCAACCTCACTGAGCTCGAGCTGTTTTGCAAGAAGGAATGGGAAAAAATGTCAGTCTCTCGATGTGCAAAACTGATAGAGACATACCCCAAGCGACTTACAGCTGTAATTGCAGCAAAAGGTGTCGCTACAAAGTATTAACTTAAGGGGGCTGAATAATTTTGCACGCCCAATTTTTCCGTTTTTTAATTGTTAAAAAAGTTTGAAATATCCAATAAATGTCGTTCCACTTCATGATTGTGTCCCACTTGTTTTTGATTCTTCACAAAAAATACAGTTTTATATCTTTATGTTTGAAGCCTGAAATGTGGCAAAAGGTCGCAAAGTTCAAGGGGGCCGAATACTTTCGCAAGGCACTGTATCTACCAAGAGAATTCTCTTCGTTTATAATCACAGTCGCATATATTCCCCCCCAAGCAGACACATCAACGGCCCTGAACAAACTTTATTTGACTCTATGTACACTGGGAACCACATATCCTGAGGCTGTATCTGTATTCACTGTATCTGGGGATTTTAACAAGGCTAATCTGAAAACAAGACTCCCTAAATTCTATCAGCATATCGATTGTGCTACCAGGGCTGGTAAAAGCCTGGATCATTGATATTCTAACTTCCGCAACGCATATAAGGCCCTCGCCCGCTCCCCTTTTGGAAAAGCTGACCACGACTCCATTTTGTTGCTCCCAGCCTATGGACAGAGACTAAAACAGGAAGCTCCCGCGCTCAGGTCTGTTCAACGCTGGTCCGACCAATCTGATTCCACGCTTCAAGATTGCTTCGATCACGTGGATTGGGATATGTTCCGCATTGCGTCAAACAACAACATTGACGAATACGCTTATTCGGTGAGCGAGTTTATTAGCAAGTGCATTGGCGATGTCGTACCCACAGCAACTATTAAAACATTCCCAAACCAGAAACCGTGGATTGATGGCAGCATTCGCGTGAGACTGAAAGCTCGAACCACTGCTTTTAACCAGGGCAAGGTGACTGGAAACATGACCGAATACAAACAGTGTAGCTATTCCCTCCGCAAGGCAATCAAACAAGCTAAGCGTCAGTATAGAGACAAAGTAGAGTTGCAATTCAACGGCTCAGGCACAAGAGGTATGTGGCAGGGTCTACAGTCAATCAGTCAAACAGTCAGTCCACAGATCACAAAAAGAAAACCAGCCCCGTCGCAGACTAGGATGTCTTGCTCCCAGACAGACTAAACAACTTCTTTGCTCACTTTGAGGACAATATTGTGCCACTGACATGAACCGCTACCAAAACATGTGGACTCTTCTTCACTGCAGACGACGTGAGTAAAACATTTAAACGTGTTAAACCTCGCAAGGCTGCAGGCCCAGACGGCATCCCCAGCCGTGTCCTCAGAGCATGCGCAGACCAGCTGGCTGGTGTGTTTACAGACATATTCAATCAATCCTTATCCCAGTCTGCTGTTCCCACATGCTTCAAGAGGGCCACCATTGTTCCTGTTCCTAAGAAAGCTAAGGTAACTGAGCTAAATGACTACCGCCCCGTAGCACTCACTTCCGTCATGAAGTGCTTTGAGAGACTAGTCAAGGACCATATCACCTCCATCCTACCTGACACCATAGACCCACTCCAATTTGCTTACCGTCCTAATAGGTCCACAGACGACACAATCGCAACCACACTGCCCTAACCCATCTGGACAAGAGGAATACATATGTAAGAATGCTGTTCATCGACTACAGCTCAGAATTTAACACCATAGTACCCTCCAAACTCGTCATCAAGCTCGAGACCCTGGGTCTCGACCCCGCCCTGTGCAACTGGGTACTGGACTTCCGGACGGGCCGCCCTGGTGAGGGTAGATAACAACATCTCCACCCCACTGATCCTCAACACTGGGGCCCCACAAGGGTGCGTTCTGAGCCCTCTCCTGTACTCCCTGTTCACCTACAACTGCGTGGCCATGCACGCCTCCAACTCAATCATCAAGCTTGCTGACAACACTACAGTGGTAGGCTTGATTAACAACAACGACGAGACTGCCTACAGGGAGGAGGTGATGGCCCTCGGAGTGTGGTGTCAGGAAAATAACCTGACACGTCAACAAAACAAAGGATATGATCGTGGACTTCAGGAAACAGCAGAGGGAGCACCCCCCTATCCACGTCGACGGGACAGTAGTGGAGAGGGTAGTAAGTTTTAAGTTCCTCGGCATACACATCACGGACAAACTGAATTGGTCCACCCACACAGATAGCGTGGTGAAGAAGGCACATCTGTAAAAGCACTCACAAACTTCTACAGATGCACAATCAATAGCATCCTGTTGGGCTGTATCACCTCCTGGTACGGCAACTGCTCCGCCCACAACCGTAAGGCTCTCCGGAGGGTAGTGAGGTATGCACAATGCATCACCGGGGGCAAACTACCTGCCTTCCAGGACAACTACACCACCCGATGTCACAGGAAGGCCAAAAAGATCATCAAGGACAACAACTACCCGAGCCACTGCCTGTTCACCCCGCTATCATCCAAAAGGCGAGGTCAGTACAGGTGCATCAAAGCAGGGACCGAGAGACTGAAAAACAGCTTCAATCTGAAGGCCATCAGACTGTTAAACCGCCACCACTAACATTGAGTGGCTGCTGCCAACATACTGACTCAACTCCAGCCACTTTAATAATGGAAAAATTGATGTAAAAATGTATCACTAGCCACTTTAAACAATGCCACTTAATATAATGTTTATATACCCTACATTACTCATCTCATATGTATATACTGTACACGAAACCATCTACTGCATCTTGCCTATGCCATTCTGTACCATCACTCATTCATCTATTTTTATGTACATATTCTTCATCCCTTTACACTTGTGTGTATAACGTAGTTGTTGTGAAACTGTTGTTGTTGTGGAACTAGAAGCACAAGCATTTCGCTACCCTCGCATTAACATCTGCTAACCATGTGTATTTGACAAATAAAATGTGATTTTATTTGTGGAAGGCTACCCGAAATGTTTGACCCAAGTTAAAAAATGTAAAGGCAATGTTACCAAATACTAATTGAGTGTATGTAAACTTCTGACCCACTTGGAATGTGATGAAAGAAATAAAAGCTGAAATAAATAATTCTCTCAACTATTGTTCTGACATTTCACATTCTTAAAATAAAGAGGTGATCCTAACTGACCTAAAACAGGGAATTTTTACTAGGATTAAATGTCAGGAATTGTGAAAATCTGAGTTTAAATGTAGTTGGCTAAGGTATATGTAAACTTCCGACTTCAACTGTATATAACGTGAGACACATACCCTGGTTTATTCCTTTTATTTCTGCTACAATGCCTCACATGAACTCATCCCTTAAAAAATGCTTGTAAAAACCTGAAAAATGTGGAGAAAAACTCGCATAAATAAGGTCTGCAAATAATTCAAGGCCGAATAACCCTGTAGTAGGAGCTGTGAATCACATATCCGTAGACGGTGTGGATATATTAATACCGTCTCCTTTCACTTCATAAGGAATAAGAAGCCAATAGAAGTTCTGTGGCTACTGACCCCTGGAAATATGATGATACAGTGCAATGTAAAAGGCCCAGCTTGCCCAATGAAAACAATAGTCATGTATTGTTTTTGATGACCTAGCCCAAGGGTTCCCAACCCCACCCCCCCTTTTTATCAATGTTTATTATAGGCTGTATTAAATACACAACCAGCTTGGTTTTGGTTCATTTGAGGGACCTACGACCCCAAGAATATTTTACCTGCATTTCTACGTAGTTTAACAACACTCATGACATCTTTAGATAGGCTAGTTAATGATAATGATTATAAACTAAAATAAATAGATATAATAATAATAGATAGTGAAAATAAAGTCTATACCCGATTTCCCCAAATGTTTATTCGGCTACCAATTATGTTTAATGATTTTTCTGAACGCTCATTTTTTAAAATTTTTTACAGAAAGTAAAAAGATCAATTGATAGCGACAGAGTCACACATTGTAAAATATTACATCCCAAGGAAAGTCCAATTAATTTTACTCCTCAACTTTAGAAGGTCGTAGCTCAGCTTCTGATGTTCATAGTGGCAAACCAAAAATATTCCCCTGTGCATCAGAGTGGTGTCTTCCTACAGCATTGTACTGCTTGTTTCTAAAGCATGACACATTTGTTCATCCATTTAGATCAGTATAAATAATTGTGAATTGTTAAAAAAAAGAAAAAAAGAATAATAAAAGAAACGTTGGCATTACACCCGTATGGGGGTTGCTCCCACTAGGTTGGGAACCCCTGACCTACTGTGCATTCGGAAAGTATTCAGACCCCTTCCTTTTTTCCACATTTTGTTACAGACTTATTCTAAAATGGATTAAAACTACAAACAATACATCATAATGACAAAGTGAAAACAGGTTTTCAGAAATGTGTATAAAAAAAACAGTAATACCTTGAAAATTGACTCGAAATTGAGCTCAGGTGCATCCTGTTTCCATTGATCATCCTTGAGATGTTTTTACAACTTGACTGTAGTCCACCTGTGGTAAATTAAATTGATTGGACATGATTTGGAAAGGCACACACCTGTCTATATAAAAAGTAAAAGTAAAGATACCTTCATAGAAAATGACAAGTAAAAGTGAAAGTCACCCAGAAAAATACTACTTTAGTAAAAGTCTAAAAGTATTTGGTTTTAAATATACTTAAGTATCAAAAGTAAATGTAAAAATATACTTAGGTAACAAATGTAAAATGTTTAATAATTTAAAAATAGTTTATAATAAAGAAAATCAGACGGCACAATTCTGTTGTTGTTTTTATTTATGGATAGCAAGGGGCACACTACAACATGCAAACATCACTTACAAACTAAGCATTTGTGTTTAGTGAGTCCTCCAGATCAGAGACTGTAGGGATGAACAAGGATGTTATCTTGATAAGTGAGTGAATTGAATCCACTTTCCTGTCCTGATAAGCATTGAAAATGTAACAAGTAAAAAAGTACATAATTTTGTGGGGGAATGTAGTGAAGCAAAAGTCGTCACAAATATAAATAGTAAAGTAAAGTACAGATAAAGTTTACATACACTTAGGTTGGAGTCATTAAAACTTGTTTTTTAATTAACCACCAAATTTAATGTTAACAAACTATAGTTTTGGCAAGTCGGTTAGGACATCTAAACGACACAAGTACTTTTTCCAACAATTGTTTACAGACACAATGAATTATAAGTGAATTAATCTATCACAATTCCAGTGGGTCAGAGGTTTACATACATTAAGTTAACTGTGCCTTTAAACAGCTTGAAAAATTCCAGAAAATTATGTCATGGCTTTAGAAGCTTCTGATAGGCTAAATGATATCATTTGAGTCAATTGGAGGTGTAGCTGTGGATGTATTTTAAGGCCTACCTTCAAACTCAGTGCCTCTTTGCTTGACATCATGGGGAAATCAAAAGAAATCAGCCAAGACCTCAGAAAAAAAATGGTAGACCTCCACAAGTCTGGTTCATCCTTGGGAGCAATTTCCAAACGCCTGAAGGTAACACGTTCATCTGTACAAACAATAGTATGCAAGTATAAACAAGTATAAACACCATGGGATCACGCAGACGCCATACCGCTCAGGAAGGAGACGCGTTCTGTCTCCTAGAGATGAACGTACTTTGGTGCGAAAAGTGCAAATCAATCCCAGAACAACAGCAAAGGACCTTGTGAAGATGCTGGAGGAAACAGGTACAAAAGTACCTGTACCTGTTAGCCACATCGACATAACCTGAAAGGCCGCTCAGCAAGGAAGAAGCCACTGCTCCAAAACCGCCATAAAAAAGACAGACTACGGTTTGCAACTGCACATGGGGACAAAGATCGTACTTTTTGGGGAAATGTCCTCTGGTCTGATGAAACAAAAATAGAACTGTTTGGCCATAATGACCATCGCTATGTTTGGAGGAAAAATGGGGAGTCTTGCAAGCCGAAAAACATTATCCCAACCGTGAAGCACGGTGGTGGCAGCATCATGTTGTGGGGGTGCTTTGCTGCAGGAGGGACTGGTGCACTTTAAAAAATAGATGGCCTCATGAGGAAGTACAATTATGTGGATATATTGAAGCAACATCTCAAGTCAACAGTCAAAGTTAAAGCTTGGTCGCAAATGGGTCTTCCAAATGGACAATGACCACAAGCATACTTCCAAAGTTGTGGCAAAATGGCTTAAGGACAACAAAATCAAGGTATTGAAGTGGCCATCACAAAGCCCTGACCTCGATCCTATAGAAAATGTGTGGGCAGAACTGAAAAAGCATGTGCGAGCAAGGAGGCCTACAAACCTGACTCTGTTACACCAGCTCTGTCAGGAGGAATGGGCCAAAATTAACCCAACTTATTGTGGGAAGCTTGTGGAAAGCTACCCGAAATGTTAAAGTTAAACAATTTAAAGGCAATGCTACCAAATACTAATGGAGTGTATGTAAACTTCTGACCCACTGCGAATGTGACGAAAGAAATAAAAGCTTAAATAAATCACTCTCTCTACTATTATTCTGACATTTCACATTCTTAAAATGTTACCTAAGACAGGGAATTCTTACTATGATTAAATGTCAGGAATGGTGAAAAACTGAGTTTAAATGTATTTGGCTAAGGTGTAAACTTCAGACTTCAACTGTACCTTATAAAAACAACTTAAGTAGTACTTTAAATTATTTTCATAGTGCTTTTTGTACTTTAAATCTCTACAGAAAACTGAAATCCAGCAATTGTCCTCTTATTAATGCTCATAGCGAGTCTTGAAATCAGTATCCTGGAATTGCAGGCTGAATCACTTGAAACTAACTTGAAACAGAGCTGAATTCAGTCTGGATTTCCAGACTGTTAAATCAGGTGGATGAAAACCAAAATAACAGTCAAAAGGTCTCTGTTACTGTGTTCCTCTCCGTTTGAATGGCTTACGTGGGCTGAGAGTTGAGTTGGTGTCAGAATCAGACGCAGGCCCCTGAAGACACGGCCGTCCTTTTGAAGTACATCACCTGTGTTTCATGTCCGGGGCCTGCCTCACTTCACAGGCAGCGAGTGGGGAGATTAAATAACAAAGCACAGAAAGGAAAGAGAGCGGGAAGGATGGATAAATGGCGGAACAGAGGGATCTTTTCCTCCTCTGACAGGCTCAGGCAGAGGGAGGGAGGGAGGGAGGGAGAGAAAGAGAGAGAGCCAGGTAGAGAGCCAGGGGTTTGATCACTACCCCTTCAACGTTCTCTCACATGAGAAACAAAACTTGTGATCCTTCCATTCACAGCGGGAGATACAGGAGTGGTCCGTCTCTCCTCTACTTTGTGTGCAGTGTTTCCCCTATATTAATTCATTTATTTTTTAAATCAAGCTTTATTTTTATAGCACATTTTAGACATAAATGCAACGCAAAACATGAATAAAAAACAAAAAACAGAAATATTTATTACACAAACATAAGAGGATAAAAAACAAAATAATAACAATAAAACTCAATGACAAAAAAAACACTAAGGAAAAGCAAAGCTAAAAAGGTGTTTTAAGATCTCTTTTAAATATGTCCTCAGTTTTGGCCCCCCTCAGTTTCTCTTGCAGTCCATTCCAGAGGCTGTGGGCATAGTAACTAAAAGCTGCCTCTTCATGTCTCTTGGTCCTAGGCTTTGGGAGAGTTAAAAGGCCGGTGCCAGAGGACCTGAAGGACTTACTGGGTACATAACTCATGTCTGACATGTACTGTACAAGGGTGCACAATTGTGGATTGATTTAAAAACCAAATCATCTTAAAATGAATTCTGAAACTCACAGGCAGCCAATGCAGACTTTAAAACCAGTGCAATGTGTGCTCTCCATCTGGTCTTGGTCAGTACCCGTGCGGCAGCATTTTGTATGCTTTGCAGTTGACCAATCAATGGCTTTTTTGTGTAGACCAGACAGGAGAGCATTACTTTAGCCAAGCCTGCTTGTAATAAAAGCATGGACGAGTCTCTCTGTATCAGCCTGAGATAGAAACGGCCACACTTTCGCAATGTTCCTCAGGTGGTGTGTGATTTGAAGTTGAGTTCAGAATCTAAAATGACACCTAGGTTTTTTACCTGGTGTTTTATCTTTATTGCCCGTAAATTAAAATGTGCGGCCAGATTCTGTCTCTGTCCTTTGGCTCCAATAATAGTTACCTCAGTCTTGTCTTGATTTAGCTGGAGGAAGTTGTGAGCCATCCAATTATTTCAATCACTAATACAGTCTAATAATTTATCTGTGGAGCTCAAATCTTGTGGTGACACAGAAATGTAAAGTTGTATATCGTCTGCGTAGCAGTGGAAATACTGTGATTGCTTATAACGCTGCCAAGGGGTAACATACAGAGCATTCGGAAAGCATTCAGACCCCTTCACTTTTTCCACATTTTGTTTCAGCCTTATTCTAAAACGGATTACATTTGAACAAATTCAAATAATGACGAAGCAAAAACAGGATTTTATAATTTTGTACAATATTATTAGAAATAAAAAACAGAAATATATTATTTATATAAGTATTCAGACCCTTTGCTATGACACTCGAAATCGAGCTCAGGTGCATCCTGTTTCCATTGATCATCCTTGAGATGTTTCTACAACTTGATTGGAGTCCGGCCTGTGGTAAATTCAATTGATTAGACATGATTTGGAAAGGCACGCAGTATATTTTGATGTTTGGATGAAAAACGTACCCAAATTAAACTGCCTATTTATCAGGCCCAGAAGCTACAATATGCATATAATCGTCAGATTAGGATAGAAAACACTCTAAAGTTTCCAAAACTGTCAAAATATTGTCTGTGAGTATAACAGAACTGATATTGCAGGCGAAAACCTGAGGAAAATCCAACTAGGAAGTGCCTCTTATTTTGAAAGCTCTCTGTTCCATTGCATGCCTTCTCTCCATTTAAAGGGATATCAACCAGATTCCTTTTCCTATGGTTTCCACATGATCTGAACAGTCATTAGACACAGTTTCAGGCTTTTATTCTGAAAAATGGGCGAGACAGATCACATCGCATCAGTGGATGGCTGAGTGCCAGCAGCGTTTTGCATGCGCCAACAGAGTGGAGCAGACATTTTCTCTCTCACTCCTTCTGAAAAAGCTAAGGTCCGGTTGAAATATTATCGATGATATATTGTAAAAACAAACTGAGGATTGATTATAAAAAACGTTTGACATGTTTCTACGAACTTTACGAATACTATTTGGAATTTTCGTCTGCCCCGTCGTGACCGCTCGAGCATGTGGATTTCTGAACATAACGTGCCAACCAAATGGAGGAATTTTGGATATAAAAATAATCTTTATGGAACAAAAGGAACATTTATTGTGTAACTGGGAGTCTCGTGAGTGCAAACATCTGAAGATCATCAAAGGTAAGCGATTCATTTTATTGCTTTTCTGACTTTCGTGACCAATCTACTTTGCTGCTAGCGGTTTGTAATGTTTTGTCTGCTGAGAGAGAGGTCCTTACATAAACGCTTGGTATGCTTTCGCCGAAAAGCTTCTTTAAAAATATATATATTGCACTTGTGATTTCATGAAAATGAAATATTTTCAGTAATTTAACTTGAATTTGGCACTCTGCATTTCAGCGGATGTTGACGAAAATGATCCCGCTGACGGGATGGTGCATCAAGAAGATAAGGTCCCACAGTTGGGGGGCATGTCAGAGCAAAAACCAAATCATGAGGTCGAAGGAATTGTCCGTAGAGTTCCGAGACAGGATTGTGTTGATGCACAGATCTGGAGAAAGGTACCAAAAAATGCCTGCAGCATTGAAAGTCCCCAATAACACAGTGGCCTCCATCATTCTTAAATGGAAGAAGTATATAACCAAAGACTCTTCCTAGAGCTGTCCTCCCGGCCAAACTGAGCAATCGGGGGAGAAGGGCCTTGGTCCATTTGAAAGAAAACACTATGACGTTTGTGGAAATGTAGGAGAATATAACACAATAGATCTGGTAAAAGATAATACAAAGAAAAAACAAACCATTATTTTGTATTTTTTTGTACCATCTTTGAAATGCAAGAGAAAGGCTATAACGTATTATTCCAGCCTAGGTGTAATTTAGATTTTGGCCACTCGATGGCAGCAGTGTATGTGCAATGTTTTAGACTGATCCAATGAACCATTGCATTTCTGTTCAAAATGTTGTATCAAGACAGCCCAAATGTGCCTAATTTGTTAATTTTGGGACCAGTGTCCCTTCCAAGGGATGGTTGAGCTAACGTAGGCTAATGCGATAAGCATGAGGTTTTGAGTAACAAGAACATTTCCCAGGACATAGACATGAAAATTGCTAAGAGCTGAAGAATCTAGATTCGTTTTCTTCAGAAGGGGTTTCACCATAGCAGTGGGGAATGTGCCTGTGAACACTTCAGATATGCAATTAAAAACTGTTTTGAAGAAGGTAGTGGGGATAAGATCGAGAAGACAGGTACAGTAAAAGGCTTAAGTTGTGTTTTCTCTTTCCTGAACATGCATTATGCAACCAGGAAAAATAACTCCATAATGCCTTGGCGTGGTAGACTAGGGGACATATCATCAAACTTCTCATCAGGTCTTGCTTGACTGATACCCAGCATAATATTTGTTATCTTATCTCTGAAATAGGCCGCAAACTCATCACATTCAGATGTAAAGGAAAGTTCACAAAGGTTTGCGGGGGAAGGATTTATCAGGCCATCAATTATTCAGAATATTAGTGATCATGTTCGAAAAATGAGCCCATCTGGCATTTTTAATTGCCTTGTTATACAGTACCAGTCAAAAGTTTGACACATCTACTCATTCAAGGGTTTTTGTTTATTTTTACCATTTCATACATTGTCGAAAATTAGTGAAGACATCTAAACTATGAAATACCACATATGGAATCATGTAGTAACCAAAGAAGAGTTAAACAAATCCAAATATATTTTAGATTCTTCAAAGTAGCCACCGTTTGCCTTGACAGCTTTGCACACTCTTAGCCTTCTCTCAACAAGCTCCACCTGGAATGCTTTTCCAACATTTTTGAAGGAGTACCCACATACGCTGAGCACTTGTTGGCTGCTTTTCCTTCACTCTGTGGTCCAACTCATCCCAAACCATCTAATTTTGGTTGAGGTCGGGTGATTGTGGAGGCCAGGTCATCTGATGCAGCACTCCATCATTCCCCTTCTTGGTCAAATAACCCTTACACAGCCTGGAGGTGTGTTGGGTCATTGTCCTGTTGAAAAACAAATGATAGTCCCACTAAGCCCAAACCAGATGGGATGGCATATCACTGCAGAATGCTGTGGTAGCCATGCTGGTTAACCTTTCTGGCGCAGGGGTTCCGCTAGCGACCCACCTCGACAACATCCGGTGAAATTGCAGAGCGCCAAATTCAAAATACAGAAATAGTCATAATAAACATTCATAATAAATACAAGTATTATACATCGGCTTAAAGATTCACTTCTTGTTAATCCAGCCGCTTTGTCAGATTTCAAAAAGGCTTTACGGCAAAAGCATACCATGCGATTATCTGAGGACAGCGCCCCGCTTACAAAAGCATACAAACATTTTACAACCAAGTAAACGAATGACAAAAGTCAGAAATTGCGATAAAATTAATCCCTTACCTTTGAAGATCTTCATATGGTTGCAGTCACAAGAGTCTCAGCTACACAATTGTTGGAGGAAATTATAGTTGAAATGATTAATTATGTATACATTTAGCTTAGAACCATTTATTTTAATACTATTATGTTATGGTATGAAATGTATGGGTTCTTGGTTAAGCTGTTACTGAAAATGTAAGTAAAATGAATTAATTGTCTGTACCTTGCGGGTTTAAGGGAGAGGGATGGCATATCTCTTTAGACAGATTGGAATGTTTGTTTTATGAGGGGAGTAGAAGACAGTCTCCAGACCTGAAGACACTGCGCTATTGTGTGGATCGGAGAGAGTGTGAGAAACTGATGACGTCATTTTCAGTTTATAACCTGTGGAAAAATGTGTATGTAACCAGTACTCTCTTGAATTAAACGCTATTACCTGACTTTTAAGACTGGTCTCGATCTATTTCATGCATAAATGATAAACTTACAACTTATTATGAAATAGAGAAAGAGAGTGAATTTGGTTTTGGCTACAAAACATATAGGAATTTAGAATTCCTCTAACAACAATACATGTTTGTTTTGTTCGATAAAGTCTCTCTTTATATCCCAGAAACTTGTTGCCGCATTTTGTTCAGTAATCCACTGGCTCAAAGGCGGTCAAAACATGCAGACGAATACATCCTAATAGTACCGTTAAAGTTTGTCGAAACATGTCAAATGATGTTTATAATTAATCCTCAGGTTGTCAATTGTCTAAATAAATGATCATATTTCAACCGGACAATAGCATATTGAATAGAAAGGAAAAACAACGCACACCATTCAGCTCTGAATTCTTCCCCTGTCCACTGACAAAAAGGGTCTCATTCTTCTTCATTTTTCAGAAAACAAGCATGAAACTATGTGTAAAGACTGTTGACATCTAGTGGAAGTCATAGGAACTGCAATCTGGGTCCTAACCCATTAGATACTCTATAGGCATTCAATTCAATAAAAAAGATCCCACTTCCTGGATGGATTTTCCTCAGGTTTTCGCCTCCATATCAGTTACAGCATGTTATACTTACAGACAATATTTTGAGTGTTTTCTATCGAAATCTACCAATTATATGCATATCCTAGCTTCTGGGCCTGAGTAACAGGCAGTTTACTTTGGGCACGCTTCTGATCCAGACGTCGAAATACTGTCCCCAAGCCATAAGAAGTTAAGCGTGCCTTGAATTCTAAATAAATCGCAGACAGTGTCACCAGCAAAGCACCCCCACATCATCACACCTCCTTTTATTTTTATTTCACCTTTATTTAACCAGGTAGGCCAGTTGAGAACAAGTTCTCATTTACAACTGCGACATGGCCAAGATAAAGCATGCTTCACGATGGGAACCACACACGCGTAGATCATCCGTTCACCTACTCTGCGTCTCATGAAGACACGGAGGTTGGAACCAAAAATCTCACATTTGGACTCATCAGACCAAAGGACAGATTTCCACCCGGTCTAATGTCCATTGCTCGTGTTTCTTGGCCCAAGAAAGTCTATTTTTGTTATTGGTGTCCTTTAATAGTGGTTTCTTTGCAGCAATTCTACCATGAAGGCCTGATTCATGCAGTCTACTCTGAACTTGAACTCTATGAAGCATTTATTTGGGCTGCAATCTGAGGTGCTGCTAACTATAATGAACTTATCCTCTCAGGTCCTTCCTTTCCTGTGGCGGTCCTCATGAGAGCCAGTTTCATCATAGCGCTTGATGGTTTTTGCAACTGCACTTGAAGAAACCTTAAAAGTTCTTGACTGACCTTCATGTCTTAAAGTAATGATGGACTGTTGTTTCTCTTTGCTCATTTGACCTGTTCTTGCCATAATATGGACTTGGGTCTTTTACCAAATAGGGCTATCTTCTGTATACAAATCCACAAATTAACTTTTAACAAGGCACAACTGTTAATTGAAATGCATTCCAGGTGATTACCTCATGAAGCTGGTTGAGAGAATGCCAAGAGTGTTCAAAGCTGTTATCAAGGCAAAGGGTGGCTACTTTGAAGAATCTAAAATATATTTTGTTTTGTGATATATTTTCTTGGTTACTACATGATTCCATATGTGTTAATTCATAGTTTAGATGTCTTCACTATTTTCTACAATGTAGAAAATAGTAAGAATAAACAAAAACCCTGGAATGAGTACTGTAGGTGTGTCCAACCTTTTGACTGGTACTATATATGCCAAGTTGCTTTCTCAGAAAATCATAATGGATCTGCAACTTTCTACACAATTGCCTTTCTGCAATTTCTCTTAAGTTGATTTGTTTTCACATCATTGGAGCTATGGCCATTAATAGGTATGGCTATTAATTTGTTATGAAAGTTATCAACTAAATCATCACAAGAGGAAGACAGAATAGGTGATGGTGTATTGTTTATACACAAATAAAATCTGTAGCAACTTCAGAGGTACGATAGCCCAGTAAAGTCCATCGAGTTCAAAAGATTCATGAATTCAATCGCCTTGGAGTCAGTTTCTTCAACATAAATATTCAACATGAATATTAAAATCGCTCAACACAATGATTTTATAATAGTTCTCAAGGACAATAGACAATAGTTCAGAAAAATCTGTAAAGAAAGTGGGGCATTGCTTTGGTGGCCTATACAGAGCCAGGACTGGTGGCTGACATTTAAACAGTGATGTTGTGATGTTCTAAAGATCCAAAGTCGCCAAATGAAATGTCCTTACAGGTGAGAGCATTCGTAAAAATAGAGATGGTCCTCCCACCCATTTCCTCTTTTCCGATAGAGTATGAAAGCTGTAGTCTGGGGATGCTTCAAAAAGAGTGGCACTACAGTCTGAAGACAGCCATGTTTCTGCGAGAAACATGCAATCAACTTTGCACCCAGTAATTTAGCAGTCTATGGAAACAGCTAGCATGCCAGTCATTCCTTAAAACTGCACGCAGACATACAAATTGTATCCATGAGATTATCGGACTCTGGGTAAGTAGGAAATCTTGCACTATCCTTTACGTTCAGAGTGACAAGTTACAACATACAGTTTAAGTCGGAAGTTTACATACACTTAGGTTGGAGTCATTAAAACTTGTTTTTCAAATGTCTTGTTAACAAACTATAGTTTTGGCAAGTCGGTTAGGACATCTACTTGTGCATGACTACTTTGTGCTGTCATCTACTTTGTGCTATCTCCTAGAGATTAACGTACTTTGGTGCAGTGCAAATCCATCCTAGAACAACAGCAAAGGACCTTGTGAAGATGCTGGTGGAAACAGGGACAAATGTCCACAGTAAAACAAGTCCTATATCGACATAACCTGAAAGGCCGCTCAGCAAGGAAGAAGCCACTGCTCCAAAACCGGTATAAAAAGCCAGACTACGGTTTGCAACTTCACATGAGGACAAAGATCATACTTTTTGGAGAAATGTCGTCTGGTCTGATGAAACAACAATAGAACTGTTTGGCCATAATGACCATTGTTATGTTTGGAGGAAAAAGGGGGAGGCTTGCAAGCCGAAGACACCATCCCAACCGTGAAGCACGGTGGTGGCAGCATCATGCTGTGGGGGTGCTTTGCTGCAGGAGGGACTGGTGCACTTCACAAATAGATGGCATCATGAGGGAGGACAATTATGTGGATATATTGAAGCAACATCTCAAGACATTAAGTTAAAGCTTGGTCACAAATGGGTCTTCCAAATGGACAATGACCACAAGCATTCTTCCAAAGTTGTGGCAAAATGGCTTAAGGACAACAAAGTCAAGGTATTGGAGTGGCCATCACAAAACATTGACCTCAATCCTATAGAAAATGTGTGGGCAGAACTGAAAAAGCGTGTGCGAGCAAGGAGGCCTAAAAAGCTGACTCAGGTACACCAGCTCTGTCAGGAGGAATGGGCCAAAATTCACCCAACTTATTGTGGGAAGCTTGTGGAAGGCTACCCAAAATGTTTGACCCAAGTTAAACAATTTAAGGCAATGCTACCAAATACTAATGGAGTGTATGTAAACTTCTGACCCACTGGGAATGTGATGAAAGAAATAAAAGCTGAAATAAATAATTCTCTCTTCCGACTTCAACTTTGTATTTGTGGCAAACAGAGCGAGCCCTGCCACTGCATGCTCCTCATCAGCTCCCTACAGTGCTGCAGTGGCTCGCATCAGTTATATTTCCCCTGGACCTCCCCAGCAAGAGCACCAGATACCATCCCGCTTCCTTTGCCACCTCTGTTAAAAAAATCCTAGGTGAAACACTAATATGTGTCTCTTCCTCTCTCTCTCGCTTTGTGTCTCTTTCATTGTTTTTCACAGGCCATGTCCGAAACCTGTCTTGCCTACTACGTACTTTAACTGCAAACTGTGTACTAATCGAGCTATGTACTATTTAGAATGTACTGTTTAGTGAAAACAAATGCAGCAAGCAACCAATAACAGCATATTAGGTTAATCTTACTGCGAATGAGTCATTTAACTGCTGATGATCAGCTATAGTCACAAGTGGGTCTTGAAATACCATTATTTTCCTCAATAGTGTGCAGGGAATGCTATTAGATGAAAAGCCGAAATGAGTATGACATCCTGGCAATTAAAGCATAATACATTTTAAAAATGTCACAATATAAAACAAAAACATTTCACATACCCCAAATTCCTACTATTTATTTTCAAATTCTGACAGGATATAGAATGAATGATTGAGGAAAAGAGTCAGTTAGAGTGCTTTCGGAAAGTATTCAGACCCCTTGACTTTTTCCACATTTTGTTACGCTACAGCCTTATTCTAAAATGGATTCAATTGTTTTCCTCATGAATCTACACACGATATTCCAGAATGACGAAGCAAAAACGGTTTTTTGTATTAAAAATAAAGTATATATATATATATACACAGTGCCTTGCGAAAGTATTCGGCCCCCTTGAACTTTGCGACCTTTTGCCACATTTCAGGCTTCAAACATAAAGATATAAAACTGTATTTTTTTGTGAAGAATCAACAACAAGTGGGACACAATCATGAAGTGGAACGACATTTATTGGATATTTCAAACTTTTTTAACAAATCAAAAACTGAAAAATTGGGCGTGCAAAATTATTCAGCCCCCTTAAGTTAATACTTTGTAGCGCCACCTTTTGCTGCGATTACAGCTGTAAGTCGCTTGGGGTATGTCTCTATCAGTTTTGCACATCGAGAGACTGACTTTTTTTCCCATTCCTCCTTGCAAAACAGCTCGAGCTCAGTGAGGTTGGATGGAGAGCATTTGTGAACAGCAGTTTTCAGTTCTTTCCACAGATTCTCGATTGGATTCAGGTCTGGACTTTGATTTGGCCATTCTAACACCTGGATATGTTTATTTTTGAACCATTCCATTGTAGATTTAGCTTTATGTTTTGGATCATTGTCTTGTTGGAAGACAAATCTCCGTCCCAGTCTCAGGTCTTTTACAGACTCCATCAGGTTTTCTTCCAGAATGGTTCTGTATTTGGATCCATCCATCTTCCCATCAATTTTAACCATCTTCCCTGTCCCTGCTGAAGAAAAGCAGGCCCAAACCATGATGCTGCCACCACCATGTTTGACAGTCGGGATGGTGTGTTCAGCTGTGTTGCTTTTACGCCAAACATAACGTTTTGCATTGTTGCCAAAAAGTTCAATTTTGGTTTCATCTGACCAGAGCACCTTCTTCCACGTTTGGTGTGTCTCCCAGGTGGCTTGTGGCAAACTTTAAACAACACTTTTTATGGATATCTTTAAGAAATGGCTTTCTTCTTGCCACTCTTCCATAAAGGCCAGATTTGTGCAATATACGACTGATTGTTGTCCTATGGACAGAGTCTCCCACCTCAGCTGTAGATCTCTGCAGTTCATCCAGAGTGATCATGGGCCTCTTGGCTGCATCTCTGATCATTCTTCTCCTTGTATGAGCTGAAAGTTTAGAGGGACGGCAGGTCTTGGTAGATTTGCAGTGGTCTGATACTCCTTCCATTTCAATATTATCGCTTGCACAGTGCTCCTTGGGATGTTTAAAGCTTGGGAAATGTTTTTGTATCCAAATCCGGCTTTAAACTTCTTCACAACAGTATCTCGGACCTGCCTGGTGTTTCCTTGTTCTTCATGATGCTCTCTGCGCTTTTAACGGACCTCTGAGACTATCACAGTGCAGGTGCATTTATACGGAGACTTGATTACACACAGGTGGATTGTATTTATCATCATTAGTCATTTAGGTCAACATTGGATCATTCAGAGATCCTCACTAAACTTCTGGAGAGAGTTTGCTGCACTGAAAGTAAAGGGGCTGAATAATTTTGCACGCCCAATTTTTCAGTTTTTGATTTGTTAAAAAAGTTTGAAATATCCAATAAATGTCGTTCTACTTCATGATTGTGTCCCACTTGTTGTTGATTCTTCACAAAAAATACAGTTTTATATCTTTATGTTTGAAGCCTGAAATGTGGCAAAAGGTCGCAAAGTTCAAGGGGGCCGAATACTTTCGCAAGGCACTGTATATATATAAAAAAAATGAAATATCACATTTTCATAAGTATTCAGACCCTTTACTCAGTACTTTGTTGGAGCACCTTTGGCAGCGATTACAGCCTTGATTCTTTTTTGGTATGACGCTACAAGCTTGGCACACCCTGTATTTGGGGAATTTCTCTCATTCTTCTCTGCAGATCCGCTCAGTCAGGATGAATGGGTAGCATTGATGGACAGCTATTTTCAGGTCTATCCAGAGATGTTCGATTGGGTTCAAGTCCGTGCTCTGGCTGGGCCACTCAAGGACATTCAGAGACTTCTCCTGAGTTGTCTTGGCTGTGTGCTTAGGGTTGTTGTCCTGTTGGACGGTGAACCTTTGCACCAATCTGAAAAATGTTTGTTTGATATTATGTTACATTTTGGAAATGTATTATGCAGTAATTTTCAGGATGTCATACTAATTTTGTCTTTTCAACTAGTAGAATTTGCTGCACACTATTGAGGAAGATAATCGTATTTTGAGACCCATGTGTGTGTGACTGTAGCTGATACTCAGCTGAGGGGACACACTCTGAGCGCTCTGGAGCAGGTTTTTATCAAGGATCTCTCTGCACTTTGCTCCGTTCATCTTTCCCTCAATCCTCACTAGTCTCTCAAACCCTGCCACTGAAAACATCCCCACTGCATGATGCGGCCACAACCATGCTTCACCGTAGGGATGGTGCCAGGTTTCATCCAGATGTGACGCTTAGCATTCAGCCAAAGAGTTAAATCTTGGTTTCATCAAACCAGATAATATTGTTTCTCATGGCCTGTGAGTCCTTTAGGTGCCTTTTTGAAAACTCCAAGCTGGCTGTCTTGTGCCTTTTACTGAGAAGTGGCTTCTGGAACTCTGGAGCTCTGTCAAGGTGACCATCGGGTTCCTGGTCACCTCCCTGACCATGGCCCCTCTCTGCCGATTGCGGTTTGGCCGGTGGCCAGCTCTAGGAAGAGTCTTGGTGGTGCCAAACGTCTTCCATTTAAGAATGACGGCGGCCAATATGTTCTTGGGGACCTTCAATGCTGCATACATTTATTGGTACACTTCCCCATATTTGTGCCTCGACACAATCCTGTGTTCGGAGCTCTAGGGACAATTCCTTTGACCTCACGGCTTGATTTTTGCTCTGACATGCACTGTCAACTGTGGGAACTTAAATAAACAGGTGTGTGCCTTTCCAAATCAATCCAATCAATTGAATTTCTCTCATCTCTTGGATGACCAATGGAAACAGAATGCACCTGCACTCAACTTCAAGTCTCATAGCAAAGGGTCTGAATACTTATGTAAATAAGGTATTTCTGTTTTCAAAAATAAATTGAAATTTGCTAAATGTTCTAAAAAACTGTTTTTGCCTCATTATGGGGTATTAAGTGTAGGAAAAACAATATTTAATCAATTTTAGAATAAACGCTGTAACATAACAAAATGTGGAAAAAGTGAAACGGTCTGAATCCTTCCTGAATGCACTGTAACCCATGGGAAATCGAAAGAGGCATTTGAAGTGTCCAGAATTTCAATCACACCAGTCTACTTAAGAAATTGGAGTAATTAGCCAAGCCATTGATTATTCAGTGCTAAACAATATCCAATTGGAAGTTCAGACGTCCAATCGAGACATCCAATGTTGAATAAACTACTTTATTATTATTATTGAAAGGGAATAATTCTGTCAGCAGACATTAAATCTGCTCAGAAAAATATACAATAAAATGTCAGTTGACAGAATTATTATATTTTACAAGAGAGATACTTCAACTGTTGTTATGACATCCTATAGTGTAGTTTGTGTATTTTACTGCTGTTACTGCCCACGTAATCCACATGATCCCGATCATTACTCAGGATCATTATATGATCGTTCAAAAATCCTTTGAACATCTTGTCAACAATAACAAGTATCAGTCTAAGCATCTGTTTGATATATGTGTACATGTGTAAAGTCTGGAAATCTATAGATTCCCCACTGCACATTTATCGTAGCTGTTACAGTGTGTGTGTGCGTGTCTGTGTGTATGTGTTTGCAAGCACATACATTTGCACCACAAGTGTGTGTGCGTGCGCACGTACGCATGCATGTGAAACGTGCTAATGTGATTCGCAGACATTAACATCCTCCACCTTAAATGATTCAAATTATATGCCTCATGGGACCATGTGCCACAGGCATTAAAACATCATAGCTGTGTCTGAAATGGCTATATTGACGACGTAGTGCACCCATAGGGCTCAGGACAAAAGTAGTGCACTAAATAAGGAATATGGTGCCACTTTGGATGGAGCCCATAAGACTCATCAACAGTCTATTAACCGACAAACATGCAGATAAGGATTTTATTGAAAGGTGGTGTTTAATCATGCTGTCTTCATAATCAAACCGTGTGGGAATATGATACTTTAACTGTTGCGTGACAAACACTTGGCACAAATAGCCTGAGCTGCCAAGCTGAAAATTTGAAGTGGCATGGTGTGGTTTGAAAACAGTGACACTTATGAGCAGTGTAAAAATGTAGCCCCCAAAAATGTCAAACAAATTAATTTCCACCCCGTTCATTTTGCCTCATGGTTTATAAATAAGTCGTTTTTTGAGGGAGGGTAGAAAGTATCAATTATGGTTGTTGTTGAAATTGAATTTCTCTAGTCTGGAACTGTGTGCATTTGACAAATTTCATTTGAGTGTGCATTCCCCTTACAAATGCACAACTTGTCATCCATAGCCACTGTCAAGGTTCTTTCATGATAACAAGACGAGTTTCTCTCCTCACTCTATTCCTCACGTTCACTTTCACTCACTAATTACCATTTCTCTCGCTCATTTCCCTCTCACTCTCTCTCTCTCACACACACACACACACGAAACCATCCTCTTTCTCTAAACCGCTCCCGATACTCTTTTTGTTCTCTAACCTTGCATGTGTGCGTGTGTGGAGGGGGAACTAACTTTACAGGGGGAACAATACAGAATGAGCATCATCCTGTAGGAGAGATGAATGGACGAGAGGACTGGCGTAACTGCGATCCCCCAATAAAGAATTAGCCAATGACACTGCCTCTTTTCCTGCGGTCCCCCCCCCCCCCCAGTCCCCAGTCACATCCCTCGCACTGATTTGATTGAGAACGCTCTGTGCATACACAAGACCCACGCTCCTCCTCTCCGCAGGGGCATGGTCACGGCTCGCCCAAATAACCATTCATCTCCTCTCGTTCCTGTCTCACCATATATCATCGACTTTAGGCTCATCATTCTTTTACATCAAAGCGGAGCTGCTGTGAGAGGAGGATAGGGGGAGGAGGAAGGAGGAGGGAGGGATGGAGGAATGGCAAAGCACTTAACAATCCCCGTCCATGTTCCCACAGAGCAATTAATGTGGTGCCAGAACGACGGCCCACTCCTTTCTCCACAGAAACAAAACCAGAATGGATGAGGGAGAGCAAAGCTGCATAAGTCACTGCCTGCTGCGGCTGCATGGGCTGGCTGGGCATTGAGGAAAGAGAAAGAAAGGAGAGAGAGAATGGCTGGGATGGAGAGAGAGAAAATCAGGGGAATGCGAGAAAGAGAGAAGGAAAGAGGGAGGGAGGGAATGGGGGAATGAGAGGAAAGGAGAAAGACAATGGTAGAGTGAAGAAGAACGGCAATAAGCGAGAGAGAGATAGTGAAGGAGTGAGAGAGTGATAGAGACAGAGAGAGAGAGAGACATGGGTGGAGAAATAGAGAGGGAATGAGAAAAATGCAAAGGAGAACCCTAGACAAACAGAGTTGGAAAGGGCAAGAGTGAGACATGGAGAATTGAGGAGATTGAGAGAACAAAACCCGAGAAAGACAGACTAGGACAGAGTGTCTTTTCTGCCAGTGTTTTTTTCGAAAATCTCCTTGGTAGCCATTTTATGGGTTTCATTCATTAGCTAGGCGCCACGGAAAAGATAGGAGAAATATCACAAGTCACCAAAAAAAATACACATCACCACTTTCCCTCTCCGTTGATATTTTACCAGTGGTGACCTTCTGGAGTCACAGAGCAGATTGTTAATCACAGAGAGAAATATTCACAAACCATTGGGTTTTTTGTTGACGCTTTTGTTGCTTAACCATTAGAATTTCACTGGCTTGGTCTCGGAGTTGGTTGCTGAGAGTTTGAAATGTGTCCCTAAACCAGCTCTGCCCTATATGCGGAAGATACTGTTAGTGAGAAAATGAATTGATTTAAATTTTAGAATAAGGCTGTAACGTAACAAAATGTAGGGGAAAAATCAAGGGGTCTGAATACCTTTCGAATTCAGTGTACATACAAGCGTTCTTAAAAAAAAGTTATGAATGTATAGTCTTGCATGTACTCTGATTCAAACCATTACACTGTTTTGAAAAGAAACTGTAATAGAAAAATAATGGCACCTAACATCAGTTCTCCACAGCTGTCAAGAGTGAAAATTAATTAGAGCTATTTTAATTTAAGGATGTGTAAAGCAGTACCTATCACAAAGCCTCCTCGTTTTCCCGGGAGCAAAAAAAAAAAAACACATTGTCTAATTATAAGTCACATGTCACTGTCACCTACATGTGTGACACTGTGATTTAACTTCAGTCACAAGCCAGAGCCATGCACTCAACTGCAGGCCTATCATCATTTGATAGTGTATGTATTTAGGGAGAGGGTAGATGTTTCCCATACAGTGCATTTGGAAAGTATTCAGACCCCTTGACTTTTTCCACATTTTGTTACCTTATATCGTTATTCTAAAATTGATTAAAACAAATTTTCCCTCATCAATCTACCCCAAATACCACATAAAGCAAAAAAACGTTTTTTTAGAAATATTTGCAAATGTATTAAAATAAAAAAAACAGAAATACTCAGACCCTTTGCTATGAAAGTTCAAATTGAGCTCAGGTGCATCCTGTTTCCATTGATCATCCTTGAGATGTTTCTACAACTTGATTGTGACCCACTGTCGTATATTCAATTGGTTGGACATGATTTGGAAAGGCCCACACCTGTCTATATAAGGTCCCACAGCTGACAGTGCATGTCAGAGCAAAAACCAAGCCATGAGGTCGAAGGAATTGCCTGTAGAGCTCTGAGACAGGACTGTGTCGAGTCACAGATCTAGGGAAGGGTACCAAAAAATGTCTGCAGCATTGAAAGTCCCCAAGAACACTGGCCTCCATTGTTCTTAAATTAAAGAAGATTGCTGCCCGGCCGAACTGAGCAATCGGGGGAGAAGGGCTTTGATCAGGGAGGTGACCAAGAACCCAATGGTCACTCTGACAAAGTTCCAGATTTACTCTGTGGAGATGGGAGAACCTTCCAGAAGGGCAACCATCTCTGCAGAACTCCATAAATCAAGCCTTTATGGTAAAGTGGCCAGATGGAAGCCACTCCTCAGTAAAAAGTACATGACAGCCCACTTGGAGTTTGCCAAAAGGCCCCTAAAGAATTCTCAGACCATGAGAAATAAGATTCTCTGGTATGATGAAACCAAAAATGAACTCTTTGGCCTGAATGCCTAGTGTAACATCTGGAGGAAACCTGGCATAATCCCTACGGTGAAGCATGGTGGTGGCAGCGTCATGCTGTGGGGATGTTTTTCAGTGGCAGGGACTGGGACACTAGTGAGGATCGAGTGAAAGATGAACGGAGCAAAGTACAGAGAGATCCTTGATGAAAACCTGCTCCAGACCGCTCAGGACCTCAGACTGGGGCGAAGGTTCACCTTCCAACAGAACAACGACCCTAAGCACACAGCCAAGATAACGCAGGAGTGGCTTCGGGACAAGTCTCTGAATGTCCTAGAGTGACCCCGCCAGAACCCGGCTTGAACCCGATCGAACATCTCTGGAGAGACATGGAAAAAGTTGTGCAGCAACCCTCCCCATCCAACCTGACAGAGCTTGAGAGGATCTGTAGAGACAAATGGGAGAAACTCCCCAAATACAGGTGTGCCAAGCTTGTATCGACATACCCAATAAGAGTCGAGGTTGTAATCACTGCCAAAGGTGCTTCAACAAAGTACTGAGGAAAGAGTCTGAATACTTATGTGAACGAAATATTAAAGTTTTTTTTTTTTTTTTTTACATTTGCAGAAATGTCATTATGGGGTATTGTGTGTAGATTGATGAGGAAAATTTTTTAAATACATTTTTAGAATAAGACTAATGTAACAACATTTTGAAAAAGTCAAGAGGTCTTTCCCAATGCACTGTATAACCACATATCTAAGATGACATGACCTGGAAATGCCATGTAAAGACTGTACACTGTATTCCTTGAAATATACTTAAAGTAAATTTGCCCTTTACCACAAATGTAGGATGCCCTTGTTCTGCTGATACTTTGCATCCCCCTAAAGGTTAAGGTTAGGATACAAGATAGGGTAAGCTGATCCCAGATCAGTGGATAAGGGCAACTTCTGCCTCAAGCATATCATGGATATTCAAGGAGCATGGAAGATGTCCAGGGAATTTCCATGTCATGTCAAAGGGGACTAATATTGCTCAAGGGGTATCAGTATTTAGGTATCTCAAGAAGTTTCTCCCCTCTCCAGCAGCTCAGGTTATAACTCTTTTTTTCCCTCCTTTTTTTGGACAGTCCAAGGAAGTGTGAATGTTTGTAGATAACGGTGCCTTGTGAAGGAATGTATTCATAAATACACACTACCTTTCAGGCACAGACCGGGCTGTTGAGATGTACCTCTCAAAGTGAGGAAAGAGTATGAGTGCATTCTGGGTAGGAAGACACTCACAGAAGTCAGCCCAGTTATGCCAATCAACCACAGCCTCACATGAACAGCTATTACTGTGCAGCATGTCAGTGAAGCACCCTGAGCCCACAGCATCAGGTTCCTTGAAGGACGTTTAGGATGGGAAAACAGGGAAGTTGTGTCTCTACCTGCGTAGGGGACAGGGGCGTCCTTGTCCAAGGCCACCAAGGGAGGGTCCAGCAGGACGGTGTCCATGTTCTCCGTGATCACCCCATGGTACGACGTCTCGATCCACGGCTTGTGTTTGTTCACTGTGGAGAAGAAAGAGGAGAATGGGGAGATAGAGAGAAAGACGATGTCAGATGATTTTTTTAGGTTTGCCCGGCCATGAAAATGATAGCTAAACAGTACTATCAATAACCATGAAGCTAATATGCATAGACAGCTCTATTTCTCTCTCTAACATACCGGAGGGATATGATATCGCTCTCCCAACCAGTATTCATGAGAACACACTAAATTATCTGATTTTGGGTCCTGGCGATGTTGCTTTTTTGCCTCACAGGTACAAAAGCTGTTACAAGCCCTTGATCAATGCCCACAGCTAAACAGACTAAACTGCAACTTAAATTGCCCACAGGCAAAGCTCAATTGGGGTGACTCTTTCGATTTAGTTTGCAAATACAGTCAGGTTATCCTTAATAAAGATGAGAAAAAAAAAAAAATTATACAAATACTGAGCTGTATTGTATGCTCAAACAATTTGAACATATTATTTTATACTAATACAATTGCTTAGAGATAGAGATTTAATTCAACAAGTAATACAACAACCTCAAAAAGATAGGGATGAAAAGGATTGGTACCCCTGTTTTCAGTACTCCAGCACCCTCCCCTTGCGGCGATAACAACAGGCTTTTTCTAAAATGTTTTATGAGACTGGAGAACACATTGGGAGTTCCATACTTCAAGTTAATGATGCCTTTGACCTTAACCAGGGCCCCAGGACCAGTGAAAGCAAAATACCCCCATAACATCAAAGATCCACCTCCATATTTACAGTAGGTACGAGGTAACTTTCTGCATATGCTTCCGTTTTGCGACGTCAAACCCACTACTGGCATGCCCGGCCAAAGAGCTCTATTTTCATGTCAGAATTTATAACTGTATTCTCCCAGACACAGTTTCTGGAGAACGGTTGACATCTCTATCTGAAGCCACAGACAGTTGTGGCCACTCACTCACTCAGTACCCTGCTGTGTATAAAGTACAGTTCATCTCTGTAGAGCTCCCTCGACTCAAAGGAAACCATTGACCGAGTCCCAATGACACACTGAACTCCTACGCAAGTGCAGACAGAGAGCGAGAGAGATGGAGAGATAGAGCAAGCTAATAGGCCATTCAATACACCAGGAGATTACTTTTAGATGGGTGCTGACAATCCACTGCAATTTAATGACTTCCTCGAAACCCACCACGCAAATACGCTGACCGAATAAACTAAAAGCTTTTCAAAGTTTAAGTTCAGCGACACACACGCGTTGTGTATTCACACACAGACAGTACGCTCACATAGGCGATCATGTACATGCACACTAGAGTGCACACACACACACACACACACACACACAACACCAAAATCTCTTCTGAAAAAGTTCTGGAAGCTTTGCGCCCGTTTGACCTTTCAATCCGAGGAAAAGGAACAGTTTGCTTCATTCTAATGAGCAGATGACATGTCTAGCTGGCACTTTTCACCCCACTCCTAAACATCCTGGTCTCAATTTCGATGTGGCCTTATCCTCTATGGGATCGGTGTCCCTCCACCGGGATGGTTGAGCTAATGTGCACTAATGTGATTAGCATGAGGTTGTAAGTAACAAGAACATTTCCCAGGGCATAGACATATCTTATATGGGCAGAAAGCTTAAAATCTTGTTTATCTAACTGCCCCGGAGTGAAGGGCGGCTCCGGTAGCTCCTGACTGACGGGCGGCTCCGGCAGCTCCTGGACAGGAGGGAGGCTCTGGCAGCTCCGGACAGGAGGGAGGCTCTGGAAGCACTGGACAGGCGGGAGCACCAGGAGGGAGGAGATGGAGAGACAGCCTGGTGCGTGGGGCAGCCACAGGAGGCCTGGTAGGTGGAGGAGGCACCGGATGGACCGGACTGTGGAGGCGCACTGGAGGTCTCGAGCACCGAGCCTGCACAACCTGTCCTGGCTGGATACCCCCTGTAGCCCGGCAAGTGCGGCAGGGTGGAACAGACCGCACCGGGCTGTGCTGGCGAACCGGGGGCACCGTGCGTTCTGTCTCCTAGAGATGAATGTACTTTGGTGCAAAAAGTGCAAATCAATCCCAGAACAACAGCAAAGGACCTTGTGAAAACGAGTCCTATATCGACATAACCTGAAAGGCTGCTCAGCGGTGGTGAAAGTGGTGATCCTAACTGACCTAAGACCGGGAATTTTTACTAAGATTAAATGTCAGGAATTGTGAGAAACTGAATTTAAATGTATTTGGCTAAGGTGTAACTTCCGACAAATATTTTCATTTGGAATTTGGTATAAATGTTGTCAGTAGTTTATAGAATAAAACAAAAATCTTCATTTTACCCAAACACATACCAATAAATAGTAAAAACCAGAGAAACTGGTAATTTTGCAGTGGTCTCTTAATTTTTTCCAGAGCCATATATATATATATTCTGAACAGGAACAAAGGATTGATCACATCACACCGATGTAGACCAGAAACACACACACACACACACACACACACACACACACACACACACACACACACACACACACACCACACACACACACACACACACACCACACACACACACACACACACAGAGTCCTAATGAGTTGTGTGACTGGTTGAAGTTTTCAACAAGCAGGTCTATTCTGGGCTCAGGTTTTGACAGTTCAACACTGAGGGTCATGCTCAGCATGGAGTCTGTTTCTGTACTTGTTTTTTAAGCACGCCAGAGTTGAGAACCCTGACTTGGCATAGGTATGTGGTGCCAAACTGGATCAGAACATCTACTGCTTTCTCAGTCAGGCAGGAGACCACTTCCTGCAGTAGATGAGCAACACAGAACTGTGTTTTGCCTCAGAAAGCATCTTGCTTCAATCGGTTTATTCCAGTTCAGTATAAAAATGATTACTTGTATTTTAACCGCAACAGTTCCAACCTAGACTTGTTTTCAACAATTTCAAAGTAAGATGTACAGTAGGCCTGATCATTTTTAATATTCATCTCTACTGTTCTTAGGGTTGCACTATCAGTAGCTGGCTAGCTTGCTTTGGCTAACGTTAGCTAGCATATTAGCTGTGGACAAGGGATTGTTGAAAGAGAAACTCACATCGACAACTATAAGAGATAGTACTCCCTTATTCCTGCTTATCATCCATCACCTGTTAGCTGTCGTTCTGCCCTCAGCAAGGCAGTTAACCTACTATTCCTGGGTTAAATGCGGAAGACACATTTCAGTTGAATGCATTTACAGTGCCTTGCGAAAGTATTCGGCCCCCTTGAACTTTGCGACCTTTTGCCACATTTCAGGCTTCAAACATAAAGATATAAAACTGTATTTTTTTTGTGAAGAATCAACAACAAGTGGGACACAATCATGAAGTGGAACGACATTTATTGGATATTTCAAACTTTTTTAACAAATCAAAAACTGAAAAATTGGGTGTGCAAAATTATTCAGCCCCTTTACTTTCAGTGCAGCAAACTCTCTCCAGAAGTTCAGTGAGGATCCTCTGAATGATCCAATGTTGACCTAAAGACTAATGATGATAAATACAATCCACCTGTGTGTAATCAAGTCTCCGTATAAATGCACCTGCCTGTGATAGTCTCAGAGGTCCGTTAAAAGTGCAGAGAGCATCATGAAGAACAAGGAACACACCAGGCAGGTCCGAGATACGGTTGTGAAGAAGTTAAAGCCGGATTTGGATACAAAAAGATTTCCCAAGCTTTAAACATCCCAAGGAGCACTGTGCAAGCGATAATATTGAAATGGAGGAGTATCAGACCACTGCAAAATCTACCAAGACCTTGCCGTCCCTCTAACTTTCAGCTCATACAAGGAGAAGACTGATCAGAGATGCAGCCAAGAGGCCCATGATCACTCTGGACTGAATTGCAGAGATCTACAGCTGAGGTGGGAGAACTCTGTCCATAGGCTACAACAATCAGTCGTATATTGCACAAATCTGGCCTTATGGAAGAGTGGCAAGAGGAAGCCATTTCTTAAAGATATCCATAAAAAGTGTTGTTTAAAGTTTGCCACAAGCCACCTGGAGACACACCAAACATGTGGAAGAAGGTGCTCTGTCAGATGAAACCAAAATTGAACTTTTTGGCAACAATGCAAAACGTTATGTTTGGCGTAAAAGCAACACAGCTCATCACCCTGAACACACCATCCCCACTGTCAAACATGGTGGTGGCAGCATCATGGTTTGGGCCTGCTTTTCTTCAGCAGGGACAGGGAAGATGGTTAAAGTTGATGGGAAGATGGATGGAGCCAAATACAGGACCATTCTGGAAGAAAACCTGATGGAGTCTGCAAAAGACCTGAGACTGGGACGGAGATGTGTCCTTCCAACAAGACAATGATCCAAACATAAAGCAAAATCTACAATGGAATGGTTCAAAAATAAACATATCCAGGTGTTAGAATGGCCAAGTCAAAGTCCAGACCTGAATCCAATCGAGAATCTGTGGAAAGAACTGAAAACTGCTGTTCACAAATGCTCTCCATTCAACCTCACTGAGCTCGAGCTGTTTTGGCAAGGAGGAATGGGAAAACATTTCAGTCTCTTGATGTGAAAAACTGATAGAGACATACCCCAAGCGACTTACAGCTGTAATCGCAGCAAAAGGTGGCTCTACAAGTTTAACTTAAGGGGGCTGAATAATTTTGCACGCCCAATTTTTCAGTTTTTGATTTGTTAAAAAAGTTTGAAATATCCATAAATGTCGTTTCCACTTCATGATTGTGTCCCACTTGTTGTTGATTCTTCACAAAAAAAATACAGTTTTTATATCTTTATGTTTGAAGCCTGAAAATGTGGCAAAAGGTCGCAAAGTTCAAGGGGCCCGAATACTTTCGCGAGGCACTGTAGTTGTACAACTGACTAGGTATCCCCTTCCCCTTTTCCTTAAAATGACAATATGCCTTGCTAGCTGACTTCCACTTCCACCGTCGAAGCAACCGTTTCCTGAGGCATTCCGCCCTGTTCTGAATAACTTCCTGGGTTTACTGTCATGCTTGTGGAATTTGGTCAGGATGTGTAGTTAAATTTGATCCTTTGAGAGACTCATAACTAAATCACTTCCCCACACAAAACAAATTGTGGGCGCACTTCAAAATTTCTCAACGTTTGCATTAAGCCAAGGTGAGAGAAACTCATCGCTGTATTTGCGTTTCAATTGAATTGAAATCAGTCAGAACTTGTGGCTAGCTTGAGTCCAATGACAGCAGGGATTAAGGCCGAGTGGGAATGACAAGTCAGTGGCTGACAGCACATCACATGCTGCTGAACAACAGCACTGCAGTGTGTGGGTCGTGGATGGGTTCTTTAAGAAAAACCGCAGAAATAGATCTGGTAAACCGCGAAGCACACGGGCATCTCCCACCCACTCGCGCAGCTGTCAAACTGATCGGAGACACTGCTCCTAAGCAAACAGCGCATCGAACAGAGAGTACAGTTGCACTTGGACAAATCAATTCCAGATATTAATGAAATAATAATACATTTACTCTGATACGTCGCGACACATACTTGTAGAAAGGCTGCTGTAGACAAAGGCAATACAGAAGCTTCAAAATGAGGGGAAAAAAAGGAATTGTGCAGTATTACTAACAAAAAGATGAAACGTCAAAATGTGTATCAAATCTTACAGTAGTGCATACATACTATCATCAAAATAACTGGTTATAAAGTGGCCGAATTATCTGTTAATATTGAATGTTTTGAGAACACCTTCTGGGTAGTTTGTGTTGACGTTAAGGGAATGTTCTCTTGGAAACAATCCTTGCACGTCACTGGAACATTCCCATGGAAACTTAGGTAATGACCTCATGGGACCCTTATTAAGGGAACATTCTCTAAAGTTGTGGGAACATTTGCTGTTAGCTGGGATCACTCTGTTACCGTGAAATGGTCCCCGTACAGACAGACACAGAATAGTCAGAGTGTGCTGCGGCGGAGCGGATGGCTCGTCTCAGACTGGGACGGCAGTGGAACGTTTGGGGTCATTTTAGTTCCACAAAAGGGTGAAGTTTCCCAAATATACAGTAAAAGGTTGGTGTCTGGTTTTGATGGGAGTATTCTTGCAGCATGACTCAAGGGTATGAGGTGAAAAGTAGCAAGCTATAATATTTCAGTCAAGAGCATGCCCAACAGCCGCCGTGGTTCAGACAGTAACATCCTATTCTGGCAGACCATGTCCACACTGACACAGTGCATCTTCAGCCAGTCCTAAAGTAAGTTATATGGGTGGCGATTTCAATTTCTGGCGTAACCTCTTATGTTCATTTTAGCGCACTAACTCTCCAAACACACACACACAGAGAGACAGAGAGAGAGAGAGAGAGAGACTTTTGATGCTCTTTCTTCCAACAATAAGTACTAATGGCTACAAAATACTCAAAATACTCCCCCCCCCCCCCCCCCCACTAAACCGCATAAAAACATAAACACACAAAAACATCAAAATTCCCTCACAATCTCATTACCAGTAAGAGAGAAAGAGAGAGAGAGAGAAAGAAAGAGAGAGAGAGAGTGAGAAGAATATGACTGAGCAATACAGACATGCAGAATTCTGCTGGGAACAGTATCTTGTTTTTGTAGACTTCATTATTTATCCAGCAACCCCCCCAAAAATTACATTATATCCACGTTTTAAGCGTGTCTAATAAAACCCCGTCAAGCATTGGGGAAGGGAACAGAGCGTGTGCAAATCTGCGCTGCGACCTCCCTGTGCCCTCATATAATGAAAGCTCCAGTCAGCATTCCAACTGGTAATTAAAACTAGAGACACACAACGCGAGATCGCCGGGATGGATGGAGAATTTTACAGTGTTTCTCCAGAATGATGCAACACTCTTATTAATCTGTGACCAGATGACACCCTGCTGTAATGTTGGGCTTTCTAACCTGGCAACATGGGATCAGGACATGTACATACTGTATCAGCAGTATAAGAGAGAAGGGGGAGAGAGGGAAGAGACAGGGGGGGAAAGGATGGAGGGAAAGACAGCGAGGACAGAGAAAGAGGGGAAGTGGATTGAGTAGCGAGAGAGATGGAGAGAAACAGAAAGAGGGAGAGAGGATTTGTTTTGGGATAATTGCATTGTCTAATTACATTTCCCTTACACCTCTGCGTGCTATTTAAACTTTGTGCATCATGCTGATCAACAAACGCAACCTTTCCAGGGTATAACCATGACTCTCTAATTAAGACTTAATACAAAGAAATGAATGGTTTATTGCAGTCTGCTATGATGGGAACAGTGTTTATTATTGCCTATGGGCAATGCCATTTAAATCGTTGGTCTCCCGCAGCTACAGGTACGTTTAAAGGAATAGTTCCTGATTTTGGCAATGAAGCATATTATCTACTTCCCCAGAGTCAGATGAACTTGTTGATACTATTTTTATGTATCTGTGTCTAGTATGAAGGACGTTAGAAGTCGTGTTGCGAGACAATGCTAACTGGAGTTAGCACAATGAATGGAAGTCTACGGGAACAGCTAGCATGCTAGCTGTTCCCATAGATTTCCAAGCATTGTGTTAACACTAGTTAGCAATTGCACTAACGCTACTTACCATCTTCCTTCAAACTGCAGTCAGATACATAAAAATGGTATCCATGAGTTCATCTCACTCTGGGGATGCATGATTCTGAGCTGTAGCGAAATGACTCCCACACTTGATCTCACCTCCAACCACTGGGAATGGAGATGTTCTCTTGAATGCAACACATTGCACAGTGATATGCATAAGGGAACACGGATTATGGTACTTGGCTCATCGTGCTCTAGCAACTCCTTGTGGCGGGCCGGGCGCCTGCAGGCTGACTCCGGTCGTCAGTTGAACGGTGTTCCCTCCGACACATTGGTGCGGCTGGCTTCCAGGTTATGAGGGCGGGTGTTAAGAAGCGCAGTTTGGCGGGTCATGTTTCGGGAAAACACATGACTCTACTTTTGTCTCCCGAGCCCGTTGAGGAGTTGCAGCGATGAGACGAGATCAAAATTGGGGAGGAAAAAGGGGGTAAAATACCCCCAAAAATACTCCTTATGTACTCCTAATTACCAGCTTCCATTCAGTCAGTGCATAAAAGCTCTTCGCCAGGCCAAATAGATACCTTAGTCTTGATAAGGCTATTTGTGATGTGCCATCCAGTCATGTGATGTTTGCATGAACTTTTCTAAAGGCTTTCCCCCAAAAACGCTCTGATTAAATGTTGACTGCAAAGTAGGCTGACCTGACAATGATTTCTATCAATGGGGAGGGCATTTGTTTTGCTCAATTGAAAAAGGGGCAACTACACCCTTAAATATACACTAACATTCAAAAGTTTGTGGTCGCTTAGAATGTCCCTGTTTTTGAAACACTTAAAATCAATTAAAGTCAATTAAAGTCAATTAAAGTCAATTAAAATAACATTGAATTGATCAGAAATAAATGACGATTGTAGCTGGAAATGGCTCACTTAAAATGGAATATCTATAGAGGCCCATTATCAGCAACCATCACTCCTGTGTTCCAATGGCATGTTGTGTTAACTAGTCCAAGTTTATCATTGTAAAAGGCTAAATCCTTAAACCCTTTTGCAATTATGTTAGCACAGTTGAAAACTGCTGATTAAAGAAGCAATAAAACTGGCCTTCTTTACACTAGCTGAGGATCTGGAGCATCAAATTTTGTGGGTTAGATTACAGGCTCAAAATGGTGAAAACTGAACTTTCTTCTGAAACTCGTCAGTCTATTCTTGTTCTGAGAAATGAAGGCTATACCATGCGAGAAATTGCCAAGAAACTGACGATCTCGTACAACGCTGTGTATTACTCGCTTCAAAGAAAGCGCAAACTGGCTCTAAACAGAATAGAAAGAGAAGTGTGAGACCCCAGTGGACTACTGAGCAAGAGGACAAGTTCATTAGTGTCTAGTTTTTATTAAATAGTACCCGCAAAACACCAGTCTCAAAGTCAACAGTGAAAAGGTGACTCTGGGATGCTGGCCTTCTAGATATTTAGTGTACTACACAAAGTGTAAATGATGGAAGTACCAGCCCAAACTATACGCAAGTATACCAACTCTAGTGCAGGATTGACCAGTAAATCACAGAACGTAAGGATAAGCAAATCCCCATATCCAAATCGACTATCCTATAGTCCAATGGCTCCTTATAGCTGCTGTAACAGTATAACTTTAGTCCGTCCCTCTCCTCGCCCCAACCTGGGCTCAAACCAGGGACCCTCTGCACACATCAACAGTCACCCTCGAAGCATCGTTACCCATCGCTCCACAAAAGCCGCTGTCCTTGCAGAGCAAGGGGAACCACTACTTCAAGGTCTCAAAGCGAGTGACGTCACCGTTTGAAATGCTATTAGCGCGCCCCACCGCTAACTAGCTAGCCATTTCACATCCGTTACACTTCCATGAAGCTAAAGATAAACCAATCAGACTGGTGTCTGACCTTATTCCCAATGGGACCATTAGGGATCCAATTCATTACTCAGTTCTTTAGCAGAGGGAATGTCGACTCAGATACAGTCAAGCAAAAAAGAAACCTAATGACTAATAGAAAAAGAGTAATTATGCATATTGACTCGAGACGCAGCAATACTTTCACATTAAGCAGAACTGAGTGAGTTGGCAGGAGCCCGGAGTAAAGATGCTTCCCACTCTGCACTTCAGTGCTCTGTGTCTGCACATCTACAGGCACATTACAATTTGTATTTTTTAAGGATCCCCATTATCTGCTGCCAAGGCAGCAACTACTCTTCCTGGGGTCCAGCAACATTAAGGCAGTTATATACACCATTTAAAATATTACATTTCATAACACTTCACCCAATACATTTAGTGTTCCCTCGGGCCACTACTCCACTATCACATACTTAGTGAGTGTAGTGGGTGTCTTATCATTGTATGTGTGTCTTCACAGTCCCCGCCGTTTCATAAGGCGTGTTGTGTGTTTTAAATCTGATTCTACTGTTAGCATAAGTTACCTGATGTGGAATGGAGTCCCATGTAGCCATGACTCTATGTAGTACCATGCGCTTCCCATAGTCTGTTCTGGACTTGTGGATTTTGAAGAGACCTTTGGATGACATGTCTTGTAGGGTATACATGGGTGTCCGAGCTGTGTACTGTAGCTTAAAACAGACAGTTCGGTGCATTCAGCATGTCAACATTTCTTACAAAAACAAGTAGTGATGAAGTCGATCTCTCCTCCACTTCGAGCCATGAGAGATGCACATGCATACTATTAATGTTAGCTCTCCGTGTACATTTAAGGGCCAGCCGTACTTCCCTGTTCTGAGCCAATTGTAATTTTCCAAGGTCGCTCTTTGTGACATGCCTTGTTGATAGTGCTGTTAATAAAAGCAGAGCAGCGCATTATTTTGGACAGACTTCTCCCCATCTTAGATACAGTTGTATCAACATGTTTTGACCATGACAGTTTACAATGCAGTTTAGTCACCTCAACTTGTTCAATTTACACATTATTTATTACAAGATTTGTTGAGGTTTAGGGAATAGTGAATGATTTGTCCCAAATACAATAGTTTTTTCATTTTTGAAATATTTAGGACTAATTTATTCCTTGCCACCCATTCTGAAACTAACTACAGGTCTTTGTTAAATGTTGCAGTGATTTCACTCACTGTAGTAGCTGAAGTGTATAGTGTTGAGTCCTCCGCCTACATACACACTGGCTTTACTCAAGGCCAGTGGTATGTCATCAGTAAAGATTAAACAAAGGGGCCTAGGCAGTTGCCCTGGGGACTTCCTGATTCTACCTGGATTATTTTGGAGAGGCTTCCATTAAAGAATACCCTCTGTGTTCTGTTAGACAGGTAACTCTTTATCTGCAACATTGCAGCTGGTGTAAAGCCATAACACATACTTTTTTTAATCAGCAGACTATGATCGATAATGTCAAATGCCGCACTGAAGTTTAACCAAACAGCTCACACAATCGTTTTATCATCAATTTCTCTCAGCCAATCACCAGTCATCTGTATAAGTGCCATGTTTGTTGAATGTTCTTCCCTATAAGCATGCTGAAAGCCTGTCAATTTGTTAACAGTAAAATCGCATTGCATCTGGTCAAACACAATTTTTTCCAAAAGATTACTAAGGGTTGGTAACAGACTGATTGGTTGGCTATTTGAGCCAGTAAATGGGGGTTTACTAATTCTGGGGTAGCGAAATGTCTTTTGATTCCCTCCAGGCCTGAGGGCACACACTCTCTAGTAGGCTTAGATTGAATATATGGCAAATAAGAGTGGCAATATCGTCCGCTATTATTCTCAGTAATTTTCCATAAGTTGTCAGACCCCCTTGGCTTGTCATTGTTGATAGACAACTATAATTTGTTAATTTCTTCCACACTCACTTTATGGAATTCCAAATGACAATGCTTCTATTTCAGAATTTGAGCAGTTATACTTGGAAGTATAGTGTCAGCGTTTTGTTGCTGGCATGTCATGCCTAAGTTTGCTAACCTTGCTAATGAAAAAATCATTAAAAGTAATTGGCAATATCAGCGGGTTTTGTGATGAATGATCACTCTGATTCAATGAACGATGGAGCTGAGTTTGTCTTTTTGCCCAAAATGTAATTGAAGGTGCTCCAAAGCGTTTGACTATCCTTCTTTATATAATTTCTTTGTTTCATTGTATTGCTTCTTCCCTTATATTCAGTTTAGTCAAATGATTTCTCAATTTGCATTATGTTTGCAAATCCATTGTGCAGCAGACTTATTTGCAATTCCCTTTGCCTCATCCCTCTCAACCATACTATTTTTCAATTCCTCATCAATCCCCAGGGATTTTAGTTTTTACAGTCATTTCCTTAATGGGTGCATGCTTACTAATGACTGGGATAAGCAATTTCATAAATGTATAAAGTGTAGCGTCTAGTTGCTCCTCATTATGCACTCTGCATTATGCACCATTTACATCCACCTAGGAATCCCTGCAAAACTTATTGTATGACCTCTTATACACTATTAGGCGCAGCCTCTGGTTTTCCTATATATGGATTTGGATACTGCTTTAAAGCACATTTCTGCAGCATAAGTAAAGATGTGATCAATACATGTTGATTTCATTCATGTGATATTTGTAACTACCCTGGAAAGTTGACTGATAACCTAAACCAGGTTGCAGGAACTAGTTACAGTTTGATGTTTTTTCTTGAGTATGCAGCTTGATGAAAGCCCGTCCAAATGTATGTAATACCCTTGTTAGAACCAAGTATTGAGTGTATTCTTGTTAGAACTAAGTATTGAGATTATTTGTTATAATTAATTGGTATTAGATTTTTAAAAAAAGGTGATTGAATTGCTTGAATGGCTCCCAAGTTGTAAGCTGTGGCCAATGGGAGAGTTGACCTGGTTAACAGGAGGCCTGGTTTGGGGGAAAAAGAGATGTTGAGAAAAGGATGGACGTTACATTAATTTGAACAAAACCCATACCTACTGAGTTTTGAAGGGAAATACAGATTTTATAAGAGTTGTTATAATTTTACGAAAGACTTAAAGTAAAGACCGAAGCTACCGTCTCATCGTGGAGGAAATGGACAGCCTTGAGGTTAGCCTAGCATCGCGTGACACTGAGAAAATTGCTTGGGAAAGAAAGACTAACGAGTTCATGTTCCCATGGGATATCGGTTACTGCTAAAGAGTACTGCCTGCATTGATAACTGTGCTTGCTGTGGATCTTGAGAGGAAACCTGCACGCAACTGCCATACTTCGCTGAGGGAATATCTACAAGTAGTGATCTGTATGGCTTGTTTTGGTCTCTGAGCGCTGTACTCAGATTATAGCATGGTGGCCTTTTTTGAAATCTGACACAGCGGTTGCATTAAGGAGAAGTTTATCTAAAGTTCCATGCATAACACTTGTTTCTTTTATCTGTTTTTCTGTAAATTGATATGGCTCTCTGCAAAATCACTGAATGTTTTGGAAGCAAAACATTACTGAACATAACGCGCCAATGTAAACTCAGATTTTTGGATATAAATATGAACTTTATCGAACAAAACATGCATGTATTGTGTAACATGAAGTCCTATGAGTGTCATCTGAAGATCATCAAAGGTTGGTGATTAATTGTATCTGCTTTTTGTGACTCCTCTCTTTGGCTGGAAAAATGGCTGTGGTTTTCTGTGACTAGGTACTGACCTAACAATCAGATGGTGTGCTTTTGTCGTAAAGCCTTTTTGAAATCGGACACTGTGGTGGGATGAACAACAAGTTTATCTTTAAAATGGTGTAAAATACTTGTATGTTTGAGGAATTTTAATTGAGATTTCTGTTTAAATTTGGCGCCCTGCACTTTCACTGGCTGTCATATCGATCCCGTTAATGGGATCTCGGCCTAAAGAAATTAATAACGTGTTAACGTGGACTTTTTTTTAGCACTTTTCTGGGATGCTTGATTGTTTTCATGCTTTACTGGGAAAATCATCAGAAGTAGACATGTTATTTATGCTAGTGCAGGGTGAGCTGCACACAGTGGACTTCCGACTAGGGCACACTGTCTCCATAATAAGTTTAACTCTGGCTCATAGATACAAATAGGCACAAATTAACATAATACCAACATGTTTCAAGCAGACCACCATAGTCCCTGTGCACAAGAACACTAAGGTGACCTTCATAAATGACTACCAACCCTTAGCACTCACATCTGTAGACATGAAGTGATTTGAAAGGCTGGTCATGGCTCACATCAACACCATTATCCCAGAAACCCTAGACCCACTCCAATTTGCAACAGATCTACAGATGATGCAATCTCTATTGCACTCCACACTGCCCGTTCCCACCTGGACAAAAGGAACATCTATCGAATGCTATTCATTAACTACAGCTCAGTGTTCAACACCATAGTGCCCTCAAAGCTCATCACCAAGCAAGGGACCCTGGGAATAAACACCTCCCTCTGGATCCTGAACTTAGGTAACACATCCGCCACGCTGATCCTCAACACAGGGGCCCCTCAGGGGGGCGTGCTCAGTCCCCTCCTGTACTCCCTGGTCATGACTGCATGGCCAGGCACAACTCCAACACTATTAGGTTTGCCAATGACACAACGGTGGTAGGCCTGATCACCGCCAATGATGAGACAGCCTATAAGGAGGAGGTCAGAGACGTGGCAGTCTGGTGCCATGACAACAACCTCTCCCTCAATGTGATCAAGACAAAGGAGATGATTGTGGACTACAGGAAAAGGAGGACCAAGCACGCCCCTCATCAACGGGGCTGTAGTGGAGTAGGTTGAGCTTCTTGTCCTTGGTGTCCACATCACCAACAAACTATCATGGTCCAAACACACCAAGACAGTCGTGAAGAGGGCACGACAAAGCCTATTTTGCTCTCAGGAGACTGAAAAGACTTTGCATGGGTCCTCAGATCCTCAAAGTTCTACAGCTGCACCATCGAGAGCATCTTGACTGGTTGCATCACTGCCTGGTATCCTATTACTTCCATGCTGTCCCTAGGAGGGGTGCGTCACTTGAGTGGGTTGAGTCACTGAAGTGGTCTTCCTGTCTGGGTTGGCGCCCCCCTTGGGTTGTGCCGTGGCGGAGTTCTTTGTGGGCTATACTCGGTCTTGTCTCAGGATGGTAAGTTGGTGGTTGAAGATATCCCTCAAGTGGTGTGGAGGCTGTGCTTTTGGCAAAGTGGATGGGGTTATATCCTGCCTGTTTGGCCCTGTCCGGGGGTATCATTGGATGGGGCCACAGTGTCTCCCTGACCCCTCCTGTCTCAGGCTCCAGTATTTATGCTGCAGTAGTTTGTGTCGCGGGGCTAGGGTCAGTCTGTTATATCTGGAGTATTTCTCCTGTCTTATCCGTTGTCCTGTGTGAATTTAAGTAAGCTCTCTCTAATTCTCTCATTCTTTCTCTCTCTTGGAGGACCTGAGCCCTAGGTCCATGCCTCAGGACTACCTGGCATGATGGCTCATTGCTGTCCCTAGTCCACCTGGCCGTGCTGCTGCTCCAATTTCAACTGTTCTGCCTACGGCTATGGAACCCTAAGCTGTTCACCGGATGTGCTACCTGTCCCAGACCTGCTGTTTTCAACTCTCTAGAGACAGCAGGAGCGGTAGAGATACTCTCAATGATCGGCTATGAAAAGCCAACTGACATTTACTCCTGAGGTGCTGACTTGTTGCACCCTCGACAACTACTGTGATTATTATTATTTGACCATGCTGGTCATTTATGAACATTTGAACGACTTGGCCATGTTCTGTTATCTCCACCTGGCACAGCCAGAAGAGGACTGGCAACCCCTCATAGCCTGGTTCCTCTCTAGGTTTCATCCCATGTTTTAGCCTTTTCTATGGAGTTTTTCCTAGCCACGGTGCTTCTACACCTGCATTGCTTGCTGTTTGGGGTTTTAGGCTGGGTTTCTGTACAGCACTTTGAGATATCAGCTGATGTACGAAGGGCTATATAAATACATCTGATTTGGTATGGCAACTGCTCAGGATCTGACCGCAAGGCATTGCAGAAGGTAGTGCGTATGGCCCAGTACATCACTGGGGCCAAGCTTCCTGCCATCCAGGACCTCTATACCAGGCGGTGTCAGATGAAGGCACTAACAATTGTCAGACTCCAGCCACCCTAGTCATAGACTGTTCTCTCTGTTACCACATGACAAGCGGTACCGGAGCGCCAAGTCTAGGTCCAAGAGATTTCTAAACAGCTTCTACCCCCAAGCCATAAGACTCCTGAACATGTAATCAAATGGCTACCCAGACTATTTGCATTGCCCCCCCCCCCCCCCCCCAATTTGATCATGTGCATTTGCTGAAACATTATGACAACTCAGCGACACAATGGTAGGAATGAACTGAGCTGGGCTTGGGTCATCGTCTCAACGTACCTTTATAATGATTTGAAAGGATCCAGGAACCCAAATGATTCGGGTGGATCCCATCCTCCTTATAAAACCAGCTTTGTTTCCGGAAGGTATCGACATTGTCAATGAATGCTACCCCCACAGAGCTGCAATAGTCTCGTAGCCAGTTATGGAGGGATAAAAGCCTGCTGACACGTTCAATGCCACAATTTAGGGAGGGCAGAGGGCCAGATATTATGGGGCATTTGTTGGTGTCAAGCAGACACCCAATCAGTTCTTTAAAATCCATCTTCAGCTGTTTTGCGCTGCCCTTCATAATGTCATTGAATCCCACGTCTGATGCAGTTTTAAAATATTCACCAGTGAGTATTTATACATGCACACTAATTCAATAATAAACTGATTATGGCAGTAGGCCGAGTATGGAAATAGACATGTAAACATCTCACTCTGCTTATCTTAAATCAGCATAGGGTCAACGTCTAAGTAAGTATAGCGATTAAAACACCTGGTTTTCTGAGCAATGTTTGGATTAATTAGGAAATTAAACCGCTTAAAAATCGGTGTCCCGGCGGAGTACTTGATCTGCACTAGCACCAGCCAAGCGAGCCTTATTACGAGTGAAGTGAGTTTTGCAAAACTGAAAGTGTCTTAACGAGATGACTTTATATGTCCGAACCCAGAATGAAAATAACATGGTGACTGTGATGGAACGTTTATTTTGATCTGCATTTATCAAAAGTCCCACCAGTCGCGTGATTTCAGACGTGTCGATGTAAACAGGATTATTCGGGAAATCGTTCTTCTTGCCAGGCATGTCAACTTTTTAAACAAACTATATTAATCTGACTATCCACAATCATATTATTGTGTGCATGTACTGTAACTGCTCAGTGTTGTTCTTCTTAAACACTCATTAAAGAGGCCATAAACTCTGGTCTTTATCATACGAGTCATAAAAACCCGCAGCGAAGACAATTATCTCTAGCAGATTCTGAATTAATTGACTTGCCTGAGCCATCACATTGTTATAAGCTGATTATCTACCAAGTAGATATTGTACTGGAGACACAGGCTAGGACACTGTGATATACGAGAACCAGTGTTGGAGAGTAATGAACTACATGTAGTTCAACTAGTAATTTAACTACATTTTGCCATAGCTTGGTTGTAGTTGAACTCAATTCAAATCTTGGTAGGGTTTTCAGTATAAAATACTTTAATGCCATGCAGATGTGCAGCTACAGTTGAAGAAGTCGGAAGTTTAAATACACCTTAGCCAAATATTTAAACTCAGTCTTTCAAATTCCTGACATTTAATCCTAGTAAAAAATGCCCTGTCTTAGGTCAGTTAGGATCACACCTTTTTATTTTAAGAATGTGAAATGTCAGAATAATAGTAGAGAGAATGATTTATTTCAGCTTTAATTTCTTTCATCACATAGATGTAGACATAGATACTTTTGTACCCGTTTCCTCCAGCATCTTCACAAGATCCTTTGCTGTTCTGGGATTGATTTGCACTTTTCACACCAAAATACGTTCATCTCTAGGAGACAGAACGGGTCTCCTTCCGGAGCAGTATGACGGCTGCGTGGTCCCATGGTGTTTATACTTGTGTATTATTGTTTGTACAGATGAGCGTGGTACCTTCAGGCATTTGGAAATTGCTCCCAAGGATGAACCAGACTTGTGGAGGTCTACAATTTTTTTTTCTGAGGTCTTGGCTGATTTCTTTAGATTTTCCCATGATGCCAAGCAAAGAGTCACTGAGTTTGAAGGTAGGTCTTGAAATGCATCCACAGGTACACCTCCAACTGACTCAAATTATGTCAATTAGCCTATCAGAAGCTTCTAAAGCTATGATGACATTTTCTGGAATTTTCCCAGCTGTTTAAAGGCACGGTCAATTTAGTGTATGTAAACTTCTGACCCACTGGAATTGTGATACAGTGGGAAATAATCTGTCTCTAAACAATTGTTGGAAAAATGACTTGTATCATGCACAAAGTAGCTGTCCTAACAGACTTGCCAAAACTATAGTTTGTTAACAAGAAATTTGTGGAGTGGTTGAAAAACCACTTTTAATGACTCCAACCTAAGTGTACGTAAACCTCCGACTTCAACTGTAACTACTAGAACTACACACTACTTTTTTGGCAAAAAGAAAATATGGGTGAAGTAGGCAAGTTTCCTTTTCTTTTTCAGATTCAGACCTGCCTAATTCTCACTTGAAACAAGACTTGGTACCAGTACCCCCTGTATATACTGTCGTCTCATTGTTATGTACTTTTCTTGTGTTACCCTGTGATTGATTAGATTTTAAACTTGAGTTTATTTAGTAAATATCTTAACTATTTCTTGAACTGCATTGTTGATTAAGGGCTTGTAAGTAAGCATTTCACGGCCAGGTTGTATTCGACCATTGTGAGAAATAACTTGATTTGAAACATTGTGTTTAATAACCTAAATTACACATTCTGACCTGTTCTTGCAATTTGTAGTCTATTACATTTCCGATATAGATATGACAACGCAGATTTGACCACAGGAGGTTGGTGGCATCTTAATTGGGGAGGACGGGCTTCGTGGTCAAGACTTTAGTGGAATGGTGTCAAATACATCCAACATGGTTTCCAGGTGTTTGATGCCATTCCATTTTCTCCATTCCGGCCATTATTATGAGTCGTTCTCTCCTCAGCAGCCTCCACTGGACGGGATGCATGGAACTACTTTTTCCAACTAACTTTAGTGAAGTAAACTATATTTTTCTTTAGGGTAGCTTTAGTGTAGTTTTAACTTCTTCCCATGTGAAGTAATTGGTAGCTTGGTAAACCATATTTTCAGAGTAGCTTCCACAATACTGATGACAACCGTGTGCCGGGAATAGTGCATGAGAGTGAGTGACACCATCGAGGGCCAGGCTGGACTTTAAACCATCACTAACAGAAACCCCTAGGGAGAGTGGAGAAGGAGAGTGAGGCTACAACTCTCATACTGATTTACCACCCATCTCTTCGTGTATATTGCCTCAGCTCCTCTCTAACCACCAGATAGAGAGTGCATCAAGACCTGGGTGTTAACAGCTAGCTGAGCTCCATGCTGAGGAGGATTGTTTGAGCTGGGATGTGTCAACCATTTGGAATATCGTTGGGTGTGGTGGCAGAAGTGTCGCAAACAGAGGTTGCAGTTCCAATAATATATTTTTTGGGGAAAAAAAAAACGTGCTGTCCATGTTAGGAACTCCCTCAGTGAGCAGATAGCTGGTCAGTTGTCTCTGTAACCGTTCTCCTTTTTATAACGTTGTTAAAAGGGGAACTGTTAGTTAGAGGAGAATGGACAGCGCTAGATCATCAAATGACTCATACTGTCACACATTCTGATTTGATTTATATCGTTAACATGATGAATGCCTGAATGAGTGCCATAAGAGGTTTATAAGTTATGTATGTTGAGTGTTCACAGAAACCATATTATAAATGAATGATGACTTCTCTTTGGAGAAAGCCATTATAGAAAGATATAATAATCTCCCAGAGTTCTCTCTGTTGTGCCCATTGGCAACCCAATCAGCTTCTAGAAGATTAATTAGTTTGATTTGACTTCAAACAAACATTAAACTCCATACTTCCTGTTTTTAGAGTATTTACTCAATTGTGGCATTTAACTGGTGCCAGTGTGGCATTGACACCCAAGAGGGATTTGAAATATCAATTACCTGTCATAAAGGTTGGAGAGAGGGTGATATTGAATCCCCCCTAAAAATTGTCTCTCCATGTTGCATAAGTTTGATCAATAACAACCGCATTGTTCTCGGTTCTGATTTGTAGCATGGCTTGATTTATAATTAAAAAGTCCTCAGGCCTGAATTATGACTTTGTTGTTTTTCCAACAGGACAACAACCCTAAGAACACACTTAAGACAACGCATGAGTGGCTTTTGGACAAGTGGGAGAATGGAGAGATTTGAAGGGGTAGAGTGAAAGTAGAGAGGTGACAACTAGGGGGAACGTGGAGGGGAAGAAGGGAGGAAGGAGAATGTGATCTCTATATTTCTAACTGAAAGTTGGAGAATATCACCTTTTTTTTTTAACACCCTGAAACAGATTTCTCCTGCAATCTTGAGCCATAATCATTATTCTATGTCAAAAATATGTTTATTTCTGAATATCTAAGCCTAACTCTTGAGCTGTCTGTATCCTACTGACTGGTGGTTCTTTTTTTTTTAAGAAACTAAATATGCTGCTCTGCTCAAATACTGGTAAAAGATTGAAAAGAATGTGAGTTCAGTACATTTAGTAATTGCTTGCTGTTATAGAGTCTACAAACCTTGCCAGCGAAGATCGATAACCAACTCATTCCAGCTGTGCCAGAAATATTTAAGAGGCAATTAGAGAAATGTGTTTTCCTTCATAACTTGATACATTTGTGGCCTTTTATTGTCCCCAGCACAAGGTGCACCTGTGTAATGATCATGCTGTTTAATAAGCTCTTTTTAGGTGGATGGATTATCTTGGCAAAGGAGAAATGCTCACTAACAGGGGTGTAAAACATATTTGTTCACCCAATTTGAGAGGAATAAGCTTCTATGGAAAATGTATTGGATCTTTTATTTCAGCTTATGGAAAATGGGACCAACATGCATGTTGTGTTTATATTTTTGTTAGCTAGTTTTGAGGTTGGGAAATTGGTAACCTATCTGGTCTAGCTAAAGCCCATTTCATAAAATTGCTACGGGGGGTGGTAGCAAGTAGTATTACTGAGAAACAACAACAAAAAATGTAACAAAATAAATAAATACAGTGCATTCGGGAAAGTATTCAGACCCCTTGACTTTTCTAAATTTTGTTACGTTACAGCTTCATTCTAAAATTGATTAAATCATTTTTTCCCATCAATCTACAAACAATACCCCATAATGACAAAGCAAAAACAGGTCATTAGACATTTTTGCAAATGTATAAAAAAAAATATATTTAATAAGTACCTTATTTACATAACCATTCAGACCCTTTGCTATGAGACTCGGAATTGAGCTCAGGTGCATCCTGTTTCCATCGATCATCCTGGAGATGTTTCTACAACTTTATTGGAGTCCACATGTGGTAAATTCAATTGATTGGACTTGATTTGGAAAGGCACACATCAGTCTATATAAGGTAGAAGTTCATGTCAGAGCAAAAACCAAGACATGAGGTTGAAGGAATTGTCCATAGAGTTCTGAGATAGGATTGTGTTGAGGCACAGATCTGGGGAGGTATACCAAAACATTTCTGCAGCATTGAAGGTCCCCAAGAACATAGTGGCCTCCATCATTCTTAAATGGAAGTAGCTTGGAACCAACAAGACTCTTCCTAGAGCTGGCCGCCCGGCCAAACTGAGCAATCGGGAGAGAAGGGCCTTGGTCAGGAAGGTGACCAAGAACCCGATGGTCACTCTGACAGAGCTCCAGAGCAAAGTACAGAGATCCTTGATGAAAACCTGCTCCAGAGCGCTCAGGACCACAGACCGGGGCGAAGGTTCACCTTCCAACAGGACAACAACCCTAAGAATACACCTAAGACAACGCATGAGTAGCTTTGGGACAAGTCTCTGAATGTCCTAGAGTGACCCAGCCAGAGCCCGGACTGAAACCCATTCGAACGACACTAGAGAGATCTGAAAATATCTGTGCAGTGACGCTCCCCATCCAACTTGACAGAGCTTGAGCGGATCTGCAGAGAAGAATGGGAGAAACTACCCAAATACAGGTGTGCCAAGCTTGGAGCGTCATTCCAAGAAGAGGCTGTAATCGCTGCCAAAGATGCTTCAACAAAGTACTTAGTAAAGGGTCTGAATAGTTATGTAAATTTGATATTCCATTTTATTTTTATACATTTGCAAAAATGTCTAACCTATTTTTGCTTTGTCATTGTGGAGTATTGTGTGTAGATTGATGAGCGAAAACAATTTTATCAATTTTAGAATAAGGCTGTAACGTCACAAAATGTGGAAAAAGTGAAGGAGTCTGAATACTTTCCGAAGGCCCCTGCGCCCGTATTGGCATGACGCTTCTGAGTGGCAGCGAGGACCTGCTGTGTGTCGCCTGCTGAATTGAATTAAAAGGCAATTCACCACAGAGTATCCTCTGGCCTCTGTATCTGTGAGCCACTGGGCTGGTCTGCTAACTCACAGGATCTCTGGGCATTTCAAATTAAAATTGCTGCTTGGTCCTCCTCCCATTATCCCTTAGCAGTGGGGAGACCGTAATGTCCCTTTCCGATAGTTTCTGTCTCAATCCATTATCCACTCCTCCAACCAATCTAGGTAGAGGGAAAGGCAATGTCTCCAGCCATGGGATGTCAACACTTATTGAGAGTGAATGGACAGTGTCCGTGCAGACAAGACCAACTGTTTTCAATTAATCAACCAATCACCTTTTGTTTGCGCAACAATTTTTACAAATACATTTGTCAAACGGTTCTTAAAGGGCAAAGAGCAGGCATAGAAGACAGTGTCAAGGGGAAAGAACAGACTCAAGAAAGGGGGAGCCCATTTGTTAACAGTACATACGACTCTTCTCCTGTGAGTTGTCCATAAAGTCATGTAGCTGAGCAGCCAATTGAGCAGCTACCAATTTATTGGCTTTAAACTCTTTCTTTTACAGGGAAAGAGTTACAGTATCCACTATCCTTACCTGACCATGGCTGTCACCTTTTCAGTAGTGTCGTTTTTAACGGTCGTTGAGGTCAAACCCATTTAACTGGCAGCTTTGAATGGGACTTGCTTTATTCAATAATCAGTTCCTTTCACCTCGTAAAAGAACCGGCAAGATTTTTTTTACGGTTCAGATGGAGCGAGGCTTTTATGGCCCTCGCGAGGGAGTGTGAACACCACCTCGCCATGCACTCAATCTCTACGGACCAGATGACATTTTCAAAAAGAACACGCTTTACGCGATCTCCGGTTCTTTTTTGTCAAAATCGCTCCGAAATCCAGGTGGCTGCTGAGTTGTCATTCAGCTTTGACACTGTGAAACACTTGAGCTCCAGTGGGACACTATGCCTGCAGTCATGCGTTTAGCAATAACCCCGCCCCCTTCCGTCTCCCCATTCACACTTCGGATCTGAGCCTGTTCCGTCTGTCTGTCGGTCTTAGGGCTCAGGTGAAGTGGGGTCTGTGGAAGGGGGCTTAGTTTGCACATCTCCACTGTGCCTTTCACAGTTCCCAGAAAAGCCGCCCAGCAGGTGAGAATGAAGTGAGTCTACTTGTCAAAGAAAGTGTTCCTTGGGTAAGACTTATTTGTGGATTTCTGTCTTTGTTGTTGCGCACCACTCCTCCTTTGATTACTGAACCATGAAGGTCTACCTGAACACAGTTTGTGGGTGTTTCATTTCATTTTACAAAACCCACATACTCCGCCCGTAGCTGAACTATATTTTTGTTTGAATATACAGTATATTTCCCCATAGGCACAGGCTAAATAGGACTACTTATAGCTAGGCTTACATGCCAATACTGTATGTAGCACAGAGAGGAAGAGTTGAGAGATTACCCCTCGGGAGCTTAACTTGCATGCAAAGGTGTTTTCGAGAGGTAGCCTTGGTCATGGTTGAGGATTCCAAAAGCCCCGGGATAAGTGTGGAAGTAAAGAGTAGATCCTGCCCATGGCGATTCTTTTGACCTGCTTGATCTACTGTGACATTCCTGCTTGACACACAAACACTCACGCACTTACACACATTCTGAGTGCACCACAGAGAGTTTGACGTCTGGGAGGCAAATCATACACCAAATTGTCATGGGATCATAACGCCATTCCTTCTTAAACTACAGTCAGATGGAATCGAAAAGGAAAAGACTTTCCTCAAGGCTCTACAAATTCTAAACAACAGCTGAGCTAGAAAGAAGAAAAAACAACGTCCATCTCTCCCAAAATATATCTGACTGCGTGTTCGCTCTCTAGTACAGCTCTGGCCTAGAGGACGTTTCAATAACCGCCACAGGAAAGCCTGGGAGAGCTGAAGGGGCTTTAGATGTCAGAGCTGACGTTAATTCTGGGAGATATGTAGCCATGTAGCAGATCAGTGTCAGTCCAACGCCTGTTTTAATCCCCTAAACAGCTGTTCTGGTTTATCCCTCCCTTTCTCTCCACATTGGCCCACAGACACACACACACACACTGCATGGAGTGACGGGATTAGGGGAGATGTGACTGGTGAAAATTGGACCAAACCAAGGATGCAGACAGTGTGTATGTGTGTGTGTACGTGTGGGCGTGCTTGGGTGAGAGCCTGGGCGCATGCATGTACGCGTGCCTGCATTCGTCCGGGCGTCCAACATACTTCGCTTTAAAACTGAAAGCAGGGAGGATCTTTGCTCCGTAAATCACGGTAGTGAGCACCATTTCCTCAGTCACTTAGGCTTTCTGAGTCATAAAGAGAGCACTTAAACACAGCTTTTCGGCAGCTTGTGTATGTCAATCGCCAGTGTATTAACAGACACCCCATCACTCATTCAGAGGCCCATCACTCTTGCAGAAAGCCAATAAGGAAGACCAGAAGTATATGTACATCCATTCCTCTCCATCCTTTCCTCTTCCCCTCCATTCCTCCAATCCTACTCTAGTCCATCAGAGGGGGGAAATATTATGAAAGTCCATCTCTTTTTCACCGTCCTCCCTCCACTTTAAGGTGAATTAAAAACAGACAGCATTCATCAGATCACATCAGTTCTAAAATCATAAAACTGTGAACTATAAACCTCTGTTTTTAGCACCTTTACCATCCCATCCCATCCCTGTATAACAACCACCTTGACCTTTCTAGATTGGAGCTCAACCCCGGTGTTTCTCTTTGGCAGAGCACAGCATTATTGCCACATCCAGATGGACTCCCTACCTCTAAACCGCTCCCCTACTACTAACACATTTTGACATTTGAGAAGCCATACAATTGTCCCGACCACAAGTCTGTAGCAATAATGTTTCACATGGAATTAATTTGCATCAATCAGTCACACTCGCACTCACACTCCCAGGCTATACTCAGACCACTACAGAGTGCAGTAGTAAAACACATAGTTTAGAATGACAGTACCAAAACCCAGCCCAGATAGCGCAGGAGGTAGGTAGCTAGTCATTTCAAAGGCAGCAGTAGCCTTGGACATACTGTAGTATCTAAATAGGGAGAGAATGTTGGCTGTTTGCTGAGGGAATCTCCATAAGCTTCTGTGACTGACTGGGATCCAACCTGACAGGTGAAGATAAAACAGTAGCCAAGGAGACATGGGACTAAACACAGCCAGCACTGTGTCTGTCTGTGAAGTGTGTGTCTGTGTGGATCACCATGCAGTATCAGGAGAGGTTTTCAATGTATCCCTCATTTTCTGCTACGTCACCATCAGAACCTCTCCCCTAACCACACACACACACACACACACACACACAATCACACACACACAAACACTCAATTCCACTCTTCCCTGGTCCCCCATCGCCATTCCTGCTTCCCATCTTGCCCAACCTAGATAAGCACAGACCTCTATTAGAGCCTTACCCCTGTGCTGGGTGATGGCACACACACACGTAATAACTCACTCACACACAAGTAATAACTCACTCACACACACACACGTAATAACTCACTCACACACACACACGTAATAACTCACTCACACATACACACACACAATCAAACACACACGTACACACACAATCAAACACACAATCAAACACACACACACACACACACACACACACACACGAGCAGCAGTGTTGGACAGGAGATAGAGGACGATCCTGATGCACTATAAATTGTACTCTGGTGGGCACAGCGAGGGGTGTGACAGAGGGAGGGGAGAGGAAAACGGCTTTGGCTTCGGTTTGGCCAGCTAAGATGCATGGGCTGTCACCGTTACTATCAGGGTCCCCGAGCACGGCATTAATCACCAGATCAGCACCGGGACCATGGAAGGGCCTGTTGGGCGGGCATTGCTACCCAACAGCAACCGCATGGCGACCACAGTAAAACTCCATGGTACTGTAACCACTCTGCAAGCATGTAGCAACCATTGAGTCACTTTGCAGTGGAGGCTGGTGGGAGGAGCGATAGGAGGACGGGCTCATTGGAATGGCTGGAATGGAATGAATGGAACGGAGTCAAACCGTTTAGTCAAATTAGGCTTCTCCAAGATCTGATGCTGCTGATGGTCATTAGTAACCTACCAAATGTGTTAACTGCCTGGTACTCAGCACTCTTGTCCTTCTAATCACTCTGACATCAATGCGAATGTAATCTAAAATCTAACACTTCATGAGAGCCCATGAGTTCATGTTGCGCAACATTTCCATAGGTTATGCAGTTGCGTGAGAAAACAACCGAGTGATGACTTCTATTAAAAAGAAGAGGATCCCATCAGCTTTCAATAGGCTAGGCCTACTATATTTATATCTAAACTTACAACAGGAGTGTAGCCTACCTGGCTGGCATGAAAATGAACCACTGGAAAATCGCCCTCCATTTGCTATTTAAGTGGAGAAATAATATGTATTTTTATTCATCTGCCCCATTATCATGCACCTTTCTACATAAAATAAAAATTACCACATATTATTTAGTATATGTAAAGACATGGTGACAATATTTGCCTATCACTTCTGAATTGTATATTATCACTTCAAATCATAGTCCCACACCTCATGTAGCCTAGCCCATAGGCGTATATCTTTTGATAAGGTTTGTATTACAACTAAAGTGGCCAAATAACTTCTTAAAATTAAGCACATTAATCCGCTTTACAATGGGTGTAGAGAATAACTGGCATAAATATACAGAACGTGAGTTTCAAGTTAGGGGGCATTACAGCCACACAAAGGGGATACTGCTGATAATTTGAGGGATTATCAAGTGCTTGTCAAATTATAAATGAGAGACTGATGAAGTGTGTACAGCCTGCACAAAAAAAACAAAGCAGAGCTCATGCCTGCTCAGAGGCAGGTGTTTATCGTTGTCTCTGATTGGGAACCATATTTAGGCAGCCATATTCTTTGAGTGTTTCGTGGGTGATTGTTCCTGTCTCAGTGTTTGTTTGCACCAGATAAGGCTGTTTAGGTTTTCACGTTTATTGTTTTGTATTGTTCGTGTTTATCTTTTATTAAACATGTATCGAAATAACCACGCTGCATTTTGGTCCGCCTCTCCTTCACCGGAAGAACCTTAACAGTAGCCCACAGCCATATGGCATAGCCAGATCAGGATCTAACATAAGGACAACTCAGAGTATGCTACTCTGTTCTTCTGAAATAGACCACAATTACTTCATATCATGTTTCTTTAGACATGTTTAAAATAAATAATGGATTTATTGTGATGGTGTCGGCTATATTACATGGACTTTTTTCAAATGTAGATGTTCCCAAGTCTGCATCAGTGGCTTGTAGGCTATGCATGGAAGCCAGGAGAATGTATTTATGTTAATTAACAGTCAATTACCGTGAGACCGGCAGTTATTTGCTTGACAATCACCGACTTATGACATTTTGTGACCGCCACAGCCCTAGTGAACACCTGCTCGTCGCACATGTCATTCCAAAATCATGGCCATTAATATGGAGTTGGTCCCCCCTTTGCTGCTATAACAGCCTGTTCTCTTCTGAGTAGGTTTTCCACAAGATGTTGGAACATTGCTGTGGGGATTTGCTTCCATTCAGCCACAAGAACATTAGTGAGGTCGGGTACTGGTGTTGGGTGATTAGGCCTGGCTCGCAGTCAGCGTTCCAATTCATCCCAAAGGTGTTTGATGGGGTTGAGGTCAGGGCTCTGTGCAGGCCAGTCAAGTTCTTCCACACCAATCTCAACAAACCATTTCTGTATGGACCTTGCTTTGTGCACAGGGGCATTGTCATGCTGAAACAGTTCTCTGTTGCCACAAAGTTGGAAGCACAGAATCGTGTATAATGTAATTGTATGCTGTAGCATTAAGATTTCCCATCACTGGAACTAAGGGGCCTAGCCCGAACCATGAAAACCCCCCCCCCGGACCATTATACCTCCTCACCAAACTTTACAGTTGGCACTATGCATTGGGGATGGTAGCGTTCTCATAGCATCCGCCAAAACCAGATTGGTGAAGCGTGATTCATCACTCCAGAGAAAGCGTTTCCACTGCTCCAGAGTCCAATGGCGGCGAGCTTAACACCACTCCAGCTGATGCTTTGCATTGCACATTGTAATCTTATGCTTGTTTGCAGAAACCCATTTCATGAAGCTACCGATAAACAGTTATTGTCCTGACGTTGCTTAAGGAGGCAGTTTGAACTCGGTAGTGAGTATTGCACCTGAGGACAGGCGATTTTTACATGCTACGTGCTTCAGTGGTCCCGTTCTGTGAGCTTGTGTGGCCTACCACTTCGTGGCTGAGCCGGTGTTGCTCCTAGACGTTTTCACGTCACAATAACAGCACTTGCAGTTGTCCGGGTCAGCTCTAGCAGGGCAGAAATTTGATGAACTAACTTGTTGTAATGGTGGCATCCTATGACAGTTTCACGTTGAAAGTCACTGGGCTCTTCAGTAAGGCCATTCTACTTCCAATGTTTGTCTATGGAGATTGCATGGCTGTGTGCTCAATTTTACATTTTTGTGTTACAGCCTGAATTCAATCCAAAATATGTATGCCACCCATCTACACACAATTCCCCATAATGTCAAAGTCGAATGTGTTTATAAATGTTTACAAATGAATTATAAATGAAAGGCTGAAATGTATTGAGTCAATCGGTTTTCAACCCTTTATGGCCAAAATAAGTTCAGGCGTAAATGTTTGCTTTATTAACAAGTTCCATAATAAGTTGCTTGGACTCACTCTGTGTGCAATAATAGTGGTTAACATGATTTTTTTTAATGACTACCTTATCTCTGTACCCCACACATACAATTATCTGTAAGGTCCCTCGGTCGAGCAGTGAATTGCCAACACAGATTCATACACAAACACCAGGGAGGGTTTTCCAATGCCTCGCAACGAAGGGCCCATATTGGTAGACACTGAATATCCCTTTGAACATGGGGAAGTTATTAAATTAAACTTTGGATGGTGTACAAAGATACAAGTGTTCTTCCTAACTCCGTTGCCGGAGAGAAAGGAAACCACTCAGGGATTTCATCATGAAGCCAATGGTGACTTTAAAATAGTTACAGAGTTATTAATGGTTGTGATAGAAGAAATCTGAGGATGGATCTACAACATTGAAGTTACTCCACAATGCTAGCCTAAAGGACAGAGTGAAAATGTGCATCCTGTTTGCAATAAGGCACTAAAATAAAACGCTAAAATATGGCACAAAGACATTAACCTCATGTCCTGAATACAAAGTGTTATGTTTGTGGCAAATCCAACACAACATATCACTGAGTACCACTTTCAAGTATTGTGATGGCTGCATCATGTTATGGGTATGCTTGTCATCGGCAAGGACTAGGGAGTTTTTGGGAGGATAAAAAGAAACAGAATACCACTATAAGCACAGGCAAAATCCTAGGGGAAAACCGGGTTCAGTCTGCTTTCCAACAGACACTGGGAGACAAACTTCACCTTTCAGCAGGACAATAACTTAAAACACAAGGCCAAATCTACACTTGAGTTGCTTACCAAGATGACATTGAATGTTCCTGAGTGGCCTTCTTACAGTTTAGACTTAAATCAACTTGAAAATCTATGGCAAGAAAGGAAAATGGCTATCTAGCAATGATCAACAATCAAATTGACAGAGATTGAAGAATATTTAAAAGAATAATGAATAATGGGAATAATGGGCAAATATTGTACAATCCAGGTGTGCAATGCTCTTAGTGACTTACCCCAAAAATACAGCTCTGCCAAAGATGCTTTGCTTCTACAAAGTATTGTCCCGGGGGTATGAATATTTAAGTACTTAACAAAACATGTTTTCTCTTTGTCATTATGGGGTATTGTGTGTAGATGGGTAAGATTTGGGGGGGATTTATTTTGAATTCAGGCTGTAACACAACGAAATGTGGAATAAGTCAAGGGGTATGAATACTTTCTGAAGGCTCTGTAGGTGACATTGTAATGTCTGAACTCCTGTCTGCAAGAATATGAACAATCATCCATTCAAGCCAACCTTCCCTTTGTCATTGCCGTTTCCACGACTTCATCACTCGAAAGTTTACATCTACATTTTAGAAAAGGTGCATTCCATTTGAAGGAATACGTCATAGGACTAAAAAGGCATAGGCAGGGAAAAGGGGGAGAAAAGTAATCAGGGGAGCTGAAAAGCGTGAAAGTACCATTACTCATAATGCCAGACACGTGGTGGAAAGATAAATGACTGCATTCCAATAGGAGTTCTCTCTTATTGGACTCAGTTGCGCGGAACGAGAGAGAGAGAAAAAAAACTTCCCCATGCTCATGGTTAGGCTACTATTGTTTAAAAAATGGTTGGCATGATTAACAAACTGACTGTATGTGTGGTCTGGCATCTTAAAGGTGCTACACATAGGATTTGTATAAAAATGTTGCATTGTCATTTCTGAAAAAAAGTCTGATATATCTGGTGCTAATGGCGAAATGATAGCCTTTCACAGTAGTACTTAACCGCCAGTGTTGTGATTGGCTGTGATATTCGCCTAATGATTTCTCCCGCCAGAGTGGCATCTGTTGTCAAGCTGGGAAAGCTGTTCTGGCTTTGTTGGTAAAATCCTACACCGTTTGCTCAATTTCAGTTTATGTGAGAGAACCTGCACTGTTTAGGGAGTCCTTGTACCATCTACATAGCTGTGAAATATGTTGTAGAAACAAAAATGTTGTTATTGAGAAGATAGATCTGCATGACACACAAACATATATTGCAACTGACGCACACACAAACACTCATACGAACACACAAACACACAAACACACACACAAACACTCATACAAGCACACAAACAAATGCTGTCACACCCTGATCTGTTTCACCTGTGCTTGTTATTGTCTCCACCCCCCTCTAGGTGTCGCCCATCTTCCCCTGTGTATTTATACCTGTGTTGTCTGTCTGTGCCAATTTGTCTTGTTTGCCAAGTCAACCTGCAGTTTTCTTAGCGCCTGGTCCCCCCCCCCCCCCGTCTGTTTTCTCATCCTCCTGGCTCTGACCCTTGCCTTTCCTGACTCTGAGCCCACCTGCCTGACCATTCTGCCTGTCCCTGACCTCGAGCCTGCCGCCCTGTACCGTTTTGGACACTGACCTGGATATTAACTCTTGCCTGTCCCTGACCTGCCTTTTGCCTATCCCTTGGACTATAATGAATATCAGAGCTCAAACCATCTGCCTCCCGTGTCTGCATTTGGGTCTCGCTGTGTGTCGTTATTAAATGCATGCATTGGAATATGTGTGTTCGTCAGAAATAAGATTAAACACACACACACACACACACACACACACAATCTCCCTGTCACACACAAGCAAACAAACCGACAAAAACAGGATGCTTGATCTGCTGTTGGTACAGGGGATAAACACCATCTAATTATGCGTCTGGATTCACACACACAATGCTTAAAACACACCTGGCAACTGGGCTTGTTAGCTCAGCTCATCTACAACAAAACAGACAGATGGACACACCCACACATATTGAGACGCCTCAAACACACACACACACACCGAACTACAGTATTACACAAACCAGACTATGCCAAAAACAGGCCTGCAGGGAGTAAGGTGCCAGTCAACACACACACACACACACACACACACACACACACACACACACACACACACACACACACACACACAGTAACCAGGAGGGAGCAACAGTCTGACCTCACTCTGCCACATACAACCCTTAGGGAGGCTGCTAAGTGGCAGTCCTGGGGATACACCTGCCCCTCACATGCAGAAGAAACTCTGTACCACTTTACTCTTGCTGCCCCTTTTGGTTTTTTAAATGATAAGGTGTAGAAACGAGTACCAAATGGTAACATTTCTATTTCAGTGCTATTTCAGTGCTATTTGTTGAAATGATATGATATTAATTCATTTATTTCTGAGAATCAGAGTCATTTACTTAAGCATTACGTCCATTTACCTTTGCTACTGAAAGTAGATAAAAGGTCAAGTGGACCGTAAAGTAAAGTATGCATCTACATGGTTGGACTTCTATCAACCCCCCCCCCCCCCCCCCCCCCACTGCAGAAACCACCCTCCTGTTGCCCAGTCCATCTGAGGAGCATGATGACCCATTCTCAGTGCTACTGTGAGTGTGTTATCACACTAGAGAGATAAGTGATGCGATTTGCTTGCTCTATTTCCCATTTCCCCAGATGCCCTGTATTTAGGGGGTCTTTTCTCCCTGCTAAATCTCCACAAGCCGACGGTGGCGGATATAAAACTTGTTATTTTCTACTCCACTTAATCAGACTCACTCACAAACACACGCGCACAAACACACACACACTCCCACGCTAATCCATGCAGGGCTTCAGAGAGACACCCATTCCCGGAGCAACAATCTGCGTTTGTGTATCCATCTGTGGACGCGCTCGTGTGTGTGTGTGTGTATTCGTATTTCTAACTCAAAATACTAAGCCCACTGAGAAATCATTCCATGAACAGCAATCTGTGTACAAATACAGCTACAGTGAAGACCCTGGAAATGTATTTTCAAAAGCTTTAGAGAGAAAACACTTTCCTAGAACAACCAGACTGTTTTTCTATAACTCAGGCAAAAACAACCCTTCCTAGATATGCTGGTCTTGTTAACTTGTAAACTGAGCTTGTCAGTGGGAGTTAGTTGGTGAGGTTCAAATGATGCTAGTTAGTGAGAGTCGGTTAGTGACATTTAGTAGGAGTTAGTGAGTTAGCAGGAGTTAGTTAGTGACACTACCGGTCAAAAGTTTTAGAACACCTACTCATTCAAGGGTTTTTCTTTTTTTTTTTGATGGCCTTGAGAAAGAAGCTTTCATGCGCCTTTACTGACCTCACCTTCTGGATGGTAGTGGGGTGAACAGGCTGTGGCTCAGGTGGCTGAGGTCCCTGATGATCTTCTTGGTCTTCCTGTAACACAGGGTGGTGTAGATGTCCTGGAGGGCAGGCAGGGTGCCCCCGGTGATGTGTTGGGCAGACCGCCACACCCTCTGGAGAGTCCTGGTGCATCCGTAAATGTTTGTGAAGGTCTTAAAGGCCAAGCCAAATTTCTTCAGCCTCCTGAGGTTGAAGAGGCACTGTTGCGCTGTCTACACCACGCTGTCTGTGTGCGTGGACCGTTTCAGATTGTCAGTGATGTGTCGGCCTGAGGAACTTGATGGGGTTTTTTTCTACCTTCTCCACTGCGGTACCATCAATGTGGATGGGGGTTTTGCTCTCTCTGCTGTCTCCTGAAGTCCACAGTCAGCAGTCATGGGTGAACAGAGAGTACAGGAGGGGGCTGAGCACGCACATTTGTGGGGCTCCTGTGTTGAGGATCAGTGTAGTGGAGGTGTTATTGGCCACCCTTCACCACCTGGGGGGCGGCCCGTCAGGAAGTCCAGGACCTAGTGGCACAGGGCGGGGTTCAGACCCAGGGCCTCGAGCTTAATGATGAGCTTGGAGGGTAGAATGGTGTTGAAGGCCGAGCTGTAGTCAATGAACAGCATTCTTACATAGGTATTCCTCTTCTCCAGATGGGATAGGGCAGTGTGCAGTGCGATGGTGATTGCGTCATCCTGGATCTATTTGGGCGGTATGCAAATTGCAGTGGGTCTAGGGTGTCAGGTAAGGTGGAGGTGATATGATCCTTAACTAGCCTTTCAAAGCACTTCATGATGACAGAAGTGGGTGCTACGGGGCAATAGTCATTTAGTTCAGTTACCTTTGCTTTCTTGGGTACAGAAACAATGGTGGACATCTTGAAGCAAATGGGGAGAGCAGACTAGGATAGGGAGATATTGAACGTGTCCATAAACACTCCAGCCAGCCTGTCTGCGCATGCTCTGCGGACGCGTATAGGTATACCGTCTGGGCCATTAGCCTAGCGAGGGTTGACATGCTTAAATGTCTTATTCCTGTCGGCTATGGAGAACGAGAGCTCACAGTCCACGGGAGCGATGGTGGCCCACGTCGGAGGCACTGGGTTATCCTCGAAGCGGGCGAAGGTGTTTAGCTTGTCCGGGAGCAAGACGTCGGCGTCCACGACGTGGCTGGTTTCCCCTTTTGAATCCGGGATTGTCTGGAGTCCCCACCACATGCGTCACTTCTCTGAGCCATTGAATTGCGACTCCACTTTGTCCTTGTACTGTCATTTTGCCTGTTTGATTGCCTTACGAAGGGCCTAACTGGACTGTATGTCCTCAACCATATTCCCAGTCACCTTGCCGTGGTTCAATGGTTCACTCTTTGAGTTGTGTGCGAATATCTGTGTGCATCCATGTGTGTGTGGGTGTGCGTCTACATACAAATTTGCTGGTGGGGAACAAGGGTGCCATTATACCCGTGGGTGGTATGAAAAAGGTAGGACTGTAAAATGCATCATTAAAGGGCCACAGTGACACAGTCAACAGTTTACCCTGTCTGTCGGCCTGTCTGTTTGCCGACTTGCATCCCTGCCTGCCTGCTCGACTGTCAGCACAGTCCCCAGTCCTTTGTAGGGCAACATGAATTACAGCAGACAATGGCTCAATAAACACAGGGACAGATTTGAGACATTGACAAGTGAGCTTGTCACAGAGAGGTGGGGTTGTACCGTATGTTTATGGAGCACAAGAATAACTGTGACTCATCACCATTCCTGCGGTGATGGGCTCACCTAGGCAACCACGAGTGTAACCTACTCTCTCTATCACTAAGATGCTTGATCAAGAAGCTAGTGTGTCGAACGAGTTAGTGTAATACCATCTACTGCTACTTCTATTGCGCTGAAAATGTGGGTGGGTTTCATAGTGTTCTGTCTCTGTCTCTCTCTCTCTCACTTTACACAAGTTTGTGTTCTCTCTCTCACACACTATACACACAGACACAGAGCGAGACAGACACACGTGCGCGCAGACACACACACAGACACAAGGTACAAGCATTTCGCCACACTTGCATTGACATCTGCTAACCATGTGTATGTGACAATACATTTTATTTGATGTGGTAGATGCCTCGATGCATCCATGTCAAGGACAACTAAAGTAGTTTGTCCTTTACAAGTTGCAGCGTACTGCAGCACAGCTTGCACGGTGCCGCAGAATTCAATGGCACGTTACTTCAGTGTCAGCCATTGTAACCATTGAAGCTAGTTAACGCTAGTTGGACCACCAGAGGGCATCTTTGAGAATGATATGATAGCCTTCAATAGTGGCTGTACTAGAGAATTTAAAACCTTTTTTTTTGTAAGAACATAGTATATGGGACTGATTTTAAGAAATGTTACTTTGATTAACATTATGGTGTTTCTATTCCAAGAAAATCATAACACCCTCAGGTTTTCCATTAGGATGGAACGGAAACGTGACGGTAGTGAGGGAGTAGGCTACAGCGCAAAAGAGCATAACATTTCCACAATTCCCGTAATTGTATAATTGTAGTCTAACCAATACCCAAACGGAGATTCAGTGAAAATAAAAATCTCATTGATTTATCAAGTCCCCATGCTTGTTTCAGAGCAGCGCGAAACAATGCTGAAGTAGTGACCACAGCGGATAGGCTATCGCTGCAAATCCTATTGCTTCTAATTTCAATATGCTCTTTTAAATACAGTGCCTTGCGAAAGTATTCGGCCCCCTTGTACTTTGCGACCTTTTGCCACATTTCAAGCTTCAAACATAAAGATATAAAACTGTATTTTTTTGTGAAGAATCAACAACAAGTGGGACACAATCATGAAGTGGAATGACATTTATTGGATATTTCAAACTTTTTTAACAAATCAAAAACTGAAAAATTGGGCGTGCAAAATTATTCAGCCCCTTTACTTTCAGTGCAGCAAACTCTCTCCGGAAGTTCAGTGAGGATCTCTGAATGATCCATTGTTGACCTAAATGACTAATGATGATAAATACAATCCACCTGTGTGTAATCAAGTCTCCGTATAAATGCACCTGCACTGTGATAGTCTCAGAGGTCCGTTAAAAGCGCAGAGAGCATCATGAAGAACAAGGAACACACCAGGCAGGTCCGAGATACTGTTGTGAAGAAGTTTAAAGCTGGATTTGGATACAAAAAGATTTCCCAAGCTTTAAACATCCCAAGGAGCACTGTGCAAGCGATAATATTGAAATGGAAGGAGTATCAGACCACTGCAAATCTACCAAGATCCCTCTAAACTTTCAGCTCATACAAGGAGAAGACTGATCAGAGATGCAGCCAAGAGGCCCATGATGACTCTGGATGAACTGCAGAGATCTACAGCTGAGGTGGGAGACTCTGTCCATAGGACAACAATCAGTCGTATATTGCACAAATCTGGCCTTTATGGAAGAGTGGCAAGAAGAAAGCCATTTCTTAAAGATATCCATAAAAAGTGTAGTTTAAAGTTTGCCACAAGCCACCTGGGAGACACGCCAAACATGTGGAAGAAGGTGCTCTGGTCAGATGAAACCAAAATTTAACTTTTTGGCAACAATGCAAAACGTTATGTTTGGCATAAAAGCAACACTGAACACACCATCCCGACTGTCAAACATGGTGGTGGCAGCATCATGGTTTGGGCCTGCTTTTCTTCAGCAGGGACAGGGAAGATGGTTAAAATTGATGGGAAGATGGATGGAGCCAAATACAGGACCATTCTGGAAGAAAACCTGATGGAGTCTGCAAAAGACCTGAGACTGGGACGGAGATTTGTCTTCCAACAAGACAATGATCCAAAACATAAAGCAAAATCTACAATGGAATGGTTCAAAAATAAACATATCCAGGTGTTAGAATGGCCAAGTCAAACTCCAGACCTGAATCCAATCGAGAATCTGTGGAAAGAACTGAAAACTGCTGTTCACAAATGCTCTCCATCCAACCTCACTGAGCTCGAGCTGTTTTGCAAGGAGGAATGGGAAAAAATGTCAGTCTCTCGATGTGCAAAACTGATAGAGACATACCCCAAGCGACTTACAGCTGTAATCGCAGCAAAAGGTGGCTCTACAAGGTATTAACTTAAGGGGGCTGAATAATTTTGCACGCCCAATTTTTCAGTTTTTGATTTGTTAAAAAAGTTTGAAATATCCAATAAATGTCGTTCCACTTCATGATTGTGTCCCACTTGTTGTTGATTCTTCACAAAAAAAATACAGTTTTATATCTTTATGTTTGAAGCCTGAAATGTGGCAAAAGGTCGCAAAGTTCAAGGGGGCCGAATACTTTCGCAAGGCACTGTAAATAAGACCTACACCACATTACTCAACACTAGTGAGACTCATGTCACCTGGTCTCCTGGTGGCAGCCGGCATGGGTATCAAACCTGTATCTGTAGCAACGCATTTTGCACTGCAGTGTCTTAGACCGCTGTGCCAATCGGGAAGCTATTATAATACTGTACATGGTGTCCAGGTCAGGATAACCAAAACATTTCTTTGTTAAAGTCTAACAGAAAGAATGTTGGTACTTATTTATTTTGATCCAAAGCCATGAATGAGTGAGTCACTCAGCTTTATGTAGGTGCCGAGGCTATATGACTGTGCCATCAACTTGATAATATATAACAATATTTTGGAAGTTATTTTGTTTAAAAAATAAATTTAAAAAGTGAGAAATTGTAATCTGAATAAAGGCCAGAACACTTATTTCTGTTTTTAGAGGGAGAGAAACCCTGGGCCAATTGTGTACCGCCCTATGGGACTCCCAATCACAGTCAGATGTGATACATAATAATAATAATTTTTGTTTTGTCTTTTCTGGTGGATTAAACGGAAATTACAACCAATCCCGGCTGGTTGTGATACAGCCAACCTAACTAAGAAATACATTTGATGACAGAATTCTCCCACTACCCTCCTTCTAGGCAAGTCTATTGTCCAGCTACCTGCTAATAGCCATAATGGCGCTGTACAACATGACTGTGTGTTTGAAAGTGTATTTTCCAGCAAGAAACAATTTGTTTATCTTCATTAGACAACTTTGTTCCAATATATCTGGAATTCAGTGATATTTATTCCCATAGTAATTAGTTATGGATCCATAACTAAAACATCTGAATTTTGAAAGAGTATTTTTATCATTATTTTATTAACGAAAGCATAATGATGCTGATGAAGAAATACAGTACTGTACAGTATATGCATTTACATTTGGATAATAAAGCATTTAAAGCATTTTGAAGATATAAGCCACCTGCATTTGTTCATTAGGCTACTGTGCAGTCTGACAAGTAAACATAACCTACAGTACATACTGTAGTAAACATGGGAAAGTGCCTAATTCCTTACATAAGGTAGAGCAGGCCAAGTCCTGACATTCTCAGTGACTTTAAGTACTCATTAACCCTGTCTTAAATGCTTTTTCGGGTTGCATCAGTCATGGACAGAAACTTCTGAGACACAGTATTAATGATGGTAAGCCACATTTGCCTTGGTCAAGTTCTGTTGTCAGAAGAGGAATGAAAATGCCAGGGTGAACCGACGACCTGACGTACCCGCCAGGTATGTTGAATCTGCCTGTCAGAGGTGGAGTTCCAGAGCTCACAGGTGTGCCTGGCGTGGATTGTGACTCCGTCTCACTCCTCATTCTCCGCCTGACTCTCCGCCAATGCCGCCTGGCTCTGGACCAATGCATCAGCTGTCGCTCGTATCTCTGGCCTCAGATAATTTTTCTCTTTCTGCTGGTCTGCCTTCAATGTCTCGATCTCGGACTTCAAGGTTTGAATCTGATCCATGTGCACCTTCGTCAGATGAGCAGAATGGTACCGCCCAGAGCCCCCATCGATTACAGTGGCCCATGATAGAAACGGTAGATCAATTAAGAATTAAAAGTGACTCCAACACAAATGCTGCGTACACATTTTAAGAATCTAGCAGAACTAGCCGATTTCTTGGCAACCATGTGGACGGGTGCGACCCGTTATCCAGCCCTTTGTCCACTGATCTCCACGGATGGTTGTATGCTGTACAAGAACACATTCACGTTTTTAGTACACAAAAACATTTTTTACTTTATTTAATTATCGATTCTATTACACAGTATGTCTACACATTGATAGGCTACATATTTTTTTTTTTAAGAAAATGCACTGAAATCAAAATACCTTTAGTTTTGGTGACCCTCTCAGCTCCGGCTCATTTTCAAGTCCTCTCGTGGTTACAGTCCTAACCCTGGAACGGGTAGCACTATAGAAAGAAGCTGGCTTGATGAAAACGATGCCCATTTCGTCTGTTCTCTTTGGTCGCAATGTCATTTTGTTTTTAGATAAACAGCTCCTTCTTGATTGGTAACTGTGTTAAGGGTGGAGATTGGGGTGGGGTGAGGAGTACTGGAAAGGTGTGACTTTCAGGTTACAAAAGGCCATAAGTATACAGCAGATCACCGATTGTCCTCACTTTGATTACAGTATGCTGCTAAAAATCAGGCTACACGTGGTTGAAAACCTGTTTTCAAAATGCCACCAGGTGTCCATCACTATTGCAAATAAAATGTCATATTTAATAATATCTGCCCTCCGAATTCATATCTAAGGGGCATTTCCACGCCATTATTAGTTACATTCTTTTAGTTTGAATGTGCAGACTGGCACTAAGAACAGCAGGAACGTTTCCCTAGTCAGCGCCATTATTAGTGCCCACCGCAATTTCAGTGGCTACAGCTGGAGAACTGCAAGGCAATCCCATTGTGTGCCACTCGGGGGCCATGACCAATATGACCAATAAATATTGTCCTGCAAATAACAGGGTTAATAATATATCTGTGACAATATCCAAGAAGCTTTTATATCATTCTAAATTAATAATAACAATAATAATCCCTTCGTTTAAAAAAATATATATTTTGGAGATGTTTGTTTTCAAATAACGTAAAATGAGCGAGAAAAAGGCCATTCTTGAACCTGGGGTGAGACATTGTTACTAATAATCCTAACATTTCCACACTATGATTGTAGTCTAAGTTTCTCTTACAATAAAAACCTTAGTGTAACAACAGTTTTAGTAAGTAATACTGAAGTCGTGCACAATTTTCAGTTTCTTCTTAGGTTTATGTTCTTCTTAGGTCACCTGTTCATTGTCAGTTAGAGACACAGTAGCATCTTGGGACCCAAAAGCATAAATCAGTGCTCTAACTCCCCATTGCGCTGGCCTGGAGAAATGAAGTAGTGACGCAGGGTACCGTACTAAACCACAAATTACCTCTAACTCCCGCAGCATAATCACAAAAACGTATAGTGGAGCAACCATTGTAAGCTACTGTGCGGTACTGGCTAACCAACTTAGCCATGGCTCCAGGGTGTGGCAAGCATCTTTTGTACCTGTGAGGTTGGGTCCACCTTAACACCCCCCACCACACACACACACACACACACACACACACACACACTGCCTCATTACCTCTTGTGAAGTAGTTGAGCCAGCGACCCTGCTGGCCTGAGGATGCAGATAAGTCCGCAACAGAACAGGGAGACGATGCTACACGGATCAGGGTCTGTCGCCTAATGACGGGAGAACTGATTACTCCATTAAATAACAGTCATCACAGTCCCAAATATCGCTAACGGTCATCACCTCCACGACCATCCACAGCTCTTACAGTCATTACCATCACATATATTCACAGCTCTAACGGTCATTACCATCACAAAGCATTGCAGACCCTAAGGAGAGAGGAAACAAAATGTCTCCGCGCCAATTTGGTTTACTTACTACTACTTACTGGTGCTGATGTTTATGCAGCTTTTTTGGTTACACCCTCGTGCTGAATTCCTAACCAAGTGACTCGTTCAAAAAATATATATATTATGGAATATTTAAAACATACAATCTACTTGCAGTGAAGCCGCTCAACATCTACATCACATTAGTCATTTAACAGACTCCCATCCAGAGCGACCCACAACGCCCTGCTAAATGGCAGGTCGACAGACCCGAACCAGCGATCCGCCAGCCATCGGCCCTCCGAGATCCCTCCCACAGTACCATCCAAGAGCCCCCCCCCCCCCCCCAAACAACCCAATTTCAATCTATCTAATCAAATAGAATCCACGGATTGCGAGTTGAAGATAAATACTTTTTCTAAGAGTACTAATATATTAGTAATTGACTGACCAGATCTCTCCAGATCTCCTAACAGCACTATTTCTAGGGTCAATTTTAGATCAATGTTCTGCATTTTCAGTCATTCCTGAACCGAGCGACTCTTTGCTGTAAGTCATTGGCCACGTCGTGGTTGTCCCTGTGTTCAGTGTTCCTCTATGCAGGTCCTGAGGCAACAATATGATACATTATTATGATGAATGGTTGATTATGCATTGAGCTATGTGATTGCAGAATCACGTTTTCCTGTGTGTGGAGCAATAAAACACAAATTCTGTGGAGTCATTCAAGCGAGAATGGAGGAAAACCAGTGTTGAATTACTCAAGACTCCAGTCTGGTCTCAAGACCTAGTGGTGTAAAGTCCTTAAGTAAAAATTACTTTAAAGTACTACTTAAATCGTTTTATGGGGTATCTGTACTATTTATGTTTTTGACTACTTTTACTCCACTACCTTCCTAAAGAAAATAATGTACATTTTACTCCATACATTTTCACTGACACACAAAAAATACTCATTACATCTTGAATGCTTAGCAGGACAGGAAAATTGTCAAATTCACACACTTACGAAGAGACCATCCCTGCTCATCGCTACTGCCTCTGATTTGGCAGACTCACTAAACACAAATGCCTTCTGGCTTGCCTAACATAAGGAATTTGAAATGATTTATACTTAAGTATATTTTTTAAATTACATTTACTTTTGATACTTTTAGACTTTTACTCAAGTAGTATTTTACTGGGTGACTTTGACTTTTACTTGAGTCATTTTCTATTAAGGTATCTTTACCTTTCCTCAAGTATGACAATTGGGTACCAGTGCTTTGGTCTCGTCTCTTTTTGTTGGATACATTTTCGTAATTTCTTCCCGAGACCAGCGGAGTAAAAAATCTTAATAAATCAACTTACATTCAGTCATAAAACCACTCCTTGCATGACACATTCATATCTTATTGAAACCTGCGCTTCCTACTTCACTCATAACATTACTGTCCTTTACTTTCGTTGAAAAATATCCTCAAACTTTGTTGAGCTCGTCAGAAGTGCATTGAATTGCTGGTCTATTTGTAATAGACCTGTTTAGGTTATTGATCATTTGTAGAGCAGCTCTCGATTGCCCTCAGCGGGCATTTTTCTCACCATTCTAAAGGTCTAAAGAATCCATATTTTCTTCTGAAATGAACACAGAAACACTGCCCTCGACGTTCGTTTAGTTTGAAGACTCCTACAGGGAGGAGGTTCGAGACCTGGCCGTGTGTTGCCAGGACAACAACTTCTCCCTCAACGTGAACAAGACAAAGGAGATGATTGTGGACTACAGGAAAAAGGAGGACCGAGCACGCCCCCATTCTCGCCGACGGGGCTGTAGTGGAGCAGGTTGAGAGCTTCAAGTTCCTTGGTGTCCACATCACCAACAAACTATCATGGTCCAAGCACACCAAGACTGAAAAGATTTGTCATGGGTCCTCAGATCCTCAAAAAGTTCTACAGCTGCACCATCGAGAGCATCCTGACTGGTTGTATCACTCCCTGGTATGGCAACTGCTCGGCATCTGACCGCAAGGCACTACAGAGGGAAGTGCGAACGGCCCAGTACATCACTAGGAACAAGCTTCCTGCCATCCAGGACCTCTATACCAGGGGGTGTCAGAGGAAGGCCCTAAAAATAGTCAAAGACTCCAGCCACCCTAGTCATAAACTTTTCTCTCTGCTACCGTACGGCAAGCGGTACCGGAGCGACAAGTCTAGGACCAAAAGGCTTCTCAACAGCTTCTACCCCCAAGCCATAAGACTCCTGAACAGCTAATCAAATGGCTACTCAGACTATTTGCATTGTCCCCCCCCCCCTTATTTAGCTGCTGCTCTTTAATTATTTGTTACTTTTATTTCTTATTTTTTTACTTAACACGTATTTATCTTCAAACTGCATTATTGGTTAAGGGCTTGTAAGCATTTCACTGTAAGGTCTACACCTATTGTACTCTGCGCATGTGACAAATATAATTTGATTTGACTGTGGATAATGGGGAAGATGGGCAACACCTAGAGGGGGGTGGAGGCAATCCCAAATACAGGTGAAACAGATCAGGGTGTGACGGGTATCTATCTGTAAGAGCTGCAGTTATTGTTAGAAATCAATTGACTGTCTAACTTGGGCCAGATTTCCTTTCTTCAGTAAGTGATTAAAGGCTTTCAAAAGGCGGAGATACATACAGCATATACTGTACCAGTGAAGTACTTTTCCCTAAGTTTCACTTCACTCACACCGCACCTCAAGCCAGATATGGTGCAAAATATAAGGTTCTCATTGAAATAAAAACACCAGACCGTTGAGGGTTTTAGTGTCCGGTTATACTGTGATGAAACCATCTGACATGTCTGATGAGGCTGACAACAGGAAAGTGGAGCGAGAGAACAAGCGAAAGTCCTAAACAGCTAGAGAGGGAGAGAGATTTCATTTTTCCTGATGAAATACCATCCCACTCTCACATTACCCATTTTTTCCCCCTCGCTCTGGCTCTTGATTTGAATTTAGACAGGGAGGTACAGAGAGGGGAACAGCGAGCGTTTTCCAGCGGGCGATTTGTCCTAGCTACCCTTGGAGCCAGCGAGGGGGAAAGAATTCATGCTTCTGGCCTGGCTAAGCCCTGCAGTCATAATAATGATATGAAACAGGAGCCTACAAGGCCAGGCTGTGCAAACAGTTCAATGTGTGTGTGTGTGTGTGTGCGTACGTGTTTGTGTGGCTTCTCACTGAACTAGACACGGTGGATATGTAACACCGACCGGTATAGGGTGGGGGTCTAATGGAGAAAAAGAATCCTATGTATAATAATATGACCAAGCCAAGATTTGAACATTCATCTCCCCAGCCTCAGCAGATGCCTTGGAATTTACAGTTTGTAGATCATATTAAAAGTAGATACAGCTCAATACAGCTCACTCATAACAGCACAGCTAAATGAGATGTATCGCATAGTAACGACGTAAAGGAACAACCCAGGACAAAAGAATTCTCAAGGATGTCAGTGGGAAGAATACGGAACAGCGAGGACAATTATTAGTCTCCAATCGTCGCTGTATTTACTCTCGTACTCAACAACCTTCTTTCGCTCTCCTCTCCTCCAACTGCTTTTCTCTTACAGGAGAAAGAGAACGTCCGCATCCAAAATGGCACCCTATTCCTTATATAGTACGCTACTTTTGACCAGCGCCAGTGGTGCACTATAGGGTGCCATTTTGGACACAGACAATGAGTCAGGATGCATAAAAGTAGAGGGAAGGCTAAGTGAAGCTGTCTGCATTGATCGTTGACCTCACAGAGGAAGTAACTGTCAAAAGCTGATGATTTTTCCACAACGTTGAGCTCAACAACAAAAAAAGACATAAATTTTTTTCACCTTCTTCGCTGTTTCCCTTTAACGCCAGCACTTTACAAGCATTGCTTTAATCTGTTCATAATAAGGAAAAAAATATGGTAGAAGACACACACAAAATATGTCAAATATCCTGATAGATTACCATTGTTCTATTGCACCCAGAGAATGATTCCTCAATCATAGTTGACCATAGATCTTTCTGCAAAAAACGATTCCTCTCATACTGTAAGAGGAGGAAAACAAATCGAAATCTAATTTCACTCACAAACACTCCAATGTGTACATCAGATTACCATCAAATTGGTTTTCCTACACTCCACGGTCTCTGAACGCTTTTCCACGGTCACTTACAGGCTCCCAGTCACGCCGCCTCCCTCGCCACGTTCAGCACAATATTACAAGACATCAGTGAAATCTGTCTGTATTCTGTAAGTTCACGATGAACACCATAAACAAATTACACTTTCTGCTCCCTCCTGACATATGCAATTTCTGTGTGGTTCATCAGAACGCTTGCATAGGTACAGTTGGAGAAAATATCAACAAAATAATCTCGATAATAATTTCCCCAGACGGAAAACAAACACAGGTGCCCCCTGAGGTGACACTATAATTGCTCCCTTCTTCCTGTTATCTAACTTCTTCCCCCCCCCCCCCCACATTCGTTCCCCCCAGAGCTCTGACACATGGCATTGCCGTGGCAACTGTAATTTGGTGCAGGTCACACCTGCCGCTGTCGGAAAGCCAGGTGGGTGGCCATGCTGAAATGTATAGGCTGGGTTTGGGATTAGATGACATTTTGTACGAAAATCACTGTGTGCCAGTCGTTAACATTATATTCAAACCATGCCGTTATACTTGTTTATTAACTAGAGAAGTGCGAGTCCGGCTGAACCAAATGAATGCTAGTTTGAGTAGATTCACCATGGCAACACCTGACCTGCATTTAAAGAGGTCAGGTGTTGATCTTCCATAATCTGGTCGTGGCTTGCAGGACACTGGCCCTATAACAAAGTACTGCACTGTAACACCTTGGAAGGATTCCTAACCAGACATTTTTCTATGCTTTTCATCTAAAAGTCAAACACACAGGCAAAGGGGTTGCTAGTCATGACATTCATCAAGTTTCAACAAATCAGGCTGCAGGAACACCCCAACCTGTTTTCTATGCTCGTGAGGCAATAATGGCATGGTAAGGTCTCAACCCTTCTGGAAGAAATCCCTCTCTCCTAGTATTACTCACACTGCTCGTGTGGAGACAACCTAGCATGGTAGCACATTGATAGGATGCTTTGTTGAAATAGCATGACGTCGGCCATGTACACGGACTCAAGACCAGTTTCATGTTATCCCCCTTAACTGGCTAATGTTACAATTGAGGAAGGGTAACCTAGATCAAATCAAATCAAATGTTATTTGTCACATACACATGGTTAGCAGATGTTAATGCGAGTGTAGCGAAATGCTTGTGCTTCTAGTTCCGACAATGCAGTAATAACCAACAAGTAGTCTAGCTAACAATTCCAAAACTACTACCTTATAGACACAAGTGTAAGGGGATAAAGAATATGTACATAAAGATATATGAATGAGTGATGGTACAGAGCGGCATAGGCAAGATACAGTAGATGGTATTGAGTGCAGTATATGCATATGAGATGAGTATGTAAACAAAGTGGCATAGTTAAAGTGGCTAGTGATACATGTATTACATAAAGATGCAGTAGATGATATAGAGTACAGTATATACGTATACATATGAGATGAATAATGTAGGGTATGTAAACATTATATTAGGTAGCATTGTTTAAAGTGGCTAGTGATATATTTTACATCATTTCCCATCAATTCCCATTATTAAAGTGGCTGGAGTTGAGTCAGTGTGTTGGCAGCAGCCACTCAATGTTAGTGATGGCTGTTTAACAGTCTGATGGCCTTGAGATAGAAGCTGTTTTTCAGTCTCTCGGTCCCAGCTTTGATGCACCTGTACTGACCTCGCCTTCTGGATGATAGCGGGGTGAACAGGCAGTGGCTCGGGTGGTTGATGTCCTTGATGATCTTTATGGCCTTCCTGTGACATCGGGTGGTGTAGGTGTCCTGGAGGGCAGGTAGTTTGCCCCCGGTGATGCGTTGTGCAGACCTCACTACCCTCTGGAGAGCCTTACGGTTGTCGGCGGAGCAGTTGCCGTACCAGGCGGTGATACAGCCCGACAGGATGCTCTCGTTTGTGCATCTGTAGACGTTTGTGAGTGCTTTTGGTGAGAAGCCGAATTTCTTCAGCCTCCTGAGGTTGAAGAGGCGCTGCTGCACCTTCTTCACGATGCTGTCTGTGTGGGTGGACCAATTCAGTTTGTCTGTGATGTGTACGCCGAGGAACTTAAAACTTACTACCCTCTCCACTACTGTTCCATCGATGTGGATAGGGGGGTGTTCCCTCTGCTGTTTCCTGAAGTCCACAATCATCTCCTTAGTTTTGTTGACGTTGAGTGTGAGGTTATTTTCCTGACACCACACTCCGAGGGCCCTCACCTCCTCCCTGTAGGCCGTCTCGTCGTTGTTGGTAATCAAGCCTACCACTGTTGTGTCGTCCGCAAACTTGATGATTGAGTTGGAGGCGTGCGTGGCCACGCAGTCGTGGGTGAACAGGGAGTACAGGAGAGGGCTCAGAACGCACCCTTGTGGGGCCCCAGTGTTGAGGATCAGCGGGGTGGAGATGTTGTTGCCTACCCTCACCACCTGGGGGCGGCCCGTCAGGAAGTCCAGTACCCAGTTGCACAGGGCGGGGTCGAGACCCAGGGTCTCAAGCTTGATGACGAGTTTGGAGGGCACTATGGTGTTAAATGCCGAGCTGTAGTCGATGAACAGCATTCTCACATTGGTATTCCTCTTGTCCAGATGGGTTAGGGCAGTGTGCAGTGTGGTTGAGATTGCATTGTCTGTGGACCTATTTGGGCGGTAAGCAAATTGGAGTGGGTCTAGGGTGTCAGGTAGGGTGGAGGTGATATGGTCCTTGACTAGTCTCTCAAAGCACTTCATGATGACGGAAGTGAGTGCTATGGGGCGGTAGTCGTTTAGCTCAGTTACCTTAGCTTTCTTGGGAACAGGAACAATGGTGGCCCTCTTGAAGCATGTGGGAACAACAGACTGAGATAGGGATTGATTGAATATGTCCGTAAACACACCAGCCAGCTGGTCTGCGCATGCTCTGAGGACACGGCTGGGGATGCCGTCTGGGCCTGCAGCCTTGCGAGGGTTGACACGTTTAAATGTTTTCCTCACGTCGGCTGCAGTGAAGGAGAGTCCGCATGTTTTAGTTGCGGACCGTGTCAGTGGCACTGTATTGTCCTCAAAGCAGGCAAAAAAGTGATTTAGTCTGCCTGGGAGCAAGACATCCTGGTCCGTGACGGGGCTGGTTTTCCTTTTGTAATCCGTGATTGACTGTAGACCCTGCCACATACCTCGAATTGAGATTCTACTTTGTCGCTATACTGACGCTTAGCTTGTTTGATTGCCTTGCGGAGGGAATAGTTACAGTTTGTATTCGGTCATGTTTCCGGTCACCTTGCCCTGATTAAAAGCAGTGGTTCACGCTTTCAGTTTCACGCGAATGCTGCATCAATCCACGGTTTCTGGTTTGGGAATGTTTTAATCGTTGCTATGGGAACGACATCTTCAACGCACGTTCTAATGAACTCACACACCGAATCAGCGTATTCGTCAATGTTGTGGTCTGACGCAATACGAAACATATCCCAGTCCACGTGATGGAAGCAGTCTTGGAGTGTGGAATCAGATTGGTCGGATCAGCGTTGAACAGACCTCAGCGCGGGAGCTTCTAGTTTAAGTTTCTGTCTGTAGGCAGGGATCAACAAAATGGAGTCGTGGTCAGCTTTTCCGAAAGGAGAGCGGGGCAGGGCCTTATATGCGTCGCGGAAGTTAGAATAGCAATGATCCAAGGTTTTTCCAGCCCTGGTTGCGCAATCGATATGCTGATAGAATTTAGGGAGTCTTGTTTTCAAGACCGGGTACCGGTCTACCGGGTATAAAGTTTGTTCAGCCATCGATGTGTCTGCTTGGGGGGGAATATATACGGCTGTGATTATAATCGAAGAGAATTCCCTTGGTAGATAATGCGGTCAATAATGCGGTCGACATTTGATTGTGAGGAATTCTAAATCAGGTGAACAGAAGGACTTGAGTTCCTGTATGTTGTTATGAGCACACCACGTCTCGTTAACAATGAAGCATACGCCCCTGCCCCTCTTCTTACCAGAAAGATGTTTGTTTCTGTCGGCGCGATGCGTGGAGAAACCGGCTGGCTGCACCGACTCCGATAGCGTCTCTCCAGTGAGCCATGTTTCCGTGAAGCAAAGAACGTTACAGTCTCTGATGTCCCTCTGGAATGCTACCCTTGCTCGGATTTCATCAACCTTGTTGTCAAGAGACTGGACATTGGTGAGAAGAATGCTAGGGAGTGGTGCACGCTGTGCCCGTCTCCGGAGTCTGACCAGAAGACCGCTTCGTTTCCCCCTTTTACGAAGTCATTTTTTTGGGTCACCGGCTGGGATCCATTCTGTTGTTCTGGGTGAAAGGCAGAACACAGGATCCGCTTCGCGAAAGTCATATTCTTGGTCGTACTGATGGTGAGTTGACGCTGCTCTTATGTTCAGTAGTTCTTCTCGACTGTATGTAATGAAACCTAAGATGACCTGGGGTACCAATGTAAGAAATAACACGTAAAAAAACAAAAAACTGCATAGTTTCCTAGGAACGCGAAGCGAGGCAGCCATCTCTGTTGGTGCTTATGGTAGATTTCTATCCACAGCATTAGAGCTGCCCTTTGACATGGTGGCTTCACCATCTACTCGCTACTCATCTGTTTCCCGAATGTGCTCTCTATGTGAGGGGTGTTCAACTGCAAAGGCCCAGACTACTAAATCACACATCTAGAGCCTGTGCAGTCACTCATATAATCACGTATAAATGGGCCGGTCCTCCACCCAGGATCCTTAAGAGGCACTGATCGGGGAAGTGATGACACCATGGCTCTGTGAGGTGGGAGCGCAAGAGGAAAATGTCACAGGGGTTATGGCAAGAGAGATAGGTTTGTGCACAAACTGGGTTCGTCAAAGTGACCACCTAGGTAACAGAACGAGAATTAACTTATCTGGGGAAAACTATATTGGAATCAACGTCCATTGGTTTACATTTTATATAACATTTATTACTAATTAATTAAAGTCATCACCTTAACTAGGCATAAGTTGAGTATAAGAACATCTCCAAATGGAGTATGAGCAACACAACACCAAGAATTGTCCCTTTTATTCTCCTCTCTCTCTTCTTCTTTTCTTCTTCCCATTCACCTTTCTAACCTACAATGACTCATTCCACCCCTGGTCTTACAGGAACCCTCCTGCATGTCTTTGGCTGTACAGAATTCCACCAGGTGCCTCTGTGTGCTCTGTCGATCGCCACTGTGATGGTGGTACAATAGGGCAGAACACACAGACACAGGCCTTTGCAGCCTCGCTCACTTTGGCCGGCACTGTAGATCTTACAGATAGTCAACTGTCACACCCTGATCTGTTTCACCTGTCTTTGGGATTGTCTCCACCCCCCTCCAGGTGTCGTCCGTCTTCCCCATTATCCCCAATCAAATCAAACATTATTTGTCACATGGGGCGATTACAACGTTGTAGACCTTACCGTGAAATGCTTACTTGACAAGCCATTAATCAAGAAGAGTTTAGTCTATTTGGTAAATATTTTCTTAAGTAAAACAATAAATAATAAGTAACACAATAATAATAATAATAATAATAATAATAATAATAATAAGGCTATAAACAGGGGGTACCGGTACCGATCTTGCTGTGAGGGAGATGGAAAGGTGGTTCAGAGATGCATTCTCTCTATTAAACTATGCATGCTAGTCTCACAGTGTAGTCCTATGACATACTACACAGAAAACTGGCCAGTGTTGATTTTTCAGTGTTACATTTCTAGTGTTGATTCAGGTGTTAAATTCACTCTGCAAGGGTTAAAAAAAAAAATCACCCCATATTAGTGAGTGCATTTTATATTTCACTCCAGATCAGAGTGAAATAGTAATTAGTTCACTCCAGAGTATAGTGAAATGCCTATTAGTTTACATTAGTGTATTGTGAATTTCACACAGCCAATGTTAATTTTATACTCTGTATATGGTTACAGAAGCACTAACTAAATGTTAACACGTTTGAAAACATTAAATTCATTCTGTTGAGAGTGAATGCATATACACACCGCAAAAGTGTTCAAATTAAAACTACAGCAATTGAGTTTAACACTTCCAATTTTACTGTTGTTCAGAATAGACTTGAGGCCTGGCTATGAGACATCCCATACCCTGTGTCAGGTCTGGCTCAAAACAGAGACTAGCTGACTAGATCAAGGCTAGCTGGATAATTTAGCATAACAACCTCAAATACCCCTCTCCTCCATCGCTCTCATCCTTATCAGAGCTGGGTTAGGTCATTAGGAGAACAGGGAACAACAGGGGAACAGGTAGAGGACATTTTTGTCTTCTCCCCCCCCCCCCCCCCCCCCCCTACTCATTTTCCATGCAGCAAAAAACAGCAGCAGGCAGGAGGCTAGCGGGCGAGCTGTTAGCCCAGCAAGGTCACGAGATCACAATCTGGAACACGTGGTGTGCCTATGTTAATATCCGGAGTGTGTGTGTGTGTGTGTGTGTGTGTGTCAATTACCTGTTTGAGGGCTGGTGGAGGGAGGGTACACAGACAGGTGTAGGGCATTGGAAAACAACATCAACCAAGATGTTAGTCTCTACACGACTAAGCACATATTATATAATATTTTTACATCTACTACATCAATAGGAGTTGCATCTACAAGCAACATCCCGAAAATAGCATTTTACCCACAAAACACTGTGCTCGAGCTGAACTAAAGCAGCGCAGAGCTACTACAGCTCAGAACTGTCATAGAAATGTACATGAGGAGCTTCTATCTTAAATACAGTAAACACACTGTGCCATTTTAAGACACAACCTTACAAAACGATCCCCCTGTGACAGTTTTGTTTCCTGTGCCACTATCTAAACGCTCATCCGTTTGGGAGATGGCTTAATATCATGAGAAACATATGTTCTCTGCTGGTTTCAATAACACTACTAGCACCATATGCTGTTTAATTCATAAGGAGGAAGCTTTCAGAGTAGACGACTCAGGCACCTCTTTGGTACACGAGTCCAGGAAGTCTGATAATCAACCATCACAATCACATCCAGTTAGCGTTATCGCTAACACTACAAAGTGGCCTCTGTGACTGGGCGCCAAGTAGCACCCACCGTCTTGGCCGTGTTCCCTGAGATTCCTTCCAGTTCCCCTGCAGTTCTCAACCCCCTAATACCACCAAAGGTCTCTTCACAGTCCCCAAGTCAGGAGCAGACTATAGGAGGTGCACAGTACTACATAGAGTCATGGCTACGTGGAACTCCATTCCACATCAGGTAACTGATGTAAGCAGTAGAATCAGATTTTAAAAAGCAAATAAAAATACACCTTATGGAACAGCGGAGACTGTGAAGCGACACAGACACACATATACACTCTACACACACACATACACATGGATTTGGTACTGTAGATACAATGGGGAGAACAAGTATTTGATACACTGCCGATTTTGCAGGTTTTCCTACTTACAAAGCATGTAGAGGTCTGTTATTTTTTATCATAGGTACACTTCAACTGTGAGAGACGGAATCTAAAACAAAAATCCAGAAAATCACATTGTATGATTTTTAAGTAATTAATTTGCATTTTATTGCATGACGTAAGTATTTGATCACCTACCAACCAGTAAGAATTCCGGCTCTCACAGACCTGTTAGTTTTTCTTTAAGAAGCCCTCCTGTTCTCCACTCGTTACCTGTATTAACTGCACCTGTTTGAACTTGTTACCTGTATAAAAGACAGCTGTCCACACACTCAAACAGACTCCAACCTCTCCACAATGGCCAAGACCAGAGAGCTGTGTAAGGACATCAGGGCTAAATTGTAGACTTGCACAAGGCTGGGATGGGCTACAGGACAATAGGCAAGCAGCTTGGTGAGAAGGCAACAACTGTTGGCGCAATTATAAAAAAAGGGAAGAAGTTCAAGATGACGTTCAATCACCCTCAGTCTGGGGCTCCATGCAAGATCTCGCCTCGTGGGGCATCAATGATCATGAGGAAGGTGAGGGATCAGCCCAGAACTACACGGCAGGACCTGGTCAATGACCTGAAGAGAGCTGGGACCACAGTCTCAAAGAAAACCATTAGTAACACACTACGCCGTCATGGATTAAAATCCTGCAGCGCACGCAAGATCCCCCTGCTCAAGCCAGCGCATGTCCAGGCCCGTCTGAAGTTTGCCAATAACCATCTGGATCACCCAGATGAGGAATGGGAGAAGGTCATGTGCTCTGATGAGACAAAAATAGAGCTTTTTGGTCTAAACTCCACTCGCCGTGTTTGGAGGAAGAAGGATGAGTACAACCCCAAGAACACCATCCCAACCGTGAAACATGGAGGTGGAAACATCATTCTTTGGGGATGCTTTTCTGCAAAGGGGACAGGATGACTGCACCGTATTGAGGGGAGGATGGATGGGGCCATGTATCGCGAGATCTTGGCCAACAACCTCTTTCCCTCAGTAAGAGCATTGAAGATGGGTCGTGGCTGGGTCTTCCAGCATGACAACGACCCGAAACACACAGCCAGGGCAACTAAGGAGTGGCTCCATAAGAAGCATCTCAAGGTCCTGAAGTGGCCTAGCCAGTCTCCAGACCTGAACCCAATAGAAAATCTTTGGAGGGAGCTGAATGTCCGTATTGCCCAGCGACAGCCCCAAAACCTGAAGGATCTGGAGAAGGTCTGTATGGAGGAGTGGGCCAAAATCCCTGCTGCAGTGTGTGCAAACCTGGTCAAGAACTACAGGAAGCGTATGAACTCGGTAATTGCAAACAAAGGTTTCTGTACCAAATATTACGTTCTTCTTTTCTGATGTATCAAATACTTATGTCATGCAATAAAATGCTAATTAATTACTTAAAAATTATACAATGTGATTTTCTGGATTTTTGTTTTAGAATCCATCTCTCACAGTTGATAAAAATGACAGACCTCTACATGCTTTGTAAGTAGGAAAAGCTGCAAAACCGGGCAGTGTATCAAATACTTGTTCTCCCCACTGTATGTGGCATTAGAGTAGTGGCCTGAGGGAAAACATGTAATGTGTTGTGAAAAGTGTTATGAAATGTAAAGTCATGTAATATTTTCAATTGTATCTAACTGCCATAATGTTTCTGGCATAATGTTCCAGGAAGAGTAGCTGCTGTTACTAACGGTGACCCTTTAATAAATACTTAATAAATACAAATAATACAACCCCCAGCTCCTACCAGTGCCCCCCACCCCCTCCTATCCACCCCCTCCTTGCTCCGCATTAATTATCTGGTTAATTAAGGATCGGAAATGCCTCTGAAAACTGAGCAGAGCCGTCCTCCGGGGGAGCGCTGACTCTAATGAACTGAATAAAGATGAGGCCAGCCGATCAGGGGGATCAGGAGGGGAACTGTCGGAGAGAGAAAAAGAGAAACTCTGAGAAGGAGAAGTGGGGTTTGAGACAGAGTCAAAGCAGTAGGAAGAGGATGAAGTCCATAGACTTGGCCAGGTTCTGCTCTGATGCAACAATTTGTTGTTATTTTACAAATAAAACTGACTCGTGTTTTTTGGGGGGTAAAACAATTGTGTTCAAATGTAGTTTTGCAGTGTTCAACGACTCTCCAATAACAGTTGCACATTTCCAAAGAACAAACAAACAAAAAAAACGCTTTTAGAATAACAGACACTTGGAGTGCAATAGAGTTGGAGCTAGCGCAAACGAAGGCGGGAGAGTTGCCGTGCTCTTTCTCAGGCTGGTGATGCTAACAGCTAGCGCCACTGTTAGCATCCTCCACCGAGTGTTTCAGCCATCTGCAGACCTGCCAGGGCATTTCTGGGGGAACTCTGTTGGTTCGGAGTGGAGTGAAGATCATTCACAGTTAGACAGAAGAGGACGTGGACAGAAGGCGATGTGAGGAGGCCTGGGACATCAACGGAGAGAATGTCCTTCTCAATAACTACTGTGACAAAACTGACTGGGGAGAATAAAGTCCAAAACTCATCAAGATGTTTTTTTGTTATGAACAGTTCACCTTGTTAGTGTAATGAGTGTATGCTACAGCACACACACTTTTTTTTGCTCCTGTTTCATTTTTCCATGCATACATTTGGCTACTCTTTCCCCTCTATTGTATTCACTGTCTCCATCACAAGCGATATATTCCATATCGACGCATCTCTCTGTTTTGCATAGCTCTACGTGCAGTTCTACAGTACAGTATCCACAACCAGATCCCTTTGTCAGCATGCGATCTCGTGCTGCTGAGAGAAGAGCGAGGTGGAGAAGGAACACAAGAGCGCCGACTGTAGCTGAAGAAATGTGTCCCGAATAGAATGTCTGTCCTTTGTTCTCATCTCATCTCCGACAGGCAGGACTTAGGATATCCACTCCATGCATTTTCCCCATAGAGATGGGTAAGGTCGTTTCTTTTCCTTTGTTTGTCTTGCTCTATGTTACAACGCACGTCAACACATCTCATTTACACTGGAAGAAGCTGAGAGCGTCTCTCCCAGCATATATCTACGAGGTCGATTCTTGAGACCGAGCGGGGGAGGAACTTCAAAAATACGCTATACAGTATTTTTGTCCTCTAGTGTATTTACTTGGCATTTTAACATGGTAATTGTGCAATAACTAATGACAACTATTTGTAGGTCCAGGTAGTTACATTTGTAAGCACCAGAAAAAATACATTGGTATGATCAGATGGTGAATATTGGGTAAATATTCTAAATAGGACAGTAAAATAAAGCCTGAATTAGGTTTTAAGATAGTAGCACTGTACCCAGCTCCACTTCCCACTTTATAACAGCAACACTGTCAGATTACCCAACCAACCCTCAAGGGCCCACAGTTGTCAACAGATGCTGCTGCTGAAACCTCCTTCCCATTACCATCCAAATAAGAGCCACAGCCAAGATTATCCTCCACCTCTCTCTCTCTCTCTCTCTCTCTCTCTCTCTCTGCTCCCTTCTATCACGTTGTCTCGTTTTCTCCCTGTGTCACTCACTTATTCTCTCTCTTCCCCTTCCCACTTTCTTGCTTCAGCCGTTGAACCAGATTTGCCTGTCGTGACACATTTGTCATTTTCTCTTAAAAGCCGAGCGATAAACTCGAAGACAGTGATTTCAAAGTCTGCACTGTTTCTCTGTACTGCTTCTGTCACCCTGGACCCAGGGACATTAGATTCCATTCTAGCTGTTGGCTCAGAGGTCAAAAAGAGTTCAGATACAACAAATAGATACAAGGATATTGAAAAGGGCTCTCATGGGACTCGTTTGAGGCATTGGCAAAACATGGAAAAGCTGAGATATCTGGCGAGTTCTATTTTTGCCTCAGCTCCGAGACAGGGGAGCAGGTGGAATGATGGACGGTGGGTTCGAGGCCCACACAGAGTGCCTCTCCCTCCAATGACGGCATAATTGCAGACATTGAAACCGTCTCAAAATGCCGTGTCAACCCAGGGATGTCTCGGGAGGGATTGCGAGGGGGCAGCAATGAAATAAAGAGGAATGCCATTGCAATGACAAAGGATGGAGGGCTGGCTCAAAATGCAGATATTTCTTGTGTGCGCTGAAGTCTTCTTTGGTGTGATGAATTAGCGCAACAAAATCACAAATCTTGGCTCAAAAAAAGGGGGAGAAATTTAAAAAGGGCTGAACTAACCAGCTAAACGGAGGAAAATAACAGAACTTCACTAAAGTTCGGCAATGAATAAGCAATGGATTTCATCTCAAACAAAGACCACTTGTGAAATGCAAGCTGATATACTATACTATATGATATACTGTACTACTTGAAGGCAAGCTAGGCATGGAACGCTCCATGAATGGAATAGAATGACATGGTAAGGATTTGGATTTACCTGGAGGGCAAGTACCAGGTCTGTGTCGACTTTTGACTCTCTGGTAGGCAATTCCACGAAAGAACACGATCTTTCAATTTCTATGCATTTACATATAAATGATATTCCTTTTATGTAAGCCAAGGAGAAGCTATTCTAAAACCCTCCACTTGAGATAACGTCGAACACACAGGTGCTATGCTAATTGGAACTGGCCTTCTGAACTGAAGGAATACTCGGCCACCCGAATCACACGGTACAAAAAACTCCATCCCTTTCACTCTCCAACAGCTGCCAAAAGAGAGAGCGATGCATTTTCAACCTCAACTATGACACAACGCACACACGGAAAAAAAAGGGGAAGGTGCCAAGAAGAACAGGTGGAGATTTGTTCTTCTTCAAACACTCCTCTTCCGATAAGAACGTGTAGTCATTCAAGGTTTGGCATTTTTCCGTTCAATGGGGTCAGAGGGAGGGCGTAGTTCCTGTTCTGGGCACCAATCGAGTTGATGACGGTGCTTATAAAATGATGGTGCTTATTAACCGAGTCACAGGTGCCACTGTCATCGTGGAATGGAAGGAGGACAGAAGTAGCTATTGCACAAACATTTCATTAAGTCACTATCATTACCTAAACGGCAGTACAGAGACCTTGGGAGGAACAGATCGGGGCCCACAGTGGCTTATTATGTGTAATAAATCGTGGGAACTGTATTTGCTTAGCATGGGTTGAAAGCGAACACAACATTGTTATTCATAAAGCCTACACCCTTTTCTATCATTATCTTACTCAAGTACAATGTAACAAACAGCATTGAAGCACGTTCTTAAGCCTATGGTTTATTTTGTACAACGATTTATGCGCAATTTCTTCAACCCTACACCGAACATCAACACCTGGCCTTCTCTGATTTGATATCTTCTATTGAATCGATTGAATGCGTGTCTTGCTCGCGTGAGGTGCCTACTGTCAAATTTAAATTCATCTCCACTTTCATTTTTCGATCCATTAAATGCCCATTCACAAAAGCATTTGTTTAAATCACATCAATTGATTGATCAGTTGATCAAAGTCCAACATGATGATGGGATCAACAAATATGCTACAGTAACTCATTCCCTGCTGACCACACTGGTGTACTGTTGTCAGTGCATGGCCTCGTCACTGGTGTACTGTTGTCAGTGCATGGCCTCGTCACTGGTGTACTGTTGTCAGTGCATGGCCTCGTCACTGGTGTACTGTTGTCAGTGCATGGCCTCATCACTGGTGTACTGTTGTCAGTGCATGATGGCCTCATCACTGGTGTACTGTTGTCAGTGCATGGCCTCATCACTGGTGTACTGTTGTCAGTGCATGGCATCATCACTGGTGTACTGTTGTCAGTGCATGATGGCATCATCACTGGTGTACTGTTGTCAGTGCATGATGGCCTCATCACTGGTGTACTGTTGTCAGTGCATGGCCTCATCACTGGTGTACTGTTGTCAGTGCATGGCCTCATCACTGGTGTACTGTTGTCAGTGCATGGCCTCATCACTGGTGTACTGTTGTCAGTGCATGGCCTCATCACTGGTGTACTGTTGTCAGTGCATGGCCTCATCACTGGTGTACTGTTGTCAGTGCATGGCCTCATCACTGGTGTACTGTTGTCAGTGCATGGCATCATCACTGGTGTACTGTTGTCAGTGCATGGCATCATCACTGGTGTACTGTTGTCAGTGCATGATGGCCTCATCACTGGTGTACTGTTGTCAGTGCATGATGGCCTCATCACTGGTGTACTGTTGTCAGTGCATGGCCTCATCACTGGTGTACTGTTGTCAGTGCATGGCCTCATCACTGGTGTACTGTTGTCAGTGCATGATGGCCTCATCACTGGTGTACTGTTGTCAGTGCATGATGGCCTCATCACTGGTGTACTGTTGTCAGTGCATGATGGCCTCATCACTGGTGTACTGTTGTCAGTGCATGGCCTCATCACTGGTGTACTGTTGTCAGTGCATGGCCTCGTCACTGGTGTACTGTTGTCAGTGCATGGCCTCATCACTGGTGTACTGTTGTCAGTGCATGATGGCCTCATCACTGGTGTACTGTTGTCAGTGCATGGCATCATCACTGGTGTACTGTTGTCAGTGCATGGCATCATCACTGGTGTACTGTTGTCAGTGCATGGCCTCATCACTGGTGTACTGTTGTCAGTGCATGATGGCCTCATCACTGGTGTACTGTTGTCAGTGCATGGCCTCATCACTGGTGTACTGTTGTCAGTGCATGGCCTCATCACTGGTGTACTGTTGTCAGTGCATGGCCTCATCACTGGTGTACTGTTGTCAGTGCATGATGGCCTCATCACTGGTGTACTGTTGTCAGTGCATGGCCTCATCACTGGTGTACTGTTGTCAGTGCATGGCCTCATCACTGGTGTACTGTTGTCAGTGCATGATGGCCTCATCACTGGTGTACTGTTGTCAGTGCATGGCCTCATCACTGGTGTACTGTTGTCAGTGCATGGCCTCATCACTGGTGTACTGTTTTCAGTGCATGTTCTCATCACTGCTCTCCCATGGAGAAGTTAAAACAAACCCTGGGGTTGTTAGACAGACATACCGTTTAATGCCAGCTGGTCTGCCTATGGAAAGACAGTGATGTGATTACTGAGGATGAGTCTCGCTCTCTCACTTCATTTATCTTTCTCGGTCTCTGGCTTTCTTCTTCTCAACTCCTCCCTGTTCTTTCCCTCTCGTCGTCCCTCCCTTTTTCCCCATCCCTTTCTATCGTGCTCTCTCCCTATTTAACCATTGTCTTGATCTCTTTCCCTTGCCTCGCCCTCTCTCTTTCTCTCCCTCTCTCTTCCTCTCCCCCGCCATCCCTCTCTCCAGTCATCTTATTCTCTCTTTCCCTTGCCCTCTCTCTTTCTCTCTCTCTCTCTTCCTCTCCCCCGCCATCCCTCTCTCCAGTCATCTTATTCTCTCTTTCTCTCTCCCTCTCCAGTCATCTTATTCTCTTTCCCTCTCCCTCTCCCTCTCCAGTCATCTTATTCTCTTTCCCTCCCCTCTCCAGTCATCTTATTCTCTTTCCCTCCCCTCTCCAGTCATCTTATTATCTTTCCCTCCCCTCTCCAGTCATCTTATTCTCTCTTTCCTTTCCCTCTCCAGTCATCTTATTCTCCCTTTCCCTCTCCGTCTCCAGTCATCTTATTCTCTCTTTCCCTCCCCTCTCCCTCTCCCTCTCCAGTCATCTTATTCTCTCTTTCCCTCTCCCTCTCCCTTTCCCTCTCCCTCTCCCGTCATCTTATTCTCTCTTTCTCTCTCCCTCTCCCGTCATCTTATTCTCTTTCCCTCCCCTCTCCAGTCATCTTATTCTCTTTCCCTCCCCTCTCCAGTCATCTTATTCTCTTTCCCTCCCCTCTCCAGTCATCTTATTCTCTCTTTCCCTCTCCAGTCATCTTATTCTCTCTTTCCCTCTCCAGTCATCTTATTCTCTCTTTCCCTCTCCAGTCATCTTATTATCCCTTTCCCTCCCCTCTCCCTCTCCCTCTCCAGTCATCTTATTCTCTCTTTCCTTTCCCTCTCCAGTCATCTTATTATCCCTTTCCCTCTCCAGTCATCTTATTCTCTCTTTCCCTCCCCTCTCCCTCTCCCTCTCCAGTCATCTTATTCTCTCTTTCCCTCCCCTCTCCCTCTCCCTCTCCAGTCATCTTATTCTCTCTTTCCCTCCCCTCTCCCTCTCCCTCTCCAGTCATCTTATTCTCTCTTTCCTTTCCCTCTCCAGTCATCTTATTATCCCTTTCCCTCTCCAGTCATCTTATTCTCTCTTTCCCTCTCCCTCTCCAGTCATCTTATTCTCTCTTTCCCTTCCCTCTCCCTCTCCAGTCATCTTATTCTCTCTTTCCCTCTCCCTCTCCAGTCATCTTATTCTCTCTTTCCCTTCCCTCTCCAGTCATCTTATTCTCTCTTTCCCTCTCCCCCTCCAGTCATCTTATTCTCCATTTCCCTCTCCCTCTCCAGTCATCTTATTCTCTCTTTCCCTCTCCCTCTCCAGTCATCTTATTCTCTCTTTCCCTCTCCAGTCATCTTATTCTCTCTTTCCCTCTCCAGTCATCTTATTCTCTCTTTCCCTCTCCAGTCATCTTATTCTCTCTTTCCCTTCCCTCTCCCGTCATCTTATTCTCTCTTTCCCTCCCCTCTCCCTCTCCAGTCATCTTATTCTCTCTTTCCCTCCCCTCTCCAGTCATCTTATTCTCTCTTTCCCTCCCCTCTCCAGTCATTTTATTCTCTCTTTCCCTCCCCTCTCCCTCTCCAGTCATCTTATTCTCTCTTTCCCTCCCCCTCTCCAGTCATCTTATTCTCTCTTTCCTTTCCCTCTCCAGTCATCTTATTCTCCCTTTCCCTCTCCCTCTCCAGTCATCTTATTCTCTCTTTCCCTCCCCTCTCCCTCTCCAGTCATCTTATTCTCTCTTTCCCTCCCCTCTCCCTCTCCCTCTCCAGTCATCTTATTCTCTCTTTCCCTCCCCTCTCCCTCTCCCTCTCCAGTCATCTTATTCTCTCTTTCCCTCCCCTCTCCCTCTCCCTCTCCAGTCATCTTATTCTCTCTTTCCTTTCCCTCTCCAGTCATCTTATTATCCCTTTCCCTCTCCAGTCATCTTATTCTCTCTTTCCTTTCCCTCTCCAGTCATCTTATTATCCCTCTCCCTCTCCAGTCATCTTATTCTCTCTTTCCCTCCCCTCTCCCTCTCCCTCTCCAGTCATCTTATTCTCTCTTTCCCTCCCCTCTCCCTCTCCAGTCATCTCATTCTCTCTTTCCTTTCCCTCTCCAGTCATCTTATTATCCCTTTCCCTCTCCAGTCATCTTATTCTCTCTTTCCTTTCCCTCTCCAGTCATCTTATTATCCCTCTCCCTCTCCAGTCATCTTATTCTCTCTTTCCCTCCCCTCTCCCTCTCCCTCTCCAGTCATCTTATTCTCTCTTTCCTTTCCCTCTCCAGTCATCTTATTATCCCTTTCCCTCTCCAGTCATCTTATTATCCCTTTCCCTCTCCAGTCATCTTATTATCCCTTTCCCTCTCCAGTCATCTTATTATCCCTCTCCCTCCCCTCTCCCCCAGATACAGTGTCTGGTCCAGTAGCAGCAGGGATGTCTGACTCTGTGGTCTAATAAAGGGTAACGTTGTGAGACGCCATCTTAAAGATGCCATTTCTACTTCTCGTATATCACTGCCCCAGGGCTGTACTGGCCTCCGCTTCTTCTTCTCGACTGTTTTCTTTCATCCATCTGTTGTTTCCATGACGAGCAGGGCTTAATATTAAAGCAGACATGCCTTGCCCGGCGTAATATTAAAGTAGACATGCTCCGTGGAGGTAAGAATAAGTTGATCGAGACATAACCGCATGAGAATGTACCCGGGGGCGGCATAGAAAATCCCAAACCGCATTTTATTTAAAAACGGTTGACACTGTACATCGAGACGCATCGTTTCACCCGGAAACGCTATTCGCAGATCTGAAAACATGTATTCATATTTAATGTACCGCACAACAGGGTCACAGCGTATGAAAGGAGACAGCCACACATGAGGTGTTGTCTACACACTAAAACAACACACAACAACAGGTCTTTGGACAAAAACCTGCAGCCTTCGCAAGCTTTCCCTCAATGATGCACGAGCATGGTGTTCGACACACACCGCCCTGTCTCTACACCCGCTATTTCCCTCTTTCTCGATCTCTCCGCTCTCATGCCATCCACGTGCAGCATGTAAAAGCACACAAAGCGATATAAAGACCCCTTGACAGGTCTGATCTCTCCGAGACTGGCTGTTCGGAGTCCGACATTTCCCCCTTATCGCCACCGGCACCCCCACCAATACACAGCCGGGCCTGTCAAGCAGCTCCGCCAGCTAACGTCAGGACAATATTGAACAAACGATGAGGGTACAGATAGAGATAGCACAAGGGGACACAACGACGCTTCAGCGTATGCGTTGTTTATATGCGGTTGGGGATACGGATAGGTTGCTCATCTTCGCCCCATAAACATTCAACAGCCTGATCTGACAGTACGGTAAGTGGAAGTCCATGGCAGGATACAGTTGAATAAAGGATGTCTAAATATGGCCAGGCTGCAATGTTTCCCAATGAGTAATGCAGATAGATAAACTACAGTCCATCTCGACCTTTAAGAATCTCCTTAAAGCTACTAATTGTTTGACGATAAACACTAGGTGCTGTAGACGTACTTGGTTATCGGAGGTTTTGGTATGAGACACATCAGTATGCCAATACCATCGAACTACAACTCGTAGACAGCACATTCAAACCCATGGTCTAAGGGGGTAAGTCCATTCTATTATTTAGGCCTCTATTTCTATGTGCAATACCAGGACTCCAGACTGCGGCCGTTGACTCACGTGTGCAAGGTCCATTTCTAAGTGGTCACATCGGTTTGAGCTGCACCTTCTACCTGGTCACCTCAATCAAACCTTCCTGTTTTTTTAGGTGGGTAAAAAACACGATTTTGTCAAACAGTAAAGTGCATGACGCTCATAATATCCTGTAATGAGAGTATCTACCCTGCCGCTGTGCCTGTTTCGCTGGGGCGAAACGCTCTAATGAGCGAGCCTTTCCCAATATCTCTCTCTCTCTCTCCTCATGCGGCCCCGGAAAATGCATTCCTTTTTGCATAACATTTTAAAATGCAAATTGTGGGGAAAACTCTAAATGGCATTGACACCTTGTATGACAGATTCTGTGGTGTGCTATGTAGTGAATTGGATGACTGTGTCAAGTGTAAGTCTGAAAAATGCTTCCAGAAAAAAAATGAAAAGGCCCAAAAGTGGGTAGACCCTTCCGGAATAAGGAACTAGATGCCGTATGGTCACAGATGAGGTTGCCTGAAAAAAAGGTTCCTAAAGTGTCAAGGAAATAAAAAGCTGAAGGAAGAGCTAAGAAATGAATTTAACGCGTGTCAAAAGATTAAGGTCTGTAAAGCGTAGGTTTAGTCGTGGGCAGGCATTACAACTGGAGCAGCTGCAGACCAACAACAATTTTGGAGTGAGACAAACAAGTTGGGCCCCAAAAAGGTTAAGAAATCTCACATGAAAATTGGCATTGGGAAATTGAGAACTTCACTATCAAACAGATATTGTTTTGGGGAAATGGAAAATAGATGTTGTACTTTTATTTTCAGGCGTTAACAGCCCTTCTATGTAGGTAGGACTCCCTCTGAATGCATTACTCCATCTGTATGGTACAAATCCATTATCAAACCTATTTTCAAGTTCTCAAAAAATGGCTCTAAATCACACTGAACTTTAGAGGGACGAGTCTCATTAGCACGGTATGTGAATTGTGTTTCTGCATTTTAAATAACAGGCTCTCCCACTATCTACAAGTGTCTGGTCAGCTTGCTGATGAACAGAATGGCTTTTGGGAAGAAAAAAAAGAAAAAATTATATATATACAGTGCCTTACGGAAGTATTCGGCCCCCTTGAACTTTGCGACCTTTTGCCACATTTCAGGCTTCAAACATAAAGATATAAAACTGTATTTTTTTGTGAAGAATCAACAACAAGTGGGACACAATCATGAAGTGGAACGACATTTATTGGACATTTCAAACTTTTTGAACAAATCAAAAACTGAAAAATTGGGCGTGCAAAATTATTCAGACCCCTTAAGTTAATACTTTGTAGCGCCACCTTTTGCTGCAATTACAGCTGTAAGTCGCTTGGGGTATGTCTCTATCAGTTTTGCACATCAAGAGACTGACATTTTTTCCCATTCCTCCTTGCAAAACAGCTCGAGCTCAGTGAGGTTGGATGGAGAGCATTTGTGAACAGCAGTTTTCAGTTCTTTCCACAGATTCTCGATTGGATTCAGGTCTGGACTTTGACTTGGCCATTCTAACACCTGGATATGTTTATTTTTGAACCATTCCATTGTAGATTTTGCTTTATGTTTTGGATCATTGTCTTGTTGGAAGACAAATCTCCGTCCCAGTCTCAGGTCTTTTGCAGACTCCATCAGGTTTTCTTCCAGAATGGTCCTGTATTTGGCTCCATCCATCTTCCCATCAATTTTAACCATCTTCCCTGTCCCTGCTGAAGAAAAGCATGCCCAAACCATGATGCTGCCACCACCATATTTGACAGTGGGGATGGTGTGTTCAGCTGTGTTGCTTTTACGCCAAACATAACGTTTTGCATTGTTGCCAAAAAGTTCAATTTTGGTTTCATCTGACCAGAGCACCTTCTTCCACATGTTTGGTGTGTCTCCCAGGTGGCTTGTGGCAAACTTTAAACAACACTTTTTAAGGATATCTTTAAGAAATGGCTTTCTTCTTGCCACTCTTCCATAAAGGCCAGATTTGTGCAATATACGACTGACTGATTGTTGTCCTATGGACAGAGTCTCCCACCTCAGCTGTAGATCTCTGCAGTTCATCCAGAGTGATCATGGGCCTCTTGGCTGCATCTCTGATCAGTCTTCTCCTTGTATGAGCTGAAAGTTTAGGAGGGACGGCCAGGTCTTGGTAGATTTGCAGTGGTCTGATACTCCTTCCATTTCAATATTATCGCTTGCACAGTGCTCCTTGGGATGTTTAAAGCTTGGGAAATCTTTTTGTATCCAAATCCGGCTTTACACTTCTTCACAACAGTATCTCGGACCTGCCTGGTGTGTTCCTTGTTCTTCATGATGCTCTCTGCGCTTTTAACGGACCTCTGAGACTATCACAGTGCAGGTGCATTTATACGGAGACTTGATTACACACAGGTGGATTGTATTTATCATCATTAGTCATTTAGGTCAACATTGGATCATTCAGAGATCCTCACTGAACTTCTGGAGAGAGTTTGCTGCACTGAAAGTAAAGGGGCTGAATAATTTTGCACGCCCAATTTTTCAGTTTTTGATTTGTTAAAAAAGTTTGAAATATCCAATAAATGTCGTTCCACGTCATAATTGTGTCCCACTTGTTGTTGATTCTTCACAAAAAAATACAGTTTTATATCTTTATGTTTGAAGCCTGAAATGTGGCAAAAGGTCGCAATGTTCAAGGGGGCCGAATACTTTCGCAAGGCACTGTACATATAAACTAAGAATAAATCAAGTGATGACTTGGAGACTGGAGGTTGATGCAGCCTTTGGGGACCCGAGAGTAAAGAAACGGAGGGGAGAGGTACTGTAGCAGTGAGAGTAGATAGAGGCTAGCTATTCCTGGCCAGGGAGCCAGACGGACTGGGTTACCCGTGTCTAGCCGGGAGCCGATTTTCTGCTAGCACTGCAGTTTTTGGTGTGTGTGTGCGGCCATGCATGAGTGTGCGTGTGTGTGTGTGTGTGTGTGCGTGTGCGCGTGTGTGTGGTGTGTGAGATGGTGACATTGTTTCTGGGTTGTGCGTACTAAGCTTGTACTGTTCTGTCTCTACAGTACAGAAGACAACAATGGTCTAGATAGCTGAGGTGTTTACAATGAGTTCAGCTCAATGAAAAGTGTATGATAACATTGGATTTTGGGAGAAGCCATTGACGTTGGCAAAAATGTGTAGATAATGAGCCTAACAGACACGCAAAATAAGTATCACACTAAAGACAGCTTGTCAGTGCTGCAACTGTGTAAATAATTTCTTCATATCTCCTTCCAAGTTACCAAACCGGAATATCACTTCTTGCGAGAGATAATAAAATAAAAAAATGGTTTATGTATCCCGGGAGACTAAAATTATTCCAATGAACTAACCTCTTGGACCAAATAATCCCAATGTACCATACATTATGCAAATGGTTGCCCTGTTTGCAATTAACATAAATGTCAGCTCTGCTTTTTTTCCCCAATCGTGCCCAACCCACGCAAGTCTGTGACCCATGAAATTGGCAAGCATTTTGGCATCAGTAGGTCTAGATAATAAACCTCTACAAGGGAACGTATGTTCCCCACGTCAGCGTTACAAGCCGGCTGCCATGTTATGAGGCAATCTGCGCCTGGGACCCCAACCAAGGTCTAATATACTTGAGAGGCTGCAGGACATCAAGCCGAACGATGAAGAAATAATCTATTTTTTTTTCCCGATCCCTATTTGCACCGAGCAATATCATCACTAGAGCAGTGGGAGGTCTGTGCTTTCATTTCTTCTTCTTTGATTTTTTTTTGTTCTTCTCCCCTTCCCTCTCTCTTCCATTCAGTCATTTGGAGTGGAGCCATTATCGTTGCTAAGAGATCATGCGCCATTTCGTATTTTCTAAGAGATTACATTCTGTTTTATTTTTTATTTTTACATGTGCACCATGGGTCGTGGCATCCACTCTAGACTAAATTAACTCCTCTTGATTTTAGAATGTCCTCGGTTATCAAGTGGACTTAAACGACGCGATTGCTTCCTGGTCATCCTCGACTCACCTCTGTTGTGCATGAACTGATATTTTGTCACTGCCACTGGCTAACAGAAATCGGCCAATGTGTCCGGATGTGGATATGGCAACAACAAGGCATATAAGAATAAGATCACAGACCTTTACTTCTTTGAGATGAAAGGAATAAAGAAAGCAAAAAGACAGCCACGACTCCGGTTGGATGTCGACGTCGTCGACTCCGCGAAGTCAGATTTGTTTTCCTCGAGGACGGCCACAGCCATTCCAGTTTCTAAGTATGTAAGGGCCGCTTTAAGTCAAGCGAGGACTCTTCGGTATTCACGGGGATGTGATAGGCCACTTGATAGGATCTAGCATCTGGGTACTGCATGCTCTCGTCACATTGAGCAGAGTATACTTTTGACATGCTGTTTGGATGATCTATGTCCTTCAGAGGCAAAAGGGCATAGAATGAGGATGAGGTGTTAGTTTTAGATGAGGCTATAATAGGCTACATAGAGTAAATATCACACCTCGGTTGGTGCCTTGGCAAATGAAATGGAAGAAGTTGGGAGGTCAGCACTCCGGGCATCATGGGGGATTGAGAAATACAGTCCTATTAAGAGAGCCAGGGTAACCTTGGAACTTTAATTGGCATGCCTCCGCAGCAGAATTATCAAATGTTTGTGCTGAAAGAGACTTTTCTGCTCAACGGAGAAAGAAAGTGAGTGAAAGAAAAGAGAGAGAGAGGGAGGAGAGAAAGAATCTGTGGGCGATTCAAGTCGGGGAGAAGCCCTAACCATATCTCAAGACAAGTAATTCGATTATCTCTGTTAATGTTGCATTTTTCATTTGCCAGCAAGGAATAATTTATTCATGCACTGGGCCACTTGATTTCATGGAAACTCTCAGAAATGATCCATGGCCTCCCTCCTCCCTCCTATCCTCTCTTCTCCCTCCCTCCTCTCCTCTCCTTCCTCCCTCTTCCCTCCCTCCCTCTTCTCTCCTCTCCTCTCCCCTCCTCCTCTCCTCCCTCCTCCTCCTCTCCTCTCCTCCCTCCTCTCCTCCTCCTCTCCTCCTCCTCTCCTCCTCCTCTCCTCATCCTCCTCCTCCGCTCCTCCTCCTCTCCTCCCTCCTCCTCCTCCTCTCCGCTCCTCCCCTCTCCTCCTCCTCTCCTCCCCTCCTCCTCCCCGCTCCTCCTCCTCCTCTCCTCCCCTCCTCCTCCCCGCTCCTCCTCCTCCTCTCCTCCCTCCTCCCTCCTCCTCTCCTCCCTCCTCCTCTCCCTCCTCCCTCCTCCTCTCCTCCCTCCTCCTCTCCTCCCCTCCCTCCTCCTCCTCCTCTCCTCCTCCTCCTCCTCCTCTCCTCCCTCCTCTCCTCCCCCTCCTCTCCTCTCTCCTCTCTCCTCCCCTCCCTCCTCTCTCCTCTCCTCCCTCCTCTCTCCTCTCCTCCTCTCCTCCTCTCCTCTCTCCTCCTCTCCTCTCTCCTCCTCTCCTCTCTCCTCTCTCCTCTCCTCTCCTCTCTCCTCCTCGTAATCTTGTTAATGTTTATTTCTTTTCATCGTTTCTTTTCTTCCCCCTGCAACTTTGAGAAAGTATCTCAATTAAACAAGCCTGGGATTTTAAACATTCATTATCGGAGCCTCAGTGGGGATATGTTTACTGTCCCGGAGAAAGGATGAGCAAGTTCTCTCTCACATTCTGTGTCTCCATGATAAAACCGGAGCGGAACGAGGAAGTGTCTCGTTGGGTCCAATCAGTAGCAAGTAGCGTGAAGATCCATTTCACCAGACAATCTCAAAGTCGCTCCACAGAGAAGTACATTCTATTTATTTGTGTTTACTTTATTTTTCATGAGTCTGGGTGTCAGCCTGACATTTTCATTTCACTCCGTTTACTCTCTGTTGAGTTGGGATATCCCTGGTAAAGATATGACCCGGAGCCAATCCTCTTCCTCAAAAAATCATAATGGCCGGGGTTAACAATTCTGTTTTCCAATGTCAAACTGGCTATTCAACAGGACAATATTTACAGTATACTCAAATAATAAGTGTTTTGGCTGAGCTAGACAGCATATCTAATGTGAATAATAGAACCACATTCAGCACGGTATAGCCTTTTGTCAGCGGGGAAAATGTTCTTGCCCTTCTAAGAAAAGGGTGATCCAATCATTGAATCCCATTGCATCATCTTTCACGCATATCGCCCCTCATTAATGGCACAATGACAAACTAATTCCGAAAGCTCATTTCTCATATAATCTGTGACAATTTAATTCACAACAACTTCAACCTGTGCAGTACCCAGCATATCCCAGGTATAGAGATCAAAGAAGAGATTTGAAAGTGACCATGAAATATGAATTATGCAACTGTAATGCTTTTTGAAAAGTCAATAGATGAGATACCAGGGAAGGAGAGATTACGGTTAAATGCTTGGCGTTTTGATTGATTGGTCGGCTGATTTATTCATTCATTCAAATACATATTGACAAAGCAATTGGCTGACTGTCAGGTAGGGTAACTGATGGAGCATTGAGGGGAGAGGTAGATTGAAGGCATGGTTAAACAGATCAGTCGCTGAACGCATTGGTCCACTGGCCATTAGATGGAATAACATATCGCATACACACCTCTCTCTCGCTCTCTCACACACACACACACAGACACACACACTTCCTGTGCCTTCGAGTCCGACATCCCTCAACTCTGATGCGTCCCACTGATGCCCATGTGATGCGTTCTGTGACAGTAGAAGTCTCCCTCGTCGTCACGGTAACCTCACAGGAGATTGACAGCCCACAATTTCACTGTCACAAGTCGACAACAACCAAGTGCAGTCAGCCTGGAAGCTCCATACAGGCTGGTGGTGGTGAGACACAGACCCACAAAACACACAAACACGCACACACCTCATCCCTCACACAAACCTCACACACACACCAAACGAGGCATCATCAGACAGAGCTCTTTCTCTGTAATGGGATAAAATCAGTGGTTATCTTCTCCTAACAGGATAATGGGGAAACTATTTCCTGAGTGGGAAAAAACACAAACATGTCACCACGTATTAAAACCTAGGAAGCAAACGGGAAGATGTCGGAGCGTTAATCTGGCAGCTTCCTCCTCGGAGCGCGGGAACGTCGTATTTATTCTCTAACCGGCTGTTTTGTTTCGCTAACTCAATCCACAATAAGAAAATCGAATCTGAAATCACTCAGCCGACCAAAGATGGATTTCACTTTTGGGTTTGTGAGAGAGGGTGCGAGAGAGAGAGAGAGAGGGTGCGAGAGAGAGAGCGCAATAACATCATAATGTATACATTGATGGATGACAGTAGGAGGGCAAAGCGGTTCAGATTGCCTGTTGTCCCTGAGACGGGCTAAAACAGCCATAGTAGAAAGCATGGATTTGTGAAGGCCTCCAATTTATATGGAGGGATTACTAGAGAGATGGAGTTACTGGGCTGTGAGCTGTCATTTCACACACACACACACACACACACACACACACACACACACACACACACACACACACACACACACTAGAGCCGGGATGATAAACCTAAAATGATCTACACCGACCACACCGATCACTTATCCCAGGCATTTTGCTGTTCTTATTCATTTCGATAAGCAGCCTACACTAGAGAAATGTGAAGTTTGAAATGAAGTAAGTTTGCCAATATGGGTGATTTGTTAATGGGACAATTCATGGCTATAATCATCAACATAGCAGTACTAGTGTAGCCCTTCCCACTCACAGCCCCCCTATACGGGTTGAAAACGGCAGATTTTGTCATTGATAAGCGCCTAAATTGGAACGCAGTGGCTGTACAGTAACATGTCATACATGACGTCAGATCTCAGGTTCTCCGCTTCAGAGCGCTGTGTGGGTTTTGACTGACAGCTGTTATAAACAACAATTGTTGTTGTCCAAGTGAGGGAAACACTGCGAATCGAAAGGAGTCGATGTGTTCTGAAAGATGAGACATTGAAGAATATAATAAACACCACTGATGTCGCACACGCAAAAACCACACATTCATGAGTCCAAATGTGCACTTCACATTTACATATTTGAAAACTCGTGTAAATTTACAGTATCAACGTTTATGATCGCTACGTTTGAGTTACAAAGATGAAATACGTTATATACCCTGGCTTGTTCTGAACGAGACTATTTTTGTCGTATTGTGAAGAACATTTGCCGCAGAACACGCACTTGAACGCACTCATGACTCCATTATTTGCTCACCAAAATAAAAAATAAATCGGTTAGTCCTGAAGTGCCTTTTGAAAGCCTAACACCGTAACGTCATATTTCATAACATAGCTAGCCATGTTGGAAATATAATAAGCTTTCAAATGATGCCCACCTGAACCAGATTGCAATTTATAATGGAACGTTTTTGAGTTGCGCGAACAAGAATAGTACATGTCTGATGGAGGGCTGTTTCAACAGATATTCGTATTATGTTGCTGAATGTCTGCAGCATATTTTCTGATGGTTTCTGATGGTTTCTTTATGGTTATTCTATTAGAAACATTTCAAGTTGGCCCGATCCAAATTCCCACAAATCTAAGGGGTTAAAGGATCATAAAAAAAAACATGGGAGCTGATTAATGTTCTGATTAATGTTCTGATTAATGTTCTCAACGTAACATATTTATTGTTGTCACATAAATTCAGGCAATTTATTGGGATATGGATTTTTGTCCAAGCGCGCCCGCACACACACAGATTGCAAGAGAGTTTCGCTATAAAAGCAACTATACCCTCCATTCTCTCTCCCGCCCCCTTTCAAATTGCCATCCTCGAATCACGAAAGAGCTCTCAAACATCCATGCATTATAGAGTGACTGAGACAGAGGCCCAAGGCGTTGGAAGAGAAGGGCACGTTCATAGAGATGTTAGACCAATCATAGATTCCTATTTTCTATATGTTATATAGTCTTAATGGCACCCAAAACCCCCATATTGTCTCCCCATAAAATCCCGCTGAAAAAGGATATATCAGAGTGTCAATGTCTTACCTCTTCTTACCACACCTGAGCTCATATTTCATCTGATAAAAACTGGCATTTTGGGCAGTCCACCGGGAAATATGAAAATTAGAACAAAACAACAAATAAGAGGAAGAAAAGACAGGCTTTTCTAACACTGAGGACTAACTAAACGGGAAACAGAATAGAAACTTGACACAAATGAAGTTAACACTTGCATTCAAATTCAATACACCGCCAAGTGACAATCAATCCCTGAAATACACTGAGTGTACAAAACATGACAAAACACTGCTCTTTCTACACAGGCTGACCAGGTGGATCCAGGTGAAAGCTATGATCCTTTACTGATGTCTCTTGTTAAATCCACTTTAAAAATCAGTGTCGATAAAGGGGAGGAGACAGGTTCAAGAAGGATTTTTAAGCCTTGAGACATCTGATGCATGGATTGTGTATGTGTGCCATTCAGAGGGTGAATGGACAAGACAAAAGGGCCTTTGAACGAGGTAGCAGATGCCAGGCGCACCGGTTTGAGTGTGTCAAGAACTGCAACGCTGCTGGGTCTTTCACGCTCAATCGTTTCCCGTTTGTATCAAGAATGGTCCACCACCCAAAGGACATCCAGCCAACTTCACACAACTGTGGGAGACATTGGAGTCAACATGGGCCAGCATCCCTGTGGAACGTTTTTTGATACCTTGTAGAGTCGATGCCCCGAATAATTGTGGCTGTTCTGAGGGCAAAAGGGGATGCAACTCGATATTAAGAAGGTGTTCCTAATGTTTTGTGTATATCCAAACATAAGACTAAGTCAATACACCGCGAATAGCAAGCTTCAGTTGAACAGTATAGAATGGCAATCAAAACTTTTCACAAAAGTCTTCAACCATCCCACCAGAAACAACCCCGTTTTTAACCTGGGTCTCCTCTGAGTCGGGGGAACCTCCAGGGCCATCCTCTGGCCCCAGGCTGGAGTTCTGGAGAAGTGGAAGTGACAGGCTGTGGAAGAGGTGCCTCTGTCAGGGCCACAGGCATTAGGGGGACCACGGACACCAAATGCCAAAGAGCCTGTCAGTCAACTAGGTCAGTCTGCCCAAAGGCTGGCAGAGTAGACAGAAGGTAAGAGAGCCCAGTCTCGCACCTGTACCCTCTCTGTCTCCCCTAATTTGGATTTCCACACTGGCAGGGGATGGTTGAGGGATAAAGGGAGAGAAGGGGGGGGGGGGTGAGGAGGGAGGGATGAGGGAGCCCATAGGCAAATGGCTATTCATACACATTCTCTCTTTCACTCACTCACACACACACACACACACACACACACACACACGGGGTGTGAACGTTTAAACAAAATTGGGATCATTAACATATACAAAAACTCCCTAACCAAAAAAACAATGGGGTTTTTATTCTTGTTTTTTCTTCACAAAATTCAAAGCACTCTGCAGTTATCACAAAACTACCACTAACATGTCCCGATCATCGTCACGAAGAGAAACATGTAAATTAAACTAACACAACGCAACAATGCTGTAACGTTAGTAGGAAGAGATGTGCATCTTTCAAATGATTTTCTACGGATGTAAAAAACGCTCCGCACGGCGTCATCGTCAACAGTTGAAAATAAAATGGCAGAAAGTGAGACGGGGAAGTGACAGCGGCAAAGTCCTGCACGGCAACGCTTTTTGAGAAGCCGAGGGAGAAGGCGGTGAAATGCAAACTTGGCGACGTGGAATTGGGCTACAGTGGCACGGACGAAGTGCGGTGAGGGACAGAGTGAGACAATCACAGCGCTGATTACAGAAATGATTATACATTGATATGCAGCCCTTGTCAACGGTAGAGGATGTCAGCTTCAATACCCGCATGGCACATCTGGAACCAGACTACAAGATGCCATGTCGAAAGACTGACGCCCCTGACGGAGAAATTGTACAATGATTGCTCTGCGAGTACAAAATGGGAGCTCTCAAAACACCCCAAAAATGGAATTAACAACAGATTGTTGGACGTCTAATGAAAACGCTGTCATACGTCACATCACTGCAATGAGTCTTCACATTGACGAAAAGTGGGAGAGGAAGTTGCATGTACGGACCACTGAGAACATGTAGGAGAGGCACACAGCAGAGAACCTAAAAACGGCATTAACTACCATAATTGCTGAGTGGATGGGGGAAAGCAGTAAGGTGAGCGCTGTCTGATGGTCATGACTGAGGTCAATGGAACTGCATTGCCCCCTAGAGGTCATAAGCAGGACCATATCTGCATTGTGAATTCAGATGTCATTTTAAGATTTTTTTTCCCCCTTATCTTTTAAATGTTTAAACTTCTTTAAAAAAAAAAAATGCAGCTTAAACGTTAAGAAAATGTTTACATATGTCACATCCCTAACAAACTCACACCTAACCTGTCTCCTTGTCAGACACAGTAACACGCCAATCAACTGTCGTCTGCCCGATCGTCGGACGGCAGTCATCATGACTGACAGAGGGTGAGGACTCTTTATAAGGCAATGTGTGTGTGTGTGTCTGTGCGTGCACGTGCACATGTGTGTGTGTGTGAGTGTGTGTGAGTGTGTGTGTGTGCGTGTGTGTCCTCCCTAGCCCTAGTCATTGTGAAGGAGCATCTCTGAGTACCTCAGACAACGCCAGATGTCCGTGTTACAGACAGAACACAGAAGGCCAACTTTACTAAGGGTTCCTGCAGCACAGCCAAATGTACACCTGTCATTTCTCGGATGGAATGAAACTTCAGTGGAAGGAGACAAGTTACAAAATCATATTAATCCTATTTAATTTGATCAGACACCGCAGCGTCTATTAGTCTTTCATAATACTTCTTCGACCCCTAATCTTTCATTATTGTGAGACAATAATACAGTAAATGGTTTTATGTAGGTTTTATGACATAAATGTTGGGTGAAGTGTTAGCAATTAAACTCTGTGACCTATACATTATGAATCATAATGGATAATAATTCAGGCCTATTAGCAAGGACACCAAATGGAAGACGAGTAGCTCACTGCCAGCGGACAAAGAGACGAAGGCTGAACTTAAAAATCCTCCAAAATGGATTTTGACAAACGCTACTGATAAGTTAAGATGGATTGCAGTGGCTCCTAATACAATGATGCTGTGAGCTATGTCAATCCCAGCTGTTATTATGCTACAGACAACACTAGTGATGTCATCCGCAAACCCTTGTATTCTTTGGGTTAACCACATAGGCACCAGATATAAATAAAATAATACCACATCGAAACCTAATCATGCTTCAACTCGGCTACGTCAATTACATTCTTGTCCTCAACTGGCAGCTTCATTAAATAGTACCAGCAAAACACCAGTCTCAACGTCAACAGCGAAGAGGCGACTGCAGGATGCTGGCCGTCTAGGCCGAGTTCCTCTGCCCAGTGTCTGTGTCCTTTTGCCCATCTTAATCTTTCCTTTTTACTGTCCAGTCTGAGATATGGCTTTTTCTTTGCAACTCTGCCTAGAAGGTCAGCATCCCAGAGTCGCCTCTTCACTGTTGACGTTGAGACTGGTGTTTTGCGGGCACTATTTAATGAAGCTGCCAGTTGAGGACTTGTGAGGCATCTGTTTCTCAAACTAGACACTAATGTACTTGTCCTCTTGCTCAGTTGTGCACCGGGGCCTCCCACTCCTCTTTCTATTCTGTTTAGAGCCAGTTTGTGCTGTTCTGTGAAGGGAGTAATACACAGCGCTGTACGAGATCTTCAGTTTCTTGGCAATTTCTCGCATGGAATAGCCTTCATTTCTCAGAACAAGAATTGACAGACGAGTTTCAGAAGAAAGCTCTTTGTTTCTTACCATTTTGAGCCTGTAATCGAACCCGCAGATGCTGATGCTCCAGATACTCAACTAGTCTAAACAAGACCAGTTTTATTGCTTCTTTAATCAGAACAACAGTTTTCAGCTGTGCTAACATAATTGCAAAAGGGTTTTCTAATGATCAATTAGCCTTTTAAAATGATAAACTTGGATTAGCTAACACAACGTACCATTGGAACACAGGAGTGATGGTTGCTGATAATGGGCCTCTGTAAGCCTATGTAGATATTCCATAAAAAATCTGCCGTTTCCAGCTACATTAGTCATTTACAACATTAACGATGTCTACACTGTATTTCTGATCAATTTGATGTTATTTTAATGGACAAAAAAAAGTAGCTTTTCTTTCAAAAACAAGGACATTTCTAATTGACCCCAAACATTTGAACGGTAGTGTAATTCAAATAAATACCACATCAAAACATAATCACGCTTCAACTCGGCGAAGTCAATTACATTCTAGTAACAAAAAAACAACTTTCAAAAATAATTATGTACTTTTGAATTGACAATGGAACAAAGACCCAGGAAGTAAAAGCATTATAAAATGCGGAGTATGAGTCACGTGATTTTATTTTTTTGGAGGGGGACAATTTATGGTATTTGGGGGGGTGGGGGGAGGAGAGACTACTAGCTTTCCTACTGGACATAATCTAACACCTGGTGGTTCACCTGTGGTTCTTTCTGCTCCCAGAGTAATTAAGAGATAAAGGAAGAAAAATACAAATCAATTTGGGGAGAGGAGCAGTGCTGGCGGGGGCTGCGGGGCCTTCCTGTCTTTGTTTGTGGTGTTAATATGAGCCCAGCTATCCCAGGGGTCTTTGGGCCCTGTCCATCTAGCGAAAAGGGACACGGACGCCAGAACGAGAGGGCTGGGGCACGGTGGCCTTGAAGTTGCCTTTGCCGCCTCAGGGGAAACAAGCAAATAGAAAAATTGAATTAAACTACAACATCCTCCCTCCTCCGCCCCTGTATCTAGGGGAGTGTGCTGGCTTTTCTCATCCTTCTATTTCTCCTTCTGTATGTTCTGGCTCAAAAGGATCCAGGATATGTGAATTGATGTGTAGGCAAAACATTTATCTTTCTTTCTCCCGCTCGCCCTTTCTCTCCCTTTCTCGCTGGCATAAAATACAGGAACTCACATTGCCGACATCTACGAAAGTACTCTCTCTCGATCACTCTGTCTCACCCGCACTTACACACAGTATTTTTCTTGTCCTCTCCCCCTTTGCCTCACCATATCACCTTGTCTTTCCATCATCTCCACATGACAAGACTCACAGTGAAGGGTCACACGTTCAAAGGCCGCGGTAATTGATGCTCCGGGTCTCATCTCTTTAGATCCTCTTGCCTTATCTGAACACATTAACAGGCCCACAAGCCCCACCGGGGGACGAAGAGGAGGGAGGCCTGAACATTAGCAAATGGCTTCCGCGTTCAAATGAACGGGGCGCTAAGTGGCCATCTACCTACACATGATATCTTGTCAAGGAAGTGTAGCCGACAAAAAGTTGCTGCTGACAGAGTGAGGTAGAGAGAGAGAGAGAGAGAGAGAGGAGGTAGAGGTAGAGAGGTAGAGAGGTAGAGAGAGAGAGAGAGAGAGAGAGAGACAACGAGAAGAAGAAGAAGAGAGAGAGGAGACAGAGCCCGAAAGGAGAGATAACAAGCTATTTATCTGAAAGCTGTCAGCCTGCCTTCACCTGAGCATTAGAGTAAACAGGTTTCCATTAATGGCACTCGTCACACAGAGGCATTGTGGGAAAGTAGCAGCGCACCGCTGGGGAAATGATGGTTATCAGCGTAATCACAGCTGATTCCTCCCTGCTTTTTAGTGCTCCAACACTCCCACAACAAATTGGCTATCACCATATTTCAATGAAATGATCCGGCTGCGGATGCCTACGAAAGAGCAGTACAGGCTGACAGTGTAGTGCTGTATTTTAAAAGTAATGGTGGGGTTTAATGTGTTTTTTGGGGGGGAAAGAGCATCTGCTCAAATTATAGTTAGAAAAATAGCTAAATTTCATCCCCTGACTCAACTGTCATCTCGTTCCAAACAAAGAGGAATGGCAGAGAGTTATCGGAATGCAGAGCAGTGGGTAAAGGCATAAAAGGGAAGACCGTGAAAAAGTTTCAGGACACTTTTCTGACAGATGCACTTTAGCAAATACACTTCCTGAACTGAACACGAGTCGGCACTGAAAGGGCCTGAAATAAGAAGAAAAAAACTGGAATAAGCACAAGTTTGTTGAGTAAGTTGTCTGCGAATAGTCTCCCGTAAATGGACTTTGTTCAGCAATCAATCTATCAAAAACAGTAAGGCTACTTCAGTTCAAGGACATAGGGCTAAATAAAGTCTCATCTCGGGTCACAAGAAAACGTGTTTGAGTTAATATAAAGGGGAGTTTTCTATTGATTCAGGCAATCAACATGTTTTATGCAGTTAAAAGGAAGACCACTTTTATTCTCACAGTAGAAAGATAAAAGTTCCTGCCTCTTCCGCTTGACTAGGCTCCTTTATCTGTTCTCTATTCAACTGTGTATATTCTCTTGATATGACTGATTTGATTTGCCCTATGTCTGACTCTGACCTAACTGGGATTATATTACTCATACGATCTGTAGCCACGGATGTAGCCTACACTGTTTACTCAACATCCAGCTGATTGTGGTTCCATTGCTCACTGCTATTGGCCTACTGCTTCTCGTCTCTTCGTGGCTGTATATCTCCACAGTTCTGTTGTGTCGGCTGAGCTCTGAAGGTGTATAGCCACAGTGCTAAATACACTGTGGGGGCCACACAATTAACTACAGGGTCAACCCAAGGTCAGGCCAACGAGTGTGTGACGTTGGGACAAACCGCTTTCAGAGAAGAAGGGGATGAGAGCGGATCAAGTCACACACACACACACACACACACACACAGATCAGATACACAGATCAGACACACCCATTAGCCTCACTCACAGTGGTAAGCAGCCAGGTGCTAGAGCAGACTGTAGTGAGGAGAAAAATACCTTAATGATGGTTTGCTCTGTTTGCCTCCTGCTTTGGCTGACAATGTAACACTACAGGCAGGGACACTTTTTTTTAGGTGACAACACCAGACCTGGGTTCAAAACAATGATGTATACACACCCTGGATTGCTGATGCTATGAATTGGCCGATTAGAGGCTTTGAAGCTACTGGTCGGCCATATTTGTACTCTTCAGAAGGAGCAGTCCTCCATAGGAATGTATGGAACTCTACAGTATTTAAATGAAATATTTCAAGGATAAAATGACATGTATTTGAGTATTCCTTTGTTGAAGTGGGGACAGAAATATTAGTACTCAAGAAAAAAAGTATACTTTAAGGAATAGGTGTATATATATTATATATACAGTACCAGTCAAAAGTTTGAACACACCTACTCATTCAAGGGTTTTTCTTCATTTTTACATTGTATAATAATAGTGAAAACATCAAAACTATGAAAAATACATATGGAATCATGTAGTAACCAAAAAAGCGTTAAGCAAATAAAAATCTATTTTAGATTCTTCAAAGTAGCCACTTTACTCAGTACTTTGTTGAAGCACCTTTGGCAGCGATTACAGCCTCAAGTCTTCTTGGGTATGACGCTACAAGCTTGGCACACCTGTATCTGGGGAGTTTCTTCCATTCTTCTCTGAAGATCCTCTCAAGCTCTGTCAGGTTGGATGGGGAGCGTTGCTGCACTGCTCTTTTCAGGTCTCCCCAGAAAAGTTTGATCGGGTTCAAGTCCAGGCTCTGGCTGGGCCTCTCAAGGACATTCAGAGACTGGTCCGGAAGCCACTCCTGCGTTGTCTTGGCTGTGTGTTTAAGGTTGTTGTCCTGTTGGAAGGTGAACCTTTGCCCCAGTCTGAGGTCCTGAGCGCTCTGGAGCAGGTTTTCATCAAGGATCTCTCTGGACTTTGCTCTGTTCATCTTTCTCTCGATCCTGACTAGTCTCCCAGTCTCCCAGTCTCTGCCGCTGAAAAATATCCCCACAGCATGATGCTGTCAGCACCATTTTGGCAAACTCCAAGCGGGCTGTCATGTACCTTTTACTGAGGAGTGGCTTCCGTCTGGCCACTCTAACATAAAGGCCTGATTGGTGGAGTGCTGCAGAGACGGTTGTCCTTCTGGAAGGTTCTCCTATCTCCACAAATGAACTCTGGAACTCCGTCAGTGACCATCGGGTTCTTGGTCACCTACGTGACCAAGACCCTTCTCCCCCGATTGCTCAGTTTGGCCAGGTGGTCAGCTCTAGGAAGAGTATTGGTGGTTCCAAACTTCTTTAATTTAAGATTTGTTTTATCTTTATTTAACTAGGCATATCAGTTAAGATCAAATTATTATTTACAATGACGGCATACCCCAGCAAAACCCTCCCCTAACCCGGACGACGCTGGGCCAATTGTGCACCGCCCTATGGGACTCCCGATCACGGCCGGTTGTGATACAGCCCGGGATCGAAACTGGGTCTAGCACTGTGATGCAGTGCTTAAGACCGCTGCGCCACTCAGGATCCCCAAATGATGGAGGCCACTGTGTTCTTGGGGATCTTCAATACTACAGACATTTTTAGGTACCCTTCCCCAGATTCGTGCTTTGACACAATCCTGTCTCGGAGCTCTACGGACAATATCTTAAACATCATGGCTTGGTTTTTGCTCTGAAATGCACTGTCAACTGTGGGACATTATATACACAGGTGTGTGCCTGTCCAAATCATGTCCAATCAATTGAATTTACCACAAGTGGACTCCTATCAAGATGTAGAAACATCTCAAGGATGATCAATGGAAACAGGATGCACCTGAGCTCAATTTCGAGTCTCAAAGCAAAGGGTCTGAATACTTATGTAAATAAGGTATTTCTGTTTTTAATTTTTTACTTTCCCTCTACCCAAATACAATGCACATAGGTCATCCCATCTAACTCATAACGTGATAACTACTACTTTTAGGCTAATTATACAATTATAAACAGACTAAAATGGGCTCAAGTCAAATAGTCTCCAACAAAGCCTTGCGACAATTGAGTCATGGATTGTGTATGTGTGCCACTCATAAGACGAATGGGTATGACAAAATATGTAAGTGCCTTTTAAACGGGGTATGGTAGTAGGTGCCAGGTGCACCGGTTTGAGTGGGTCAACAGCTGCAACGCTGCTGGGTTTTTCACGCTCAACAGTTTCCTGTGTGTATTAAGAATGGTCCACCACCACCCAAAAGACCTCCAGCCAATTTGACACAACTGTGGGAAGCATTGGAGTCAACATGGGCCAGCATCCCTGTGGAACGCTTTCGACACCTTGATTGAGCTTGATGGTTGCGATGTGACCCATAGATAAGTCCCAAAACTGCAAACCCCAACCACCTGGCATTTGAACACAGGTCTTGTCATCATATGGGGCATACTGTACGTCAGCTGAGTGCCATAATCTGCTTGTAACATGGTAGTACCGTAGCTCTTCTTTTCATTGATTCTCATGAGCTTATTAGGATGTTAATATTATGTTTTGGGGGGTGATTAGGTAACTATTCTATGTCAAAGGTAACCTGTTTAACAATGCCGAAAAATCGACTTCTAATTTCGTTGCATTATATGCCGTTTACAAGCCCTTACTTAGTGTCTTCTATGTGGAATAAAACTTGGAATATATTTTCATAAATACGCTTTTATTTTCAAATGCTGTCAAGGGGCCATTTTTATTTTGCGTTCTAAGGAAATATGTACGACTGAAAGAGAGTGACAAGGAAGGAACATCACTGATTAATTGATTCATGAATTGCACTTTCAAGTCAGGATGAAATAGATGGACTCATGACTACCTATGGATAGATGGACTGAGAGCTGTTTTTAAGTCAAGGCCACATGCAATATTAAGAGAGCGACAGTGGCTGGAGAGAGCGACACTGGTTTTAGCAACAGCATCAGAAGGGATGGGCACCGAGCCCCTTATAAAACATTCATCCATGCTCTACCACCCTCTGCCATTAGTGACTATGTGTGTGCTAGATTTCACACACACACACACACACACAAACTCTCTAACACACTCTAACACAGCACAGGGCCTTATGGACATTGTTCAATGTACCCTACAAGTCACATATACGGAATACCAATAAAGAAGAATGATGTCTAACCAAGTCCACTGACCCTTGCACAAGTCTCCCTCTGTCTCTCTGGCGTGTCAACATCCTGTTTCAGTGTCGCCCCATCGCCTAATTTGTTCCTGCTTGGCTTGGTACATTAGCTAGCTAGCTTGTTAGCTCAGTTAGCTAGCGAGCTTTAATTATTATTATTATTTTTTAACATTATTAGGCTAACTAGGTATTCACCAAGAGGAGGAAAGCAGGCCACTCCTGCTCGGTGGACTTGTTTGAGATGCTTGTCAGTTCTCCTTCAGGGAGCTGAATCTGGCAAAATGTTTATGTTTATAAAATACCTGAAAACATCTCCCCTGAACAAATAAAGCTGTGTCTGTCTGTCACAAACTCACTGGTGTGGGAAAATGTGGGCCAGACTCAGTTGATAAAATGTTGCAAGTTTGCTAGCAAGAGTGTGAGTTCAAGACAGACAGCAAAGCAGAGAGGATTGAAAGACAATGCTGCTTTAAATTTGTAAAAAAAAATGTTTACGTTTGGTTGCCAACAGTTGTTGGTTCAGAATAACACAATTACTGTGCCAGCCCTATGTGTGCTGCAAGAAGTGGAACCATTCCAGAACACACACATACACAGTGTGTACTGCCACTCAGGCAGTGGTGTGAGATGCATTTTTACACCGGTGAGTGTAATTCTGCCATCATATCCCCACCCTGCACTCCCTGCCCTAACCTCCACCTTCCGCTCCCCATTCATTTCCACTCTCCACTCCCATCTCCCCGGTAGGCCATATAGGCCTTCCCGTTTAGGGGTGCTCTGTATGATTCCGAACTCCCTCTCACCCTGCACCACCTCCACCACCACTTCCTCTTCCCCTGAATCTGGGGTGCACTGGAGTGTCTCTACACCCAGAGAGCGATGGCTCCTGCCAGTGCCCTGGGCAAAGGCAGAGGCAGAAAAGGCAGAAAAGGCAGCCGAGGCGTCACACACACAGGGGCCATAAATAGCCTGGGCCCTGCCTGTGACATTACCTGCCTACGACAAGATAATCATGATGAATCGCTGCCGAGCTAACCACCAGCACCAGGGAACAAAGAGAGAGGCTCCGACGCAGTGAGAAAGCACCTCTTCTCCCTCTCATCTCTCTTTGCTTTCTCTCACACCTCCCTCTTTCTTCTCGCTCCTTTCTTTCTCTCAGTCATGCCTCCCTCTCTCGTTGCTCTCTTTTGTTTCTTTCATGCCTCCCTCTCTCTTCTCTTTCATGCCTCCCTCTCTCTTCTCTTTCATGCCTCCCTCTCTCTCTCCCCCTCTCTCTCTGTCATGCCTCTCTCTCTCGTCTCTCTCTGTCTTCTATCTTTCATCCCTCTCTCTCTTTTCTACCTTTCATAAATCCCTCTTCTATTTCCTTTCTCTCATGCCTCCCCATGTCTCTTATATATTTTTCTTTTCTATATACTTTCTACAAAGAAGATGGAGCGCTAGAGTGTAATAAAAAAAATAGTAAAATAGGGGTTGAACGCTAACAAATGCCTTGTGATGGAGCAGGGGTGTTGTACCTCGGTATAAATTGCTGCCTGGATGTGGTGGAACGATGGTAGGGGGTGTGGAAGATGCAGTGCCGACGTTGAGAGGTGAAACAATGGATAACAATGAACCTCTACAAAGCTATGCAAAAGTACAATGGCGGTTATGTGGCTTTATCAAAAGTACTACTAAAGTAATAGGACCAGGAATATAGCCACCTACACACCACAGGAGGTTGGTGGCACCTTAATTGGGGAGGACGGGCTGGTGGTAATGACTGGAGCGGAGTCAGTGGAATGGTGTCAAATACATCCAACATGGTTTCCGGGTGTTTTGATGTCATTCCATTTGCGCCGTTCCGGCCATTATTATGAGCCGTCCTCCCCTCAGCAGCCTCCACTGCTCCACACTGATGGAAACTCACAGGTCATTTGTTAGCATTATCGTCTGTTGCTTAACCTTTTACTGCAGTGGGCTAAATCCGAGTCACATAGCGTGTTTATTGGTGGCCTTGGGCTAGGATCAACTTTAATGTTCCACGGGGAAAATTGTCTTAGAGACACAGTACTGCTGTATACAAAATAGACACTGTACATTACACGCTCAACATAATTACATACATTACACGTTACCCTTATCATCATACACTTCTTCTTATATAGCCACATACATAATACTTTACATATTCACTTATTCTGTCAGTGGCGTACTAACATCTGCCCGGCTTTACTGATTGAGGTTTAGGTATTTGATGGTCATGGGAAAGAAGGAGCACTTATACCTGTTCAACTTACATGTGGGGACCCTATAGCGTCTGTCTGGGGGGAGGAGGGACCCTATAGCGTCTGTCTGGGGGGAGGAGGGACCCTTATAGCGTCTGTCTGGGGGGAGGAGGGACCCTATAGCGTCTGTCTGGGGGGAGGAGGGACCCTATAGCGTCTGTCTGGGGGGAGGAGGGACCCTATAGCGTCTGTCTGGGGGGAGGAGGGACCCTAATAGCGTCTGTCTGGGGGGAGGAGGGACCCTATAGCGTCTGTCTGGGGGGAGGAGGGACCCTATAGCGTCTGTCTGGGGGGAGGAGGGACCCTATAGCGTCTGTCTGGGGGGAGGAGGGACCCTATAGCGTCTGTCTGGGGGGAGGAGGGACCCTTATAGCGTCTGTCTGGGGGGAGGAGGGACCCTATAGCGTCTGTCTGGGGGGAGGAGGGACCCTATAGCGTCTGTCTGGGGGGAGGAGGGACCCTAATAGCGTCTGTCTGGGGGGAGGAGGGACCCTATAGCGTCTGTCTGGGGGGAGGAGGGACCCTATAGCGTCTGTCTGGGGGGAGGAGGGACCCTATAGCGTCTGTCTGGGGGGAGGAGGGACCCTATAGCGTCTGTCTGGGGGGAGGAGGGACCCTTATAGCGTCTGTCTGGGGGGAGGAGGGACTCTATAGCGTCTGTCTGGGGGGAGGAGGGACCCTTATAGCGTCTGTCTGGGGGGAGGAGGGACCCTTATAGCGTCTGTCTGGGGGGAGGAGGGACCCTATAGCGTCTGTCTGGGGGGAGGAGGGACCCTATAGCGTCTGTCTGAGGAGGAGAGGAGGGACCCTATAGCGTCTGTCTGAGGAGGAGAGGAGGGACCCTATAGCGTCTGTCTGAGGAGGAGAGGAGGGACCCTATAGCGTCTGTCTGAGGAGGAGAGGAGGGACCCTATAGCGTCTGTCTGAGGAGGAGAGGAGGGACCCTATAGCGTCTGTCTGAGGAGGAGAGGGACCCTATAGCGTCTGTCTGAGGAGGAGAGGAGGGACCCTATAGCGTCTGTCTGAGGAGGAGAGGAGGGACCCTATAGCGTCTGTCTGAGGAGGAGAGGAGGGACCCTATAGCGTCTGTCTGGGTGGAGGAGGGACCCTTATAGCATCTGTCTGTGGGGAGGAGGGACCCTTATAGCATCCGTCTGTGGGGAGGAGGGACCCTATAGCGTCTGTCTGGGGGGAGGAGGGACTCCATGTCTTTAGCTTAGCAGAGAGGCATGGGCTGTTATTCAGGATACATCCTGACTGGGACATCTTTCAGTGTGACTTCCAGACAGACAGGACAGGACAGGGTTGGGAGGTCAGAGAAATGACTAAACTGGATGTCTGTGGTAGCCCTTTCCTGCAGTCAAATTACATATTGGCCTCATAGGTGGAATGTTATTAATATTTTTCAGAATTTCATTACTAATCAACATTCTTTTTTTTAAATGCGAAAATCAGGTGTTTTTATGTGAAACCGTGTTGTTACATTTCAGTCTTCTGTGACGTGTATATAAAGTGTAATATTGTGAAAAACTCAAAATTTAATACATTTGAATCCTATATCTGACATGTGTGGAGGATTTCTACAACACCACGTGTGTGAGACGTATACTTTTGTTTCAAAGTAGATTTGTATAAGACTACCAAGAAACACTCTGTGACCCTGACTTAGCCCACTGCAGTAAAAGGTTAAACAGCCTTCTCTCTTCGTCTCATGCTCTCGACTCTTCATGTTTGCTCTGTCTGTTGTGGAGCTGCTTCCATCTCAGACCAGGCCGCCTTGTTATTGCTTATTCAGGGCCTTGCATTGTATTCGGGGGATGTGTGTGTGTGTGTGTGTGTGTGTGTGTGTGTGTGTGTGTGTGTGTGTGTGTGTGTGTGTGTATTGTCTGTACACGTGTGCATGTGTGACTCCGCGTGTGTGTGTGTGACTCCACGTGTGTGTGTGTGTGTGTGTGTGTGTGTGTGTGTGTGTGTGTGCATTGTCTGTACATGTGTGCATGTGTAACTCCGCGTGTGTGACTCCGCGCGTGTGTGTGTGTGTGTGTGTGTGTGTGTGTGTGTGTGTGTGTGTGTGTGTGTGTGTGTGTGTGTGTGTGTGTGTGTGTGTGTGTGTGTGTGTGTGTGTGTGTGTGTGTGTAAACAGATGGGAGATTCTGGAGCCATCCCTCCTCATTTCCTACTTTCCCATCTTGGCTCCTCTTCAACTACTACACAGAAGAGGAAAATCACAATCATGTCGTTTCCAAAGGCATCCGGTGCCTCCCAGGTAACTGCCATCAGAGTCACTAACAAGGGCAGTACATCCATGAACACATCCTAGGCACGACAGACTGAGAGACATTTTCTGTCCAATTACTTTAAGCGGTCCAATGTGGCGCAGACTGTGGGGCGGAGGCGAGCCGCCATTACAATGCAAACACATCCAGAACAGATAATTGGTGTAATAAGTGGATCTCTAGCTACTAGCGTAAACGCATCTGTCCGATAGTAGTCACCCGCTTCTCTCACTGTGGGACAATGGAGGCTGCTGAGGGGAGGAAGGCTCATACTAATGGCTGGAATGGATGTAAGGGAATGGTATCAAAACACATTTGATACCAATCAAACACATTTGATACCAATCCATTCACTCCATTCCAGCCATTATTATGAGCCGTCCTCCCCTCAGCAGCCTCCACTGCTGTGGGATCATGGGGCCTGGTTCCATTTTTGGCCCTCGGGAAAAGTAGGCAATGTTGTCGCTACCTCGCAGTCCGTCTTCAACCACGGTGCAATAATTGGAGAAGCAAACTGGGATAGCAAGAGAAATTCAGGCTCAGCCGCCCTTGAAATACCCAAACACAAACAGCTTGCATGTAAAGGACATGTATAGGAGGCGTCTGTGGAAAAGTCTGATTTATGCAACAATACGCTTACATGACATATGAATCAAAGTAATACATTCTAACATGCCATACTCCAGTCAATGTAACAGATACTAGTGGTACTAAAATCCCACTTGCCAGCAACGGTCATAAAAGTCAAATGTATGTGCTATTTGGCTTTAAAGGTCTATATTTGGATCTACAATTTTAGGTAACACTTAGACACCAAACGCCATAACCCGTTATGACACGGTCATAACTACGTAATAATATCTCATAACAGCTGATATAACTTGTCATAACCTGTCATAATATGGTCATAACACTGTCATGACCCACACCTGTTGTGATATATATATATATCGCCTTATTTTATGGCTGGTTACGACACCTACATAAGAGTGTCCAACGTCACATTTATTCAAATGTGTTTTTTCCCTGGCCAAGAAGTTTCCGTTCGTTTTAAAAAGTTAGTTTTTTCATTTCTTTGTTGTTTGTTGTAATGAAATATTTACAGTCATGTTTCTTCCCCCCCATCACATTGTAAATAACTTGCAGAAAAGACACTTTATGACACTGTCATGAAGCATTATGATCATCCTGTGTCACTTTACTTGGACTAAGAAAATGCACTTTATGACACTGTCATGAAGCATTATGACCACACTGTGTCACTTTACTTGGACTAAGAAAATGTACTTTATGACACTGTCATGAAGCATTATGACCATCCTGTGTCACTTTACTTGGACTAAGAAAATTCACTTTATGACACTGTCATGAAGCATTATGACCATCCTGTGTCACTTTGCTTGGACTAAGAAAATTCACTTTATGACACTGTCATGAAGCATTATGACCATCCTGTGTCACTTTACTTGGACTAAGAAAATTCACTTTATGACACTGTCATGAAGCATTATGACCATCAGAATCGTATAAGCCAGATAGGCCTATCACATACATGCCCTTATGTCAGTCATCCGTCAAAAAGAGGGTGTCTTGTCCTGCTCCTGAAATCTGCTCCTGCAGTCATCCCAGTCATCAGAAACAGAGCATTAGGGTAGGTGCATGTCTGACATCAATTTGTGCGCAATTACAATTGAATATGTTACATTTTCATAAAATGTCATACAACATAAACATACTGTTGACAAGTAGGCTATGGTGTAATATAACGTGTTGCCTTGTTTGGTGGGGTTTTGACCCTCTTATGTAGGTGTCATAACCAGCCAGAAAATAATGCATTATAAGCCACAACAGGTCTAAATATATGTGTCACGACAGTGTGATGATCATGACAGGTTATGTCAGCTATTATGACATATTATGACATGGTTATGACCGTGTCATAGCGAGTTACGGCGCTGGGTGTCAAGTAAAGTGTTACCCAATTGCACAACAATGTGAGGAGAAAGATATTTGATGGATTAAATAAAAGCGAGTCTCGCCTTGAGCAAATTGTTTCAGAAGACAAAACCCCCCAAAAAAGCTCTGTAAATAAACGATAAAACTAATGCTACTATATGAGTTCAGACATGTAATATTTTTAACTGGCAGGTTGATGAAATGTCAAGTGGATTACTTTTGCCATGCTATGATTGTAAGTATTACACTGTTCCTAGTTGTCATCGTGTTCTCGTCTGTCTGAAGACATGGCAGAAAGCCGTTTTACAGTTTTGTATTATGTGTAATAACTTTATTGTTCTGCTTTGAATCACTTTTGACAGAGAGAGAAAAGGAACTGATGTCAAATATAGCGTAGAGTTGTATGGGGGCGCGAGCCGCCCATCGGAAACGGAGATGACATTTCAATGGAATTTAATCATAATCTTCCAGGCTGTTAAAGTAAATTATGAAGAAGGAGAGGGCCTAAAATTTTGGCAACTTTTGTCTCATCTGGGGGTTTTTTTTCTGGGAGGGGGGGGGGGGGGGGGGTTACAGATTACTCCCTGTTATTTGACTATCAGACATGAGTACAACGTTCTGGAGCAAAGAATCAGATGTGCCGGTTTTGCACAAAGTACTCTTTGTTAAATTCCATACAGTAGATCTCTATTCATCTCCAATCCCTGCATGACAGAATGCCAGACAAGAATAGGCGTTTGACAGAGAGGGAAATAAGGAGAGTTAAGAGAGAAATAGAAAGCCGGGATGGAGAGAAAGAGAGGGAGAGAAATAGAAAAGCGAAAAAAGGGCCTGACACCGTGCATGAACGCATCGTGGCTGTCAGACCATGTGGCTGATCGTGTGATCCTATTCTGTGACATGACAGACAGCGATTCCCAGCTGACAGAGATCTCTCTGCCTGTCGGTCTGTCCTCCCTATCTCTATTCATATACAGACCAGGAAGTTGCACTGGCATTTGGTCAAGGTCGCTGGGCAAGGTTGACAGTGACAGTGAGACTGAGAAAGAGGGGAAAAGCATGAGAGAGAGAGAATGAGAGAGAGAGAAAGAGAGTGCCCAGGGACATGTACTAGTCTGTGGCGACCTAAATGCCAGAACTGGACAAGAACCTGGACACCCTCAGCACACAGCGGGAACAAACACCTACCTGGAAGTGACAGCATTCCCTCCCCCATGTGCCCCCCCCTAAACACAAAACCGTGTCACAACTCCTGCAGCTCTGTCGGACGCTGGGTATGTACATTACCTAGTCAATGGTAGGCTTCAAGGGGACTCCTATGATAGATACACCTACAGCATAGCTCATCTTTTGGCAGTA